>NC_134487.1:62175560-62525560 GCF_040206685.1 Ascaphus truei
GTGTGTATATATGTGTGTGTATGTGTGTGTTTGTCTAGTAATAGTTCTCTGATGGATTGTACAGTATGTGAAGCAAATGATAAATGGCACATTTAGTTATTTTAACAACAGTATAGAATGATAATAAAAAGAACAGTTCTTACTGTTTATGTAGAATCTTCCAACATAATATAATTTTTATTGGAACATAATGTATAGAGTTAATGAGCTTTTCTAAAATAAAAGTATAATTTTTCAGTTCAGTAAACAAGTGGTATGAAATATAGTATATTTCTGAATTAAAATGTATGAGCGTGCCATTAGATATGTAATAATTTCTAATTGAATTATGATTCAAAATAGAATGGAGATGCTGAAATCTGCATCTCATTTCATTTAAGCAAATCAAAATATAATGTAAGAATTAATTTTGGTTGCCAAGGCATTCACATTTTACGCAACCCATAAAAAAATAGAACGTCTAATTTAAAAATGTTTATCTTTTGCAAAAAAAAGAAACACCCCCTTACTTTCAGAGAATGGTGAGCTTTTAGGGATCACATACAGTAGCCTTTCTAGCTGTACTTTTGTGCAAAATACACTCTTTCTCTGCCATTTTAGTATGTGTAGACGATGGAAGCCAGTTTCCCTAATGTAGTACCAGAGTTTCTGCTAGTGATAACTGCTCGGGTACTAAACTGTGACTGCACAAGGAACTCCATTTGCAAGGTTCTGGTATCTGGCTTGGTTTGTGTTTTAGTGGCAAAACCCTATCTGCAAGTAATTGAGTGTAGTCCAATTATATTTATTTGACATTCTAGTGTCTATTCAGTCCATGACGGATTAGAGATACAGTACATTGGAAAACACAGGAATATTATTTTACACAAAGTACTGTCAATTTCATTTTTGTTTTGTTTCTTGAGCTCGTTACAGCAAAGAGCTTCTGATTTGAATTTAGGAATACATTGTCTTCTTTGTGATGCCACTAATCTTTTAAGAAGCATACTGTATTTAGAATATGCTGGAAAAGATACAAGGATAGTTTGTATCTTGTTGTACAGTAAATAAAATTACTACATGTAAGCACATTCACGTGTAACAGATCTGCAACTCTGCCTTTCCCCGTTATCTCCCCGTTATAGAAAACAATGCTTCCACTGCAGCCAGGGATTCTGGGTAATTACATAGCTACATGCTGTAGTACAGGGGGGCGCAAACTTTTTTCCCTGCGCCCCCCTGCCGGCTGTCCACTCACTCCCGCGCCCCCCTCCCAACCCCAACTTACCCGCGCTCCGGCGTAATGACGTCACGTTGCCATAGCAACGTGACGTCACATGACCTCGCAGCGTCATTTTGACGCCGCGTTGCCATGGCGACACAGAGAGGAAGCCGCCGGAGCCACGGTAAGTTAGGTTTACAGAGGCCCTGCAGCTCCCCCGGCACTTAATTTAAGTGCCTTCGGGAAGCGCGCGGGGCCTCTGTAAACCCCGCGCCCCCCGTCGGCTGTGTCGCGCCCCTCCTGGGGGTCGCGCCCCACAGTTTGCGCACCGCTGCTGTAGTAGATGAGTTTGAAAAAAGATATACAGTATGGCCATCAAATTCAACTTAGGCTAAGTTTAGAAGACAGATACTTTATGCTATATTTGTATTTACATTATATTGATCCATAGAAAGGCAAACAAACAAAAAAAACACCAGTGAAAGATTTAAGGATATCTCATAAGGAGAAAAATAAATTCCTTCCTGACTCCAAATATTGACAATCAGATTACTCCCTGGATCAACAGCCTTCCCATGTTTACTTATTTGGTATATCCCTGTATACTTTTCCTTTCTAAAAAGATGTCAAGCAAATAAGCACAATGTGTCACGCTTTACTTCTCATCCCCTTTAACATGGGCCCCTATAAATTTATGCCTGCCTTATTACACAGCTCTTTAGCACCGCCTGTGTTAAAGAAGTGCAGAGCCAGTAAACCTTCTCACAGACAGCTCCTTCCACCTTTTTTGTCTCATCAGTGTGAGGTTGGTTGCTGGCTTTGCAACGTGAAGCTGGTACTGTACGTGGGTATAACTAGACATTTAAAAATAAAATCTATCCCTCTTCTTGTAAAGAGATAACTATTGCATGAATGCAAAAGAAAACCACACGGTTCTGGCGCTGAATGATAATCTTTCCTTGCCCCCTGAAGTGTATCTGTCTTTATTTTTCAGGTATTGATGAAAGATATTGCGACTCCCATTCCGGCTGAAGAAGTGAAGAAAGTTGTGAGAAAGTGCCTTGAGAAGTCTGCCTTGATCAATTACACTCGTCTTACAGAATATGCCAGTATAGAAGGTTGGTAAGAACAATTCACTAAATGTATTTATTATTTCTGGATAAACCAATACCATTGATATAGCAAATGTCCTAAAAAAAAGTTACCCGCAGATTTTCCCTGTACGCCATCAGGCACCCACTTGTAGCATGGAAGATGTCAATGTTGTTCTAGTTACTTGTGCTAAAGCTACATTTTAAAGGCCCAATTCCCCCAGAAGACAATATGAGTTTAATGCCTACAATGTTTGTACCTTGATCCCTGAATATGTCATACTCTTGGGAGGGAAAACGAATTCTGATGTTTAAAAACATCATTTTTGTCACCTATAATCTGCAATGGGCTCTGGGGAGAGCTTTATTTTAACCTCCTGGGCACTTACTATCTCGAACACATATCTCTTGAACGTAGCATCGGATTTGAAGAAATAGCTTTGAAAAGGGCCCGATGAACTCTCTTAAAATGCAAAAAAATGTCAATCAGTGCAGAATGCTGCTTTAAAAACACTCACACCACCTACTTTATGCTACAGTGAGTTCTACTGAGTTCTCAGTAAAGATTAGTGAAGCAATAGTAACTGAAGTATTTAACCTTTTGAGTGCTCTGTTCATTCACCTACAAAAGTCATCCTATTTGCACATGTGATGGCCAGAGCTTCCAAAATTGGATTAAAGGCAACATAGCAGAAATAAAGTAACATTTCCTAGTTTTAGTTTTATATAATACTGAAGGCATGCATAAAAAAAATACCACATTATTTTAAAGCTGCAGTTCAAGCAATATCCTACATGTTTATTATTATTATTATTATTATTTATTTTTTAATAAATCAGTTCTGGATTGAGAAAATACATATAGCATTTAAAAAAAAAAGTAAAACATTTTTTAAAGACATTTGTAATGTATTATAATGTAACAACCATTTTTTTATTCCTATAGCAACCATTTACAACGTCACATCCCCTTCCTCTTCTGAAACAGGCTCTGACACACCCCTCTTGAGTCCTGCCCTCTCTAGCAGGGCACCAATTGTATCTAGTAACTGCCTGGTCACATGATCTTCCCCACAGAACTTTGCATCTTGGGTCCTCTTCTGCTGTACTGACAGCCATTTAGTGAACCCCTGAGCCGAATCTTCATCGATTGATCACAGGTAAATGGATCGATAGGCAACATAGCTAATTGCTTGTTAGTGTGTAGATTGTATTGATGCACATATTGAATGGAATTGTCTTTTTTCTCAAACAGCAGCTTGAACTGCAGCTTTAAAGCAAGCGAGTTCAGTAACCAGAGATCGAAAGGGAATTAGACTGTATAAACAAAACTATGCTTCAGACAGTCCCATGAATCACACTAGTTGATTACATATAACAATTGATTTATTGATCTGCTTCTTTTCATTTTGCACAACAAGTTCAAAGGAAGATCCATATAGTGTATTGTTACACTTGTAATCTATATGCTATAACATTAGATGTTAAGCGGAACACATTACTTTGTATTACTTCAGAGTTTTTGAAAATATTCTAATTTCTTTTATATTCTGCTAAATGGGACTGACAAGCTTTTTCCTTACTTCCTTTCCAGAGAACTACATGTATGATGCAGTCATTTTAAATTGTGTGCTGTAAGCATATTCCAATGAGTTTTGATGTCCACACTGTATTTAGAATGACTGTTGCTTTGTGATTCTAGTGATAATGCATGGTCTGGGTTTGCAGTACTATGCACTTTTAACCCTACATTACTGCTGTTTAAAGCAGCAGTCTAAGCTGCTATTTTTTTTTTAGGCTTTTGTTTTCCCCTTTTAATATATGCATTAATACAATCCACACACTGACGAGTAATTAGCTAAGTTGCCAATTGAACCGTTCTCCAGTGATCGATTGGCAAATATTCGGCTCAGCGGTTCACTAAATGGCTGTCAGTGTGCAGTAGAGGACCAAAGATGCAGAGTTCTGTGGGGAAGATCATGTGACCAGGCAGTCACTAGATACAATTGTTGCACTGCTAGAGAGAGCGCAGAGCTCAAACGGGTGTGCTAGAGCCTGTTTCAGTATAAGAAGGGGATTTGACTTTGTAAATGGTTGCTATTGAAACAAAAATGCTTGTTACAGTATAATACATTAAAAATGTCCTTTGTAGTTGTTTGAAAAAAATGCTACACATTTTCTCATAATAGAGAACAGATGTATTTAAAAAAAACACATGTAGGATATTGTTTGGTCTGCACCTTTAGAAATGAGTCAATTTTTGCGTACACCTTTTAAAGAATGTGAATTATTCTTTAAAGTACGATAGAGTTACTATCACCCAGAAACTCCCATTGACTTGGAAGTTGGGATTGTATGTGTGAGAGTGCCCTGATCGGCACTGTCGCAGTTTAATGAAGAACACCATTGATGCAACATAAAGTGGAGAATTGTTTTTTTGCCAAATGTCAATTTAAACGATGAGATCTTTCCTGGGGACTTCCTGTTACAAGCATGAGTGAATCAAACTCGAGTCATTAAGTAAAGCAAAAAGAACACTGCATTGCTATGGAAACCAATATTATATCACAGGTGTAACAGGGAATATTCCTTAGTGACCGGTTTACCATAATTTATTATGATATTTTGTGTTCATGAATATATTTTGAAAAGGATTTAAAAAAAAAAAAAAACTTGAATTGTACTCCGTTCATCTTTTAAATAATAAAGAAATTGCTAACAAATGATCAAGACCGCGTCCAAAACTCCTTAGGATAATGAGCACATGGGTTAAAGCGGCAATATGGGTTTCCTTGGTTTTTTTTAATTATTTTGTATTGAAGCAGGGGTCTTCTGAGCTGAACTATGTTAATTTCAGCTCCGGAGACCCCTTGCGAGATACTTAAGAGATACTTACCTCCATAGTGACGCTGGTATCTCTGTAGCCAGAGAAACTGTGTGCCTTACATAATGGCGATGTTTAACTGTCCCGCGTCACACAGGCCAATAGGACGCTGTGACGTCATCTGGTGTGGCTTACTATTGTCTAGTGTGACTAGGACATTTAAACTGAAAAGAGCCACCGGCACCCCAAGAGGTAAGTATCTCTGGAAACGGGGTTCCTGGAGCTAAAATGAACACAGTTCAGCTCTGGAGACCCCCTGCTTCAATTCTGTAATTACATTTAATTAGAAAATATTTAGAATATTTGCCCGCATTGCTATTTTAATCACACGTAATGCTATAACATTTTTCATAAGCACAATAGATCTAGTCGGTGATCTTGTTCAAATGAATACACATTGCCCTGTTACATTTCTGCACACAATCTTGAAGTGGATACAAAGGCAGAAAATGTACATTAAAACGCAACTGGAGTGGAGATTCTTGAAGTCAGCTAAATTTGCAGCTGTACAATGAAAAAACATTTGGTTGTGTGACCCTCGTGCAAAATCACATGACCCATGGACAAGTTATATAGGTGATGGACCAAGTTTAAAAAGAAAACTAAATAACAGGAAATTCAGGAAAAAATTGTCTAAAATCGTAAAATATTGGCATTTTCACAATATTTAGAAGGGAAAAAAAAGAAACCTATTTAACCTCTTTTTCATCCGCTAAGTTTAACTAAAGTGACAAATTTTGCGAAAACTAAAATGACTCATTAAAACCCGAATAGTTTGCTACATGACCTCTGAAGAAAGAGATGTCCTATTAGTAAGATAGTTTGTGCTTTTCAGTTGTGTACATTACATCTGGCTTCATGATGATTTTAGTGAAACAAATCCAGGTTCACAGTGAATCATTTCCCTCACAAACGCCCTTCCCCTACATATCTGACACTATGGACCACTTAATGGGACGGTTAGGAGTTCTTTGTGCCTTTACTTGCTTGCTTATTTCATTCTAAATTCTTCCCTCCCCCTTGTACCTTTGCCAGCAGCAGAGAAGGAGTCAGGTGACGATGCACGTTTCTTTGTCATTTCTTATTGGATATACGTTACACGGTGTTATAGCTATTTCAATTCATTAGCGAGTTGTATGTGATTGCTGCTGTCATGTTATGTACTGAGTGATATGATCATGTTTTTTCTTTTTTTTTTCATTCATGTTAATCTTCTCTTGCATGTGAATGGGAGAATGTCAAGTGTTCCTTCATTTAGTAGGTTTCTTTGTGACCTGAATAATTTCCCCTGATTGTTTTAAAGTTGGAGTGCAGTTTCCTTACCTCTTGCTTATTTCGTGTATTCTTTAGAATAAACACACTTGGATTACATTTCTAGGATTGCCAGGTGTCCAGTATTGAACGGAACTGTCCAGTAAAAAAATTAGAGGTACTGTAATACTAGACGTGTGTGTCCGGTATTACCTCTCTGCCACGAGAGTTCCCTTAGTAGGGAATGAGCAGGGCTGTAGCCTGGTTCTGGGCATCTTTCTCCATCCTGATTGGCTGCTGCTGGTTAAAGCAGCCAATCAGGAGGAAATGTTAGAAGCCTGGGTGTGGGGCCAAGGAGACGAGTTCGTCTCACCTTTCACCATTGTTTCCAGGATTTTTAGAGAAAATACCTGGCAACCCTACATTTAATTTATGAACAGAATGACAGGAAAATATAGAGGTTTTTTTTTGCCATAGCGTTGTTTATAGGAATATTAGGTTCACTTTTAATAGTAAAAAGAACAAACAAAATTATTTAAAAAAATGACATTATTCTATTAGATTATAATGAAGTGATACTATGCTGAATGTTTTGATAAAGGGTAATATCAATATTTGATTGGTACTTGATGGGGCTGTTCACTCTGCCTTTAAAGCTTCTTGTTTTCGAAGTGCAACTGGATTTCCAAGTGTGAATTTTAAACAAGAAAAGGGGTTTCAGGAGGGCAAATAAATCCAGGTATATGTGGAGATAAAATACAAAAAGTGCAATATGGTCTGTTGAACTGAAACAAGTGACCAACTAATATAAGTGTAACGGGTATTCCCCCCCCCCAATCGCATATATGGCATATGTAAGGGGAACCTACTGTTACCTGGTGTGGTGCTCACAAGAGGGCTGAGCTTCCGCCACGGGGAACCTGGGGCAAGTATAGTATGAGTAACCCTGTACTCGGTGCAGCGCCTCCACCTGCAATGGCTCCCACCAGAGGGGGAGTGGTTCCTCGCAGGACAATATATATCACTCAACACAGTATGGAAAACAACTAATGCCTTTACTCATGCATCACAATTCAACAATTCAACAGGTGTCCCTCCCTAGAGGAGACACTAACTAATGCGTCTCGCAGGACGCTACCTCCACCTGCACCTCCACCGGATGATCCCACCCAGTCCAGTACCCCCACACAGTATCACCCCACCCTCAAGTGAGATAGTTATGTGTGACTGCGCAGCCACTATGTCCCGTGTGAATGTGATATGACTCGTTGGTGCACTTGTTGATTGTTACCTGCCGGGCACTCCGGTGTCCGGGCCTGCCACGGAACTTCACAAAGGATCCTGATGTCGGCTGAACACTGGAACAGCCGTCTGGGGCGTCCCACCCGGATGACTACAGGAACTACCGTCCGGGGCGATCCCACCCGGATGACTGCTGCAGCAACCGCGAAGAACTGAGCCCAAACCTCTGACGAACGCGCCGCGTATGCTGGGTCCCTAACTGGCTCTGTGCAGTAAGGGGCAGGGTCCCTAACCTGGGGCCTGTCCCTGACCCAACTCACTCTACTGGGTGGCTCAGGGCTATCTCGGGCCTCGGGGGCTGCTGGCCTAGTGCAGGGAGTCACTGACTCTTGCACCCTACCTCCTTCCCCTGGCTGCTCCTGGCACTGACTGACTAGCGTGCTCCAAGCCCGCGAAATGTATCTATTCTCCCCTGCAGGGAGATGCTTTAGCCCTATTGGCTCCCTGGGGTCACGTGGGGCGTGGCTGAGGCTCATGGGACTTGTAGTCCCTTCCAAGAGCCTTCACTGGTAGGCTAGCATTCGCGTGCTTATCACTGCGCATGCGCGAGCTGTTTTTGGGCCTCCCGGCGCTTGGCTCTTACTGCGCATGCACGAGGCAATGCGAAATGGCGGCGCCCTGCATCGGGAACCGCCGGGAGCCTCGCAACGCGATCGCGTCCCCAGCAACCGCCAGCACGCATCCCCGGCAACCGGCCACGTCGGAGAATAGCGCGCTGCTCGCGCACATGCCCCCACACCTCCCCACGAACGGCTGCAGTGAGTACGAGGAGGGGGGGGGGTCCGCAACGGAAGGGGGAACCTGGCTACATCAGCATCCATGGACCCTCGTTGATGTATCATCTGGCCCTGACGGACACATCAACGAGGGTCCCTGGATGCTTATATGAGTTGGTTACTCTGAATAACCTCGCTGTCTAAACCACTCACGGACCATGTAAGTGAGATACACACTTATTACTACACGTGTTTCTGTTCACCAGATTGTATTGCACTATCTTTGTATTTTATCTCCACATGTACCTGGATTTATGTGCGCTCCTGAACCCCCTTTTCTGCTATTCGCCTATGGACTCGGATTGAGTCCTTCTCAGGAGCAGCACTATATCCAGGGATTGAATTCATTTATTTACTATATCACACTATTGTGTTTATCCTCATCACCCTTAATGATATTTGCGCTTGATTTTTCGTTGTTTGTTGAATTTGAAACAAGCAGGAGATTTAGATCTGTTTTATATATTCTTTCTGTTTTCTGTGCGTTAACTGTTTTTTCCCCTCTCTTTTGTGATTGCTAAGGAATCTGTGGTGGAGTGAAAGTTGCATTTCCACATGGTATTTTTTGTGCCCTAGGTGGGAAGCAGGCAGTAGCAGCCCTGGCTGGACACACAATATGGCTGTTTAAAGGTCACGGGCCAATAGGCAGCCACAACGTCATCCCTTGTGGGTTCCTATTGGCCTGCGGGATGTGGGCCATTAAAACAGGATTGAGATACCAACCACACAATTAGAGGTTGTATGTATCTCAGGGAGCAGGTAGGGTCCCTGTAGCTGAAATTAACCAGGTTCAGCTCTGAAGGAACATGGACATATTTTGAAAAGGTACTTTAGACTAATTACAAATTGCCTTCATCTGATTGGTCTGTCCTTGTTTGGCTCTGATTGGTGCGCTCTATATAAACAAGTATTTCAAGCTCGCCCTGAACTGCTTACTCTACCAGTAAAGTATCTGGTTGTTTTAAGTGCAACTGGGTTTCTACAGTAAGTGTGAGTTTTAAATAAGATGGAGTTTTTACACAGCATTGTCAATAGTATTTACATCTGCTACAATTTTTGGTGTTGTACAGTGCAGTGGTTGTAGTTTTCCATGACACATTCTGGAAATTCAGATTGCTAGGCTGCAGGCTGAAATAGTTAGATTCTGTGGAGGCCTCTGAGGAAGACTACAGTGGTCTATCGAATGGTGAGGGTTACAGATCTCAGGTTGTACAATCTATGCAATTGTCCAGCTCCTATGTTGCACTCCGGGCCGCAAACAGATTTCCCGGGGCCCAGGACTAGCTTTACAACCGGGGCCCCCTCCCGCCCCCATGTCGACTGTCTTGTTAGCCCTCCCCCATTTCACACCTCACAAGCCCCCTCTATTCCCCCCTCTTCCTATGTATTTTTCTGCCCTCCGTCTCATTCCCCCTCTTCCGCATTCATTCACCCCCTCTCTCCTCCATCAATTACCCTACTCACTCGATCTCCCCTCCTCACACTCATTCCCTCCCCCTCCCCTTACATACACCATCTCCTTCACAAAATACATACAAAAAAAACCCCACCGCCAAAATACATACAAACCCCCCAAATACATTTTTAAAAAAAAACCGCACCAAAAAGCAGAGGTATTAAACAAATAATTTGCCTCTGTATTTACCGGGTAGAAATCAATTTGCAAAAATAGCACCAGATGAGGAAGCCAAAACCTCTATATTACCGAACAATTGGTTGACTGAGGAAGAAATTCATAGGTGGCTTAATAAAATTTAAATAAATAAGACCCCTGGCCCAGATGGCAGGTTCATAAGAGTTCTTAAGGAGCTAAGTTCAGTAATAGCCAGACCATTACATTTAATATTCAAGGACTCCATTCCCACAGGCTCAATATCACAAGATTGGTGTAAAGCAGACGTGGTCCCTATATTTAAAAAGGGACCTAGATCACAACTGGGGAATTACATCGATATTGGGGAAGCTGCTTCAATGTATGGTATGGCATAATATTTAGGAATACATAATGGATAGCAAAATTATTAGCAATAGTCAGCATGGATTTATGAAGGATAGATCATGCTGACCTTATTAGTTTCTTTGAGGAGGTAAGTAGGAATTTAGACCAGGGTAATGCAGCTGATGTGATCTACTTAGATTTTGCAAAGGCTTTTGATACGGTGCCACATGAGGTTTGTGCAGGGGTGTGCAAACGTTTCCCTGTGCACACCCCTGCCTGCTCTCCTCGGCGCCTTGCATGCCCCCCCTCCACCCTGCTCAACCCCGCCGTCAAATGACACGCGGGTCATGTGACGTCACGTCGCCTTGGTAACGTGACATCATGTGGCCCCTCGGCATCATTTGACGCCGGGTTACCGGGACGACTCATCGCTGGAAGGTAAGTGTATTATAGAGGCCTCGCGTGGTCCCCCGGCATTTAATTTAAATGCATGGAGGGAGAGAACGGGACCTCTGTAACTGCCGTGCCCCCCCCAGAAAATCTAGCAACCCCCCCAGTTTGCACACTGCTGGGTTAGTGTACAAAATAAAGGAAATTGGACTCAGTAAAAATATTTGCACCTGGATTGAAAACTGGTTGAATGATAGACAACAGAGGGTTGTCATAAATGGAACCTTTTTAGGTTAGGTTAGCCTAACCTAAAAAGTGGCGGACCTCAAGTATCGGCCCTGAGACCACTGCTATTTAACTTGTTTATTAATGACTTAGACGTTGGCATAGAGAGCAAAGTCTTCATCTTTTCTGATGACACTAAGGCCGAGGCCATGATAGACGTGCGACGGAGCTCGTGGTGTCACGTGCGCCTGCAGCAGAGGCGATTTGTGGCCTGGGGAGAGAACGAAGGGGAGGCGTGGCGGAGGCGTGACGTCACTGAGCTGGTTTGCCCTCATTGGTGGAACCGCTCACGTGACCTGACCATCACGCGATAAAATCAAATATTTTGTCGCGCAGACAATCGCCCGCTCCGCCTCTCTATGGACATCCTCACTACGGTCGCACAAAGTATGGGCGCGGCCTAAATTGTGTAAGATAGTAGAATCAGAGCAGGATGTCATTTTCTTCCAGAAGGACTTGGATAGCCTGGAAACTTGGGCAGGTAAATGGCAAATGAGATTTAATACAGATAAATGTAAGGTTATGCATTTGGGAAACAAGAATTAACAGGCGACTTACAAATTAAATGAGGAACATTTTGGTGAATCCTTGATGGAGTAGGATTTAGGAGTGCTTGTAGACCGCATGCTTAGTAGTAGTGCCCAATATCATGCAGTAGCTGCAAATTCAAATATGATCTCATCTTGCATTAAACAGGGAATGGATGGAAGGGAAGTAAACATAATTATGCCCCTCTAAAAAGCATTAGTAAGACCACACCTTGAATATGGAGTACAGTTGTGGGCACCACTCCATAAAAAATACATCATGGAACTGGAAAAAGTGCAGAGAAAAGCCACAAAATTAATAAAGCGAATGGATAATCTGATTTATGAGGAGAGGCTGGCTAAATTAGATTTGTTTACATTAGAAAAGAGGCATCTAAGAGGGGATATAACTATATACAAATATATTCGGGGACAATACAAGGAGATTTAAAAAAAACTACAATGACACAGATTTCACCAGCCACAAAGCAAAGGGTTATTTACAGTAAGGGCAGTTAAAATGTGGAATTCATTGCCCATGGAGACTGTGATGGCAGATACAATAGATATCTTCAAAAAAAAAGGCTGGACATCTTTTTACAAAGAAACTATAAAGGGATGTACAGTACCTAATAAGTAAACATGGGAAGGGTGTTGATCCAAGCATAAATCTGATTGCCAATATTTGATGTCAGGAAGTCATGCATTTTTACCCTTAAGACAGCATTGGATGATGTTTCACTGGGGTTTTTTTGTTTGCCTTCCTCTAGATCAAAATACTGTAAACAAAAATATAGGATAGAGTATCTGTGGTCTAAAGTTCGAACATGATGTCTCTTTTTTTCAACCTCATCTACTATGTAACTATATAACCTCAGGGAAAATATCATCCATTACTGTTGTTAGTTACCTCACAATATGAGCCCTGATTTACAGAGTTTTGTGGATTTAGCCCTATGGTTGCAATTTTCCCATTGATGACATTACAGGAATTCATTTAATGGCCTGAAATTACTTGCGAAGGTCATTTTGAGCGATAAGATCTCTCTGGTTCTGGCTATTGCTCTATTGTGCTTAAATTAACTTCTTTACGCTGAACGAACATGCATTCACACTGAATGTATCCAGTTATTCATATCATTTTTTTCCTTTCATGCAAAGTAGATGCGAGGTTTGCAGAACAAGCGTACACATCAGTGATTTCACATGTTAATTAGAATCAAGGTCTTCTTGAACAAAGGAGTAAAGAATATTTCAGATAAAGGTTTAAATCTAAATATATAGGACAAAACAATTCAATTATTTTAATATGTTTTACTCATGTAATGCCCTGTAAGGCAGTGCAATACATTGTTCCTCTGGCACTTGAGTGTTAAATGATACAGACGGAGTTAACTAATTTGGCTTGACAATTAAATGTAACTGATGCACTCCTACAATACCTCAAGGATTCAGTAAACATACAGAACAAATGATCTTGCCACACAAATCCTCTATTCCAGGGGTGCGCAAACTTTTGCAGCTACGCCCCCTGCCTGTTGCCCCCAGTGCTCGCGCCCCCCTTACCTCCGTTCCCTGCTTCAAACGACGCCGTGGGGTCATGTGATGTTATGCGGTGTCATTTGACGCTGCGTTGCTATGGCGACGCGTCAGCAGCCATCTGGATCTCGGTAAGTAATACAGTAGGTTGCAGAGGCCTCACGTGATCCTCCGGCATTTAATTTAAATGCCGTGGGGAAAAGCGTGGGGCCTCTGCAACCACTGCGCCCCCCCACAAAAATCTCCCGCCCCCTAGTTTGCGCACCGCTGCTCTATTCACACCCTCTATCTACTCCTTCTTGCTTCTGGTACACCTAAGCCTGAACCCAGACATACACACCTGATCTCACCCACGCCTTGATCTCACCTCACCCTGATTTAATAAAAAAAGGAGGGAAGGGGGGGAGAGATAAGAGGGAAGGGGGAGAGATAAGAGGGAAGGGGGAGAGATAAGAGGGAAGGGGGGAGAGAGATAGGAGGGAAGGAGGGGAGAGAGAGATAGAAGGGAAGGGGGGAGAGAGAGATAGAAGGGAAGGGGGGGAGAGATAGAAGGGAAGGGGGGGGGAGATAGGAGGGAAGGGGTGGAGAGATAGGAGGGAAGGGGGGAGAGATAGGAGAGAAGGGGGGGGAGGAGAGATAGGAGGGAAGGGGGGGAGAGATAGGAAGGATGGGGAGAGAGAGAGAATAGAAGGACACACAGAGACAGACACACACAGACACACAGACACACAGAGAATACACACACACACACACACAGAGAGAGACAGACAGAGATACACACAGAGACAAACTGACAGACACACACAGAGAGACAGACACACACAGAGATACACACACAGATATACATACACACACAGATACACACACACACACACACACACACACACACACACACACACACACACACACACACACACACACACACACACACACACACACACAGATATATACACACAAACAGAGATACACATACACAGATATATATATACACACACACACACACAGAGATACATCCACACACACAGATACACACACAGAGAGAGATACACACACAGATACACACACAGATCTCCTTCTGCACGTGCAGCTCACACAGAGATTTGACAGGGGGAGGGGGGCTGCTGTGAAGACATACCCCTGTCCGTGGGATCTCCACTGAACTCTCTGCACCTCATGGAGGGGGGTGGCCATTATCTCTCTGCACAGACGGGAGTGGGGCTGTGATTACTTTGCTGTTATGCTTAGACCCGGCATCTGCAGCATATCTCTCTGCACGAGGGGGAGGACGGGGGACCGTGATCACAGACATTTTTGCTGCACACAGAAAACGTGGCAGGCATCTCCAGCAGCGCCCCCTGGCTGTTTTTTTTTTTTTTTCCAGTACATCGATTGTAACACGCAGAGCTATTTTAGCCACGTGAAAAGGGGGAAAAACCTGCGTCTTGCAATCGAGGAAATACGGTATTACGATAAAGGTAATAAAGCAGATAAGCTTCTCGCCTGTAAGTTAAGTGGTGTTAAAGCTGAATCGCAAGTTTCAGCCATAAGGCGAGGTGACGGCTTGTCAAATCTTTACTATAAAAAATATTGGGGAATATTAGCTCCATATCTTTTAAATGTGTTTAATAGTTTTCTATCGGGCTCCCAGATTCCTTTGCAAAGGTCAAAAGCAAATTTAATAGTAATACCTAAAAGATCCAATGAATTGCGCAAGTTACAGACCAATTTCGCTACTTAATACAGATTTGAATATATATAGTAAAATTTTAGCGAACAGATTAAACCCAATTTTGCCCCGCCTAAGTATTATGATCAAGTAGGTTTTATAAGCACGTGTCAGGCCTCGTTCAACACACGCAAGATTATCAATATAATTGATTATGTTCAGTTCTTTAAACCCAAGGTGATGATGTTGAGTTTAGATGCTGAAAAGCGTTTGACAGAATTAATTGGGATTTTCTAGATAGAACTATGCTGGGGTTGGTTTTTTACGGTCTGTTTATAAAGGGGGTCCAGGCCCTGTATGACGCCCCTACAGCTTCTCTAAAAATGTATGGGGGGGGAACTAAACCAAATCAAGATTAGTAATGGTACCAGTCAGGGGTGTCCATTATCCCCACTGCTCTTTGCGCTAACAATTGAGCTGCTCGCAATTAAAATGAGGAAAAACCCCAATATTCAGGGTATTAAGATTAGCCAAGAAAATTTCAAACTATCTCTTTTTGCCGATGATATTATTTTGACAATTTCCAACCCTCAGACTTCTCTCCCCAATATACAAGATGAGCTCTCTAGGTTCAGTTTGTTCTCAGGTTATAAAATTAATTTGTCTAAATCAGGGGCGCTAAATTTAACTTGACCAGACTCCGAGCTTAAAATAATCAAATTAAATTTCAATTACTAATGGAATAAGGTCAGATTGCAATACCTAGGGATTTTCCTCACAAAAAAACTATATCAGTTAAGATGAATATCCTCCCGAAACGGCTTTATTGATTTCAGACACTCCCGGTCTCTATTCCGATAAAATATTTGAGGGACTTACAGAACAAAATTATGCAATTTATTTGGGGTAACAAAAGACCAAGAGTGCCGAGAGAGAGGGGGGGGGGGCAGGGGGGTCTGGCAGTCCCTGACATCAGGAAATATTACCTAGCCGTCCATCTGAAACAGGTGGTTTACTGGCACTCCCCGGAGTGTCATTACTGATGGGTAGATATAGAAAAGAGGTATTTTAATTCCTGGGCTCTCCCGGCTCTTTTATGGAATAATAAGCCGACAAAGGGTTTTAAATTTTCTATCAAGATTTGGTATAAGGCCAAAACCAATTACCAAATTGCCTCAGCTCCTTCGAGATGTACCCCTATTTTTGACAACCCGTACTTTGATCCGGGTTGGTCCACAGCTATTTTTGATTTATGGAAGGTTAAGAATATCAGAGATGTGGGAGATATGCTTCAGAGAGGTAAATTATTACATTTGAGTGATTTTTGTCAGAGGTACTCTTTCTCGGGAGCAGAGTTGTTTTGATTTTTACAAGTTTCCCACTATCTTAGGCAGCTGTCCTCAGGTGGATCTTTCCCAGAGTGTACGGTATTCGAAGAACAATGCAGAAATAGAAACTATCAGTGGGGTCTTATCTATATTATTTACCAATTTCTTTGCTCTTGTGAATTTAAAGCTCCCTGCCCACACCGGTATATGGATCATTGGGCCCAGGATTTTCAGGTAGAGATTTCTTGGGAGGACTGGCAAACCATCTGGATCAACGCAATGAACATCATTATGCACAATATCTAAAGAAAATATTTATAAAATTATTTTCAGGTGGCATTTGACACCCCAGAGGTTGAGGCAGATGTATTCAGAGACCACGAATCTCTGGAGAGGTTGTGGGGGTGTTGGTGATAGGGCACATATTTGGTGGCTTTGCCTCAAAATACAGAGGTTCTGGGGAGTAGTGCAGAACCTAGTGCGAGAGACTTTCGGAATAAGGATCCCCCTACAGTAGACCTGATTACAATGGTTTTTGGTAAACTATTAGATAATCTATATGAAAATAAAGCTAAAATTATTATCACATATTCTGATGGCCAGAGTTGCAATAGCCGGGGCCTGGAAAAAGCCTCTGTCCGCCTCCAGGAGAGAGATTATTTCGAGAATAAATGAGGTGCAGTCTATGGAAAGATTAACTGATTATGTTAGACATAGTTCAATAAAATTTCAAAAGGTCTGGGAACACTATAATTTGAGGGGGAACAGGTGAACGCTTTAGTCACTGTGGATGGAGGGCTATAAAGGCAGTCCTCGTTTTACAATGCTTCATTTTACAACAAATGGCTTATCCAATGCTATGCAATGCATACCTATGTTAATTTTTACAACGCCAAAACGGGTTATCCAACGCTCTTACGACGCTTTGCAAAGTTGTTTGTGTATGTAATATATATATTATACTATATAATATATTTTTATATTATATATAATACAGTATATGCACTATATAATTTATGTGTGTGCTGCATATCTTATTGTCTGCGTAAAATATTTTGTGTATTTTAGCATTAAAAATGCCTTCAGGAACGGAACCTTTCATTTAAACAGTGTTCCTATGGGAAAACGTTTTTCGCTTTACAATGTTTCGCTATCCAACGCCATTTTGAGTAACGCATTGTGTCGGATAACCGAGGACTGCCTGTACAGTGTATCGTCCCTCTTTCAGATTTGGTAATCCTATGTGATATTTGAGCTGGGACTATGGCGTTGTTGTTTTTCTGTTTCTTTGTACTTTTGGATTGTTTATTTTTCATGATACCGGTGTTAAATTGATGGTACCACCACCCCCCTTCCCCCCTCCCTTTCTTTATTTCTGTATCCCTTCCCTTTGTTTTTCAAAAAAAATCAAAATAAAAAAATAAGTTACAAAGAGACGAATGTTTTATCTGATTGAGCTAATTTTCTATTGAACCCCAGATCCTTTTGTAAGCCTTGGTTTTTCATGTCTACAGTTTACTTCTAGTTTTCCCTTTAATTCTAACCAGCAAAACAGCAATACTGTCCATTTTAAATTACATTTAGAAGCGTTTGCAAAGAAAATATTTTTTCCCTAAAGAAATCATTTGTAATCCAACGAAAGCCCATGTAACAGTAACCGTGTATTGTTACTGTTTCTTTGTGCTCTGCTCACCATGTTTGAGAATAACCTGTAGATTAGGCGTTTCAGCATTCTATTCAGATTGGAAGTATCCTAGGAATTTTCACTTTTATAGAAGATAAATCCTGCTAATGCTTGCAATTTCTCATCTGGGTAGGCTAACGGTATATTGGCAGAGTGTTATGAGGAAAAAAAAGCCTATAGTATCTGCAAGTCTTTGTTTGTTTGACCTTGTAAAGAATTGGAAGTTTCTTGTTGCTGAAGCTGAGCGGCTGTTATGATACTGCATCTGTTCATTTTCATGTACTCAGAATCACAGCACATTAAAAGTAAATGCACATTGTGACCAGAATGTTTGTGTCTAACCACACACTACCTTTTCTCTTTTATTTATTTATTTATTTATTGTTAACCTCCTAACACACTGGTGAGCAACAGGCGTGGGCTTCACCCGTGGTCCATAATCTTCCCGCTGGGGCCCAGCAGCCTGCTCTCCTTCTCCCTGGTGCAGGAGGAGTTGGGGATGTTGCTACCATGGATCAGAGCTCGTTAATTGTGTCCCACTCACTCTCCTGTGCTCACAACTAGTTCTGAGGGTCAACAGAAAAGCCAGACAGTATTAATGAATGCACCGGCATTAAGCAGCTGACCCATGTTTCTCTGCCCATGTCCCCCACTCTCTGCCAATATTCTCCACTCACTCCTCCCCATGTCCCACACTCTCACCTCCCCATGTCCCACACTTTCTCCTCCCCATGTCCCCCACCCTCTCCTTCCCATGTCCCCACCCTCTCCTCCCCATGTCCCCACCCTCTCATCCCCATGTCCCCACCCTCTCCTCCCCATGTCCCCACCCTCTCCTCCCTATGTCCCCACCCTCTCCTCCCCATGTCCCCACCCTCTCCTACCCATGTCCCCACCTTCTCCCCATGTCCCCCACCCTCTCCTCCCCATGTCCCCCACTCTCTCCTCCCCATGTCCCCCACTCTCTCCTCCCCATGTCCCCCACTCTCTCCTCCCCATGTCCCCCCACTCTCTCCTCCCCATGTCCCCCACTCTCTCCTCCCCATGTCCCCCACTCTCTCGCTCCTCCCCATGTCTCCACTCTCTCACGCCTCATGTCCCTCACTCTCTCTCCTCCCCATGTGCCCAGTCTCTCACTCCTCCTCATGTCTCCCTCACTCTCACTCCTCCCCATCTCCTCACTCCCTCACTCCTCCCCATGTCCCTCACTCCTCCCTATATCTCTCACTTTCTCACTCTTCCGCATGGCTGTCGCTCTCTCTTTCTCTCTGCATGTTACTCTCTTTCCCTCACGTCACCCATTCCACACACTCCTGCCATGTTATCCACTCCGTTCATGTCACTTTCTCTTCTTGGCCATGGTTCCTATACGGCATCTTTTCTTTAAATGGCATCTACATTTTTGAGTAATTGTATAGTACAATACAGCTCAGTTTTATGCCCAAACCTTTTTTCTAATCTTGCTAGACATGTTAGTCCTATTTTAGGATGCCTATTAATAAAAATGCCCTTTTTAATTCAGAGTCCATGAACCAAGAAAGTCCTTCCAGAAAGCTAGAAGATGTTCTCCATTTAGCTGAGCTGTGTATTGAAGTTCTACAGCAAAACGAGGAACATCATTCTGAGGTAAGAAACATTTCCTGGACCTCCTGTGTTTTAAACAAACATGCTTTCATTTAAAAAAATTTTTTTTTTACAGTAATACAAAAATGAAAGAACGTTGCATAAACTTATGAATGTAAATCATTAGTGGAGATGATGAAAGCATGTTATATAGTTACAAATGGAATAGTTTAAAACATCTGCTTTTAACTCGCACAACAGAAATGAGTTTTTAGCTTGCATCTGCCATGTGTGAACCTGCGCTTAAAATTTTATCTTACACTGAAGAAAAACATCTGTCTCTAAAATATGAAAGTAATTCCCAGGAGAAAATACTCTCCTCAAGAAAAGTCACTGTCAATTTTTTTTTTTTTTTTTTGTGCTGTTTCGGAGATAAATTATGATAAAACTGTGTGGTGGTGTCAACTAACCCAGAGGGACCAGTCTTGCTGATATTATGGGCTCCATTTTAACACAAATTGAAAAGGAGTTATTTTATCTATTGAAATTGAGTGTGGTCTTAAAGAAAATAAATGTCTTTGTGAAGCTTTAATGATGAATGCATCTTAAGAGCTATGTTACCACTTTTTACGGTACCATCTCTAGCACTGTAATAATTGCAAAGGGGAAACACCTCCCAAAACCCCCCCACCCCTCCACGCACCCTCCTACCTCCCCCACTCCCACCCTCCCCCCGCACGTTTGATCATGATTAAAATACACAATCCCCAGCACACAGCAAGAACTCATACTTCAAGTAATTCTGTAGGAATTTAGAAATAGTAGTCCCTGCCACTCAATATGCATGCATATTGAATTTTCATTTTCCCACAATTTGTGTGGTGAATTCATACGGCAAAAACATTTCAAGCCACATTTACCCTTTATTTGGTCTCTCGAAATGCAGATTTCTTTCTGCTATTTAATGATTAACCAGGATGACACCACAGCGCGTGCCATGTGTTTGACACCAAGGGTTAGATATAGTGCATCACATCATGCTTAGTCAGCGTAAGCCATCACAGTCACCACCCAGTTAGAATTCCCACCATGACATGGAACATGGGTGGGCAACTCCAGTCCTCAGGGGCCACCAACAGGTCAGGTTTTAAGATTATCTCGGCTTCAGCACAGTTGGCTCAATCAGTGGCCCAGTCAAAGACAGTGCTTCACAGTGTTGAAACAGGGTTATCCTTGAAACCTGACCTTTTGATGGCCCTTGAGGACAGGAGATGCCTACCCCGGACATACTGCATTGCATTCCGTCAGATCTTACAATATGCAGACTTTTGCCCAGAAATGACTATAAGGACAACACGTGCCCTCACGTGAGAGCAGAGAAGGAATGAAACTCATGTATAACATAACCAAATGTATTCTGTTCTTACAATATGTAATTTAATCATTATAACTGAATTGCAATTTGAAAAGGATGTATTGCTCTAATCTTTCAACAATTTGTTTCCTGTTCTGCAACACTTTTTAATGCATGGATTCCTACAGGGGAACGAGGTATGTGGTTCATTATTAGCAACTTGACCTCGTTTATTTTTGCATGTGATTTGTCACTTTAGCATCACCTTGTACTCCATAGTATTCTGATTACTTATACTGCATACATGTTTCTCAGTTATTCTGAGTATGGATACAGCCTGTTCTATGTGAATTCAGCTTTCCATGCTGTTGTGAACCTTTTTAGGTTTCTATTAACATTTTGAAAGACATACAACATTTGATAAATCCTCACTTCTTAGGCCCATAATATAGTGTGTGCAGCCGTGCGCGCGCGCCTGTGTGAACGCGCGTGCACGTGCCGCACACTTTTTGTGTGTATGCTGTGAGCGACAGTATGTGTGTGTGTTAAATACGTGTATAATAAATATATTGGTAAATAAATGATTTATTAACATTGTAGATACATACACATACACCTACATATATATACATACACACATACATACATATACATACATTTCAGCGGCGGTAGCAGCGCAAAATCTTTATTTTCCCCATCTTCCCCCCAATCGTCCGGTTCCACGCTCACTGCCGTGCGCGCGTGGCCCTATTATAGGAAGGCTGACTAACCACAGCCAACTATAACTGCTGTGCGTGCGCATGGCGCAGCAAGCGTGCCCGCTATAGAACAGCCCTTAGTGGCCATTTGTTTGCTGTAAATGAATGATACCGGCTAATGCACTTCAGTGAATATGCCCCTAAAACTCAGGCAGCTGCTTT
This sequence comes from Ascaphus truei, assembly GCF_040206685.1. NCBI lineage: Eukaryota > Metazoa > Chordata > Amphibia > Anura > Ascaphidae > Ascaphus > Ascaphus truei. Next base: position 62,197,261 of record NC_134487.1, read on the forward strand.
CCGTAAGGAACCCAATTCATACTACCTGCCTCCAACCTTTACAGTACATTTCCTCAAACATTTCAAACACAATTTCTTTTTCAAAAATACATTATTTGTTTCCACCGTCCACCTATTGTTTGAAATGCGTCCAATCATCAAGAACTACTCAAAGGAAATGCACCTGCCTCGTTGGCCAAATATTGTTGATGACTTCTTCTTTTTTTTATATCGGTAGGATCATCACTTTAGAGGGAGTACTGTATATGTTGCAGGCTGAACCCGTAATCATATACACATAATTTACTGGCATTTCTTAGTAATTGTTTTTAATATCATTTTTGGGGGGTTGGAAACTGTTGTCATTTTATTTCTTACATCTGACTTTTTACTAAAGGTAACAAACTTCTGCATAGATTCGTCAAAAACGATATGGCGAGGTTATAATGGAGAATGAATTGGGCACCAGTGACTGTGGGCCATACTTACTAAGCAGCGTTATGCCCCAATGCACCTTCCAGCACTGCAAGACACCTTCAGATACAATCAATTTGCCCATACTGTGTAATAATCTCTTGCTTCCCTTCAATATTTGTGATGCCTTCCCAAGCAAATCATTCTCTGCACTGTTTTTATTATGCTGTATTTAGATTCTCCCTATTCACCTCAACCGCACTTGTTCTGCTTTGCTAATCCTATCACGTCTTTGTCTAACATACATCCTATTGTTTTATCAAGCGATTTCCTTTGAGTCAGTCATTTTATAATATAATATTTTTGATAATATTTATTCTCATGTGCTGACAGTGCATGCAGCACTGTACATATCATTTTTTGCACGCACACTGAATCCCTGCACTGAAGAGCTAAGTGACTTGCCAAAGGTCACAAGGAGAGCTTACACTGAGGTTACTAAATTGTTCATCCACTTCAAAGGGAGTGCTTTTACTACTAAGATACTACAATACTTCGTTGTCTATGTCCACACTAGACCAGCATGACATCTTTCATAGGGGATGATTTATCAAGCACCGGTACATGTTTGTGCAATCAATCTGGCATTAGCTCCCATTGACTTACTTTATTGGATGCTCTAACCTGTACCAGCGCTTAGATAATCTGCCCCATGTATTTTATTTATTTATTTATAAAATGTTTTACCAGGAAATAATACATTGAGTTACCTCTCATTTTCCAGTATGTCCTGGGCATGATGACAAGACATGGTTACGTAAAATTAACAGAGGTTATACATTATATTTACAAACATTTCATGGACAGTTACAGATAATATATGATTATAGGCGTATGTAACATACCATAGTACTGCTTTATAACTACTGTATCTCTGTAACCATCAATTCCATTTGTTGTCCACATTGAGACTCCAGCCACTCAAATTATTGAGAATGTGATCATCAATGTTTTGTCTATCAAGTTCCCTTTATCGAGGTTAAAGAAATAAGTGAAAAACACTCTTACATAGAGTATCACCCAGTGAAATGCCAAACAGACCAGTCTCGAGATCTCGGGCCCCTTTGGAGGCTCATCGATGTACGAATGACTTTACAGTGATGGCAACACACAACTTCCGGTATTGGAGACAGTACGATCGACTCCATCAAATAACAACCATAATACACACTGTGGGACCGCAAATGGTAGAGAAGTCACCACACAGCAAGCATAATGCACCATAAAAAATCTATGCAATAGTGAGCAAAAATATAAAACAAAGGAAGCAAAAGTGACTACCAATAAAGTATGTAATATAGTGTTACACTAGAAAACATATTAGTCATTTTAATTACGGGGTTGTGGCAGGACGGCCTGTAGCTGAGGTCAGTTTTTTTAAAGTCCCTGACTTTTATTTTCCTCCTCTCGCCACCCTGCCATAAAACCCAGTAGCCTGGTGGCTAGTGTCCCTGACTACCATCAACTACCATCAACATCTTCAGAGCACAGTTCTCGTCAAGCCAGCCAGCAAAGATTGCCTTCGAACAAACCCTGTTGAATGGTCTGGTCACCGACTCAATTAAATATTGTTTTTCGTGGTTTTCCTCACGAAGCCCTACAACCCACAAGGGCAACATGGGTAGTTTCACACGTGATCCTAGCTTTTATAAGAAATTATCGACCTGTGAGTGGATGGGAAAAGGAGGTACCAATAATCAGGCTATTAAAGACCTTGCCACCACCACATTTATAGCAGCCGGGATTCGAAAAGTATAAAAATTGGACTTTTTCTATAATTATTCAGATCCAAGTTAATTAGAAAGTTACCTATATTTCTCTTTTGCAGGCAATATTCGTGGTCCCAAAAATTGTATTCAGTTGTACGATATACAAAAGTTTCCTCTATGTATTGGCAACAGAAAGTGTGTTTGTGCCAAGCATGCATATTTTAAGTGAAACTTCTTTGTGTTTTGTCACAGAAATTGTATTTGTGATGGTGATGTTTAATTAAAAATGAAAACACAATTTCAGTGACAAAACGCAAAGATGTTTGACTTAGAACACGCGTGCGCTGCACACACACCCTGTTTTACCTATTTGCACTTCTATATGTATAATAACTGTGAATTCCTTGTGTGTGTGTCTCTGTGTGTGTCTCTGTGTGTGTGTATCTGTGTGTGAGCATCAGCGGTGCCTACTGCACAGACGCGCTGAGCCATTGGCAACGGCTCCTGCGCATGCATGCCGAGCGCAGGAGGCCTCTTCTGCCAGCACTGATGTCACTTCCGGAAGGGCACTTCCATCACCAACAAGGCAATTTACTCCAAGGGAAATTTTCATTTGGTACAGTGGGTGCCAGCATAGAAGTTTCACTTAAAAATGTATTGGCTGTAGAATGTGTATAGTCGTGGGAATATTAAACCTAAAGATTTAGAGGATTATGTACAAGGAAGAGCTCTATTACGTGGGTTGTCCAAAAGAGTCTCCTCATACCCCCTTTTGAGATCTCCTGTCAGTGCCCATTTATGAGTAACCTCATTCACAATACAGACAACCTTAAAGAACTGAAAATGGGGTTGGGGTGGACCATGTTTCAGAACAACTAGATAGAACAAAGTTACATATTTCTGTATTTATCAGTACGTGAATAGAGACTACTGTGCAGAAAAGCATACTGTATGTTGTCTCTACCATTTGCTGTCATGGAGCATGTGGTCTGGTTCATGGTAGAGACACTCTCTGGTTGCATCTCTAACGTACGCGGTTGTGTGTCACAATAGTGGTGACCTCATTACATAGCAACTCGTCCCTTGTGGCCTGAATCTCGAGATGCTGATTTATTTGGCATGTCACTAGTTGAGTCTCTATATAAGAAAGTTTTTTTCACCTTTTTCTTTACCACTTGATGTCCAAAACATTGGCTATTTATCATACTTAGCTAAATTGCTGATAATGTTCTTTATCATTGGAGTTCCCAGGAGATTCGTAGTGGATCACTCGCGTATTGCCTCTCTCATACTCTTGTAACATTATATACATTCTTATTTAATTATTTAACATTTTGGTGCCACAACCTACTTTAATAATTGTACCCTTTTGTTGTCCATATTTTATCCCCATTTTTCATTTGTACAGTCTACCAATATGTATGTATTTGCCAGGTAACTGTTTCTATTTATTAAAATGCATTCCATTTGTCCTAGTATTTACATTGTTTGTTGTGTTTGTTGGAAGATACGTTTATATTGATAAAATAATTTTTGTCCAATTGTAGGCATTTGCTTGGTGGCCAGATTTAATGGCTGAACATGTGGAGATATTTTGGGCCCTGTTTTCTGTTGATATGGATTCTGCATTAGAGTCACAACCACAAGATTCCTGGAACAGTTTTCCACTTTTCCAACTACTAAATAACTTCCTCAGAAATGACTGTAAGATTTTGATATAAACTATTCCATGCCTTTATTTTATGGTAAAAAATGTGTGCACATTGTAATGGCTAAAAAAAAGATTTAAGCAAATATAGAGTTAATCAAATGTAATGTCCATTCTGATGTCAGCAGTACTTTTAACTTTAATACAATGCAACACTACTCATTCTGCTTCCTGCATGTACACTATAAACATATCCATTTTTGTTTGTATGGCACCAATATCAACCATGTACAAATTGCTTTAGTGACATTGGGAGTTATCCATTAAACTGCAATAGTGCCTGTCACGGGAGACCAGTACTTTTAACACCTTTACCTACTGGGATCATTCATTAGGCAAAACAAGGTAGTGGAATAAAATGAGGTTTATTTTGGTGAGACCAGCAGACATACAGATATTACACAAATTACAGAGAATATACACTTACTGGGGGCCTGAGGGAGAGACTAGCCTAACTACTGTAGGTGCAGGGCGCCTGCTTCAGAAGGCTTACCCTGTCCGCTCCTGGTCCAGAAACTTCACAGTACCTTCCACCGGGAAGATACCAGCCTATATCCCTTAACCGCGAGCAAAGCGGAAAATAAAAATTGGATGCAAAATGCAGGACTTGGTCTCAGCTAGGCAGGCTTCTCCGGCTAAAAACAAAGCCGGTTGCTCTGCTATTCGCAACAGAGCAACTTTGAAAAGACCGCCAGCGCCTCACCGACCTAAGCCCTTGACTCTTCTGGTTCTCTAATCGTCCAGTCCCTTTACATAGACCTCAGTGTTCTATGTCTAACATGGAGTAGGGGGAGGCGACCAATTGGAGAACGGATCGTACTTCAGCCAGCCAATCTGAATGGAGGATCGTCTGGCTGCTGCTGTCAGAGGAGAGGGGGTGTCGAGCCAGCTTGAAAAGCCGAGTGAATGGAAAATATGAATTGGCCAATGGGAATCGTGCCAACGAGCAGCGGCTTCCCCCAGCCAACCCATTGCTTCCTGCTGTGCAGGCTCCACCAGGTCTGGCAGTCGAAGTGTCTTCCCTGAGGGAAGCCCTTGTTCTCCGGACCCAGTACTCCGCACTTCCCGCTCACCAAACTGTTCCGACACCTCTGGACCCCCCTTTGATCGCGATCTCTATGCAGACATTCTGGCACCTATGTAGATGCCCGGGCTGACTGTATAGAGATTAATACATACAGTATAAAACATAATACATTGTTTTATTAAACTTCTATCTCTTGGGGAACATTATACATATGGGGGAAATGGGTCTGGGATACTTGTTGTCAAAATCCAGGATTCTGGAGGACACTGTGTTGTGCCGGTGTAATTAACCTTGCGTACCCGCAGATCCTGCCTGCATGTCGGGGAGAATTACGGGACTACCGGTAACTTTGTCCCCCGAACTCCTACACAATATCTAAACACATTTTGACCCAAATATCCCCCTTGAAACTCCCAATCCCGAAATCCCATGTTTATTGGATAAGGAGAAAAGGTAAAACATATCACCAGGACAGGTTTTTGGTTTTCATACAGTGTCCCAGGCTTATGGTGCTACTTAGTTACCAGGGACCCACAGTTTTCAGGGGTAACCAGTTAGGCCTCACCTTTATTATGAAGACTGGCTACCTTCTACCGTCACAAGTGGGGTATTATCGCTCGAAAATTCCCACTCAGTTAAATAAGAGCTTCCATGCGTGCACCAATTGGCAATATACCAATGTAATGAATAAACCACATTGTATACCAGATATAATAAAGGAAAATCTGGTATGAATATGGAAAAATAATTCAAATAACAGAAAGTCTTCAGAGGAAGGAGTCCCTTTGCTTATGTAAGTGGTATGTATAAAACACACACACACATATTGGTTTGAAAGATGGTATATATACTGTATATATATATATATATATGTATATGTATATATATATATATATATATATATATATATATATATATATATATATATATATATATACACACACACCATCTTTCAAACCAATTTGATAACTCAATATTTTAAATGAAGTATTGTAAATTGTTAAATATATATATTTTTTTATTTTTATTTAACAATTTACAATACTTCATTTAAAATATTGAGTTATCAAATTGGTTTGAAAGATGGTGAGAGAAGGAGTGCAGTAGATAGTAACATGCATAGTAGATTATGTTAGCAAAAATTATATACTTTGTCCCTTTGTTTAATTCTAATAGTGTAAAATGCTATATAGTTATATTAAGCCAGAAAGGCAAACAAAAATAGCTATTGAAATATATGCCCATTATGTCTAATAAAGTAAGAAAAATTCTACCTCGACTCCAGTAATGGCAATCAGATTTCTCTCTTGATCTCTTCCTACAATTTAACTCGTTAGGATATCCCTGTATTATGATACTGTACGTTGAGAGCTGTGAGGCAGGCTGCCAGTAAATACAATATTGCAATAGTCATGGCTAGAGAATAAGAGCATTACATTTTCCCGCCAGGAAATGTAATGCCAAAGCAAACTGCTTGGGTGATTGGATGGAAATAGTGTTACGGATTATGATAGAAAAAGGGGGTGCAGGACTTGTTTATGACAGGTAATAGGAAAGCCTCCATCTTGTTCATATTACATTTAATGCAATGAATTTCGGTCCATGTGTATGGAGATAGATATATATAGATATATCAGTGTGTCGGCATAAAGGATAAGGGAAGGATTCTAGTTGCTAGATTTTCTAAAAATATTTGTGTTATACATGGCAGAGGTCGAAGATTTTCTTAGAAGGGGTGATACTAAGGAAGATTGATTATAAGACTGGAAGAATTGATGTTTGCTTAATAGCTTTTGTGACTATACAGTACTGTATGTATGCAGATTGTATAATCTAATAACTGTATATAAGAATAAAATAGTAAATGAGAATACATTTATTCAATCAAAGCTAAACATAAAGGTGAATCCTTAGCTCCCACAAAAAGCAATATGTTCATATATTTTAAGTGAGCATTGCCACTGCTCTTTATAGGGTATTTCATTTATTTACAAAATGTTTTACCAGGAAATAATACATTGAGAGTTACCTCTCATTTTAAAGTATGTCCCGGACACAGTGTTAGGACGGCAATACATGGTTACATTAAATGACCAGAGGTTATACATTCAATTTACAGAAATGTCATGGACAGTTTCAGATAATATATGATTATGGGCCTATGTAACAGTTACAGACGAGATTAAAATGTGAGACAGTTTTAGTTATGAAAGAATTTAGACTTGTGGTGGGTTTGAGAGTCTCTGGTAGCTTTGTTCCACTTGTGAGGTGCACAGTAAGAGAAAGAAGATCGGACGGATACTTTGTTGAACCTTGGAATCGCGAACAGTCGTATGGAGTTGGATCTCAGGTCACAAGTTGTGCGTGTGGTAGGGGTGAGAACCTTGTTCAGATACAAGGGTAGCTTGCCCAGAAAGTATTTGAAGGCAAGACAAGAAAAATGTACGGTGCCTCAGGACTCAAGTGATAGCCAATCTAGTTCTTGGAACATTTTGCAGTGATGTGTATTGTAGTTTTATTGTATGCCATTTTACTGTCCTTCGTAGCCTGCGTGTATGTTATCACAGGCTTTTCTGCTCTTAAATACCCCATATGGTGCCAGATCCTCAAAGGTCTTTTAAAGGGAATTAACATGATGTTAACCTAAGTAAACATTACATTATGCCTTCGTGTGCATCTTTAAAGGCCAATAACATAGCATTAAGTAATGTTTTTTTGTTTTTTTTTTCAGAAAAAGCATTGCGTTAACTTTAATGGCATTTATTGAAAATTAAATACAACATAAGTGTTCCCCCTAGCAGCACCTATCCACAAAGGAACGGTAAGGGTAAAGCAGGCAGTGCTCCTATCCAAGCTCTGAAATGAGTTTGTCCTTTTTATTAAAGTACTCAGTGACTTACAGTATATACCTCACCAAACACTCCTTTACACAATTCATAGAGCCATACCCGTGAACAAACCCTAACACCCCTCAGATACCTAGGAAATATGTTCATTTGAATAATTTTAATATACTTGACATATGAAAATTAGTTAATAAGAGATAACCGCTTTTTTGTTCTGGCCTTTGGAATTGGGAGAACTTTTGTGTTAGTTTCAGTTCAATGTACGAGAGGGGAATAATGCACAGATGTAGCAGCTGTTATTGCTCCCGCTGGCGCGTTGCAGTGGGGGGGACACAATGTGCCAGCGTTTGCAGCCGCCATTCTAATGGCATTAGTCACAAGTGAAAAAGAACTGTGGCTTGCACGCTATTGCAATAGCATCTGCTACATCTGTAAATAAGAATGGATGAACAGGGAGAAATATGATTTGCCAAACAAAATATTTGAACATACATTTTGTACTGGGTACCAAAATGCTCTGAAAAGTTTTGACATTGAAAAAAAAATAGCCACTTTAAAAACAAATAACCTTTATATTGTAAAATGTACATTGTCGCGTTTGCTGTTTTAACAGTAATGAAGGTTAATATGGAGTTCATAGAGGACCAATGTGCTTTGTCAAAGGTTGCAAAGAACTTGCCATTTCATCTGTCTCCGGTTATTTATCTAATTACTGACAATCTCAATGTACCACATGTTCGCTCTGTACTAATGCAACAAGACAAGAACCGACCTTTAAACACACAAAAGTTTGGTTCATGTCTGAGAAATGTACATTGATCTAAACTAAGCAATGTAAATTAGTGGCTAGTGTGCTGGGAGGTGATTACTTGTGAGTAATAGTTCTTTAATACTGGATACCAGGAAATTACCAATGCATTATACATTCCATGTTCAGTTTTCTCAACCCAGTATTCCCAAGCTACAGTAGTGGCTTTGGCCTCTCTTTCCAATGCATAGTAGGCTGCAAGTGGAAGGAGTAGAGTAGCAGTCTCTTATAGCCAGAAGAGATGTCTTATGCTGCTGCTCTGAATTAGCATATTATATATTTAGCTTTAAAAAGGGATATACTGTATCACTGATATATAGGGTGACCAGATTTTCAAAAGTAGAACTGGACACATGAAAAAAATATTTATAAAACAGATGACATAACTTAAAATAAATATTATAATGGTATTTGTCTAATAGCGTCCTCATAGGCTGTATTATTGATTTATTTCTGTTTTCTAACATAAACTCTCAAGTGTAGCAAAATGATGGTTTAGTTTATATTAATAAATCGTTTAATTAAAGTTTACCAGTATATTTAAAATGTTTACTCTCTGATGTAATCGATCACATAAAAACATACAGTTGCTATTTATACGGTTTTAAAAGTTTTAAGCGAGTCCAAATGTGGAAAAAAAAAACAAAACAGGACTTTTTAATGATTTTGAGAAAATTGTCAGGAGACCGGGTCATTTAATGAAAATACAGAGCTGTCCCGGCTAAACCGGGATATATGGTCACCCAACTAACATAGCAAATAAAATTACAAAATCTGTAGTTCCTGCTCTATGATGGAGCCCCCTGGAGAGGGAAAAGAGGAGCCGATAGAAAAGTACTGCGTACATACAGTACAGGGTCAGAGGGAAAAGCGTAGAGGTGCGGTGCACTACCGGGTCAAGAACAAATAGTTTGAGAGGTAATCTCCCATAAAAATATGAATTGATTTCCTCATGGCAAAAAGACGGAGGTCAAAAAACACCTACGTATTTCGCGCCTTGCCGCTTTATGAAGTTATACATACATTAGTTAAGCGTATTTAAAGCCTCCATCCTGATGTAGTCAACAACTGGTGTCTTGCATAAATTGCCTGCATTGATGCCCTGCATGACACGTCATCCCGCTCGGATCGTAACACACAAAACATATACAGCTTTATCAAATAGAGACAAAAATTCACTAATTGAGAATCGATAAGAACTTGATAAGAGAAGTATTAAAAATATATCTAGCATACACATAATAAAATGTATGCCTGTATAATAACCGCGTATTGAATGGCGTCAATAGATTTCTTGGACACATCAATAATGCCACACACTGCATTACATGCTCACAGGGTATTAAAGTAGTGAAGATTTACAATAAATTTGATTGAATATATATACCCCTCTGAAGTAAAAAAGAGAGAAACGGCATAGAACAAGAATTTAATCACAAATAGATACCGTATATAAAGATGGGTGCCGGTCGATAGCAGTAGTGGGGCCTTTGGGGCAACCATCTGTTGAGTACACAAAATGCATGCATAATGTAATTGTGAAAATATAAACGAGTCCATCCTGTTCCTCAAATTCAAATCGCTTTGCAATAATAAGAACAGCATGATTAGACAGATTGTGAGACAGTGAGGACCCATTTATACTAAATTCCTCAAAAAAAGTACTCTATCAGAAAAAATATATGTATAACCTGAATTTGTCAAAAGACACACATAGCTCTATTAAATAGAATGACAGGTGGAACAGACATGAAACAAGTGATGGGCTCTCCATTGATAATAATCATCATTGAACCTTCCACAGACCCATACTGAAAATATATGGATCAAAAATGCAATTAGAGTTCTCCTATACGGACATGGACAAATCAATAGTGTTTCCCAAAATCTAATCATTATTGCCACGGAGGTAACACCTCCATTTGGAGCTCTCATATAAGATCCCTCTGTATATTTATAGAAAATGACATAAGTCCCAATCTGTATTAGGACCTGTTGGGACCCGACTACTGAAATATAGATCCAATAGGTCTCCTGACGATCTAATATATTGATCCTGTCCTGCTCTCTCACCGGGGATGGAATGTGTTCAATCCTCAGGAAAATAAACGTGTCAATTTTGCCATAAATGGAGGAGAAATGCTTAGAGACTGGATGGCTTAGGCCCCCCTTTTTTATAAAACATACAAGTTCCATGATCATATCCAGGTATTGGGCATAGGACTATTGTCAGAGGAACTAGCCTTTCAACAATTCCTTACTACAGTAGCTATGAGCATTCAAGTAACACCAGGATTACTAGTGAAAATGAAGCCAAGGATGAAAATCAAGAGAAACCAATTTGGACGTTCAATTTTGCTCAAACAATGGATGTTTACAGTCAAGGCTCTCAATGTAATGATGCAACAATGGAGCTTATGAAGCCGATGTCAAAATTAATCCACGGTCTGGCCGACATTTGCCATGAAGGGAAAGACCGAAAGGCTCATCATTATGGGGACAGCACAGATCGCTGTATGGGAAGAGTAGGAGTGTATCGTCCAGGATGGAATCAATTTGATGTACAGGGCAGACCTATCTGTAGAAGATGTGTCAACTGTGGACATTTTTACAGAGAATGTAGACCACAATGAGAAGAACATTTAAACGTGGAATCTTCATGTCCAAGGAGCAGTCCCTCAAGAGGACAATGCCTACATCCATCCCAAGCTCTATGGCGATTGAGGTTTGTGGCACAATGTCCATTTTCCCCAATACATATTAATGGAATTAACCTGAAAGCATATTAGATACTGAATTACAGGTTAACACCATCCAGGGTCATCATTTTCTTGGGAATTGGACTTCTGCATAGTTAATTATACCAAATAATTTCTTCAAAATGCAGGTTTCCTCAAAGACAGAAATACAAAGTAGAGCTCTACTCACAGTTCTTATGAAGTTCTCCATTTAATGTGACAGCCAAGAACAGTAGAATAACAATGATTCAGGTCCCATATGGGCCTTTCATCAGGTGACCTGAATGGCTGCACAAGCAGGATTCTCCTCGCCTAAGGCTGTTTCCCCACACTTTGGAATTGTACAGTTAATTAAGCCCCCACAAACATGGATATGACTGATCACCAGTAATGGCTTGGATATTTTACATAGGATATTGTGAAGCTGATATTTTCCTGGGTAGCACAAAGCTTGTTCATCAAGGATGTATTGTTGTTGACATTCATGATGAAGGTCTACCACCAGTAATTTTGACAGCATTGTTTTGAAGAGTTGGTAAAGGTATTGAATTGCGTGAAAAATATTGCAACAGACTATTCATTTACAGTATTGCATAGTCAACAACAGTTTTCCCATGAAAATGTGGTTTGAGGCAGAGTACCAATTAGAATTATGAACTATGGACCTAGACCTGTGAAGCTATACTCTCCAGAGTACCTTTTGAAGTCATTTAACCTGCAGATTGTAATAGCACTTATCAATCACAGTATTGTTTTGCGATAATGTTTGTGTAGCCTTTATACGTTAGTAAGATCACCCCAACGGAGCTGACATTGAGCTGGGCCAATACAAAAATGGTTAAAATTAACATTTGTAAAATTAACTGAAGTTCATTGATTTGTTTCGAGAGGGGGAACTTGTCGTAAATTACATTTGGTTTTTGGCTTTAAATGAATTTGTTGAATTTACTCAAATGTACCAGATCCTCAAACATCTATTATTCTACACAATCTCATTTACAATGAAGAAACTTAGTTGGGCAATTGACAAGTTAAAATCTATGTAGATTCACTTCTTGCAGTCGATGGAAGAGCAGACTCCTGTCGCTATTCACCTTTTAATGTGAGAAAGATATGCTAGTAAATGGCAAATGACCATTCTTCTGAGAAATCTGAGAAATAATTCCCAAGGGAAATACACCACAGTACTTATTCTTTAATTAACAGCCTTTTCATACAGCTAGCACATTACAGCCAGCAGCGATAAAGCCCCTGCTTGTCCTATAAATATAACACTATCTTGCCTTGCTTTAACAAGTAATAAATGTTCTAGTTTAACTGTAAATGAAACATAGTGAAATACTTCATAAAGATATATTTTTTTTAAGTATAATGAATTTGTAGCCTCACGAGGATAAAAAGGCTAGTGTTAATAATTATCAAGGATAGTGAAGTGGAGTCAAATTAGGTATAATAGGGAGCAGAGTGACTGGCAAAGTCAACTCTCATTATAAAAAAAAAAAAAAAACTCATTAGGAAGTGAAGAGGTGGAAATCCCACTGGGTTATTCTCACACTGATCATCAGAGAAAGTATTTTCCAGATTTTTTTTTTTCAAATGGGGAACTTTTAGGTCACCATATTGCATATTAAGTTAATCTTCACATGTTGGAGGACTGACACCTGCATATTATTCTGTCTCAAGCGCCTTATTGAAGTTTTGAGCTTCCGATGTAGGAATCAGTTGTGACATACAGCATCTACCAACCTAACAGTCTTGAATTAAGGTTAGAGGACTGAAATGGGTGGCATGAATTTTTGTAGGTAATGTATACTGATCTCCTATAAATTTGTCCCCAAAATGAGAAAGTAAGGATTGTATTGGGGGATATTTTCCCTGAAAGATTTTCTTTCCATTTATTAGCTTGTTAAAGAACACAAGCTTTTGGTTCATAAACCAAAAGCATAACATATATTATTATTTTTGTGTGTGAGGCCAGTACATTTCATAGAACAGTGCAATTATTGTATTAGAAAAAAGACAGTACCATTCTATCACAAACACAATTATGCTATAGGTAAGTAGGTTTTAACAAAGGCAGGAAAGCTTACAATCTAAAAGGGCAATAAATTTAACTAGAACCCCATTGCAAATTGATCTGAAGGCTGAAAAGATGCTAGAGGTTTATGCTAAGAAGCTAATCTAATGAAATGGCTGTTTTCTCTCTAGTCGTGGTTATTGCTGAAAGAAAAGAATAGGTAGGGGAATGTATGGAAAGAAAATAGAAGAGATATGACAAGTGTGTGAGTATAGGAGCAGTAGCAAGTTGCATGCCTTAAACGTAGAAGCTGAAAGGTTTCTCTGTTTCTGACCCATCAACCCACATTGATGTGCACGGCGCCGCCGCCATCTGCCCCTACTGGTTCTGTACATACCACTGAAGAAAACTTTATGCAAATGGACAAAAGGACACAAAAAATATATACTGTATATATAAAAAAACGGAACAAATCCAATATGGTAATATGAATAAAAAAGAATACTACATGTGCTAATGCGTACTAGAAAGACTAATACTAAAATAAGCAGAAAACAAGCAAATAAGAAAAAAAATCTATGGAATTAGTGCAAAACGTACTAAAATGAAAAAGATACATATATACAGGTATTCAATTTGGAAAAATGCATACGCATATACACATGCACATACTAATTGCGCAAGTCAATGAAAAGACCCACATTATCACTGCCATAAGGGTACCAGTACAAACATCTCATATTCCATAATTAGTGCTAATAAGATCTATTTTAGTTAGTTAATGAAACCAACACTGCCATATGCATAAATATGTACTATTATAATAAAATAATACAACTATTTTTCCAAAGGGTTGACATACATATATACATACATACATACATATATTGATTAAAATAACGAAAAAGCATCAGTTACAGGTAATAACATTACAGAAACAATAACATAGAAAAAGAATCTTGAAAAGGAAATAGTCCTCCTTTGCACTGGATCTCCGAAGTCGTGCACAGATTAAAATCAGTGAACATGTGAAAAATAAACAAATACATCAATGTGTAGTTTCTATAAAGTCAACTGATTTAGTGAAACACCTTAAAGTGAAAAATATAATATAGTGATATGGTGACCAAATATTCATCCTTAAATCCCACAAAATAAAGTGAATATTACCTGATAGTGATACATGATATCTTGTGAACCGTGATCTTTGCAAGATGATAAAACCCAAATATTTTTTCAGTGTGGTTTGGATTCCTTATTGACACCAATGATCATGCATATAGATATTAAATTGCATATGATACTTAACTTTCCCTTGTGCAGGGTACAGTTCATGTAAAGAAGAGATAAATCACAATAACGTAATAAAACTTTATAAAACAGACGATTAGAACCTCACTCACTAAGTGTATGATAAAAATGTGCGGTAAGGTGTTGTTAATCAACGAGCCAGGACCCGCTGGTCTTCAGTGTAGGGATCCTCCGATGTTTTTCTTTTTTTATTTATATGTTTGAGAAAAATTCATGTGTGGGAAAAAAAAAAAAAATATATATATATATATATATATATATATGTGTATATATATATATGTGTATATATATATATGTGTGTGTATATATATGTGTGTGTGTGTATATATATATATACAGTTGTGTGAAAAAGAAAGTACACCCTCTTTGAATTCTATGGTTTTACATATCAGGACATAATAATAAGCAGGTCTTAAAATAAGTTAAATACAACCTCAGATGAACAACAACACATGACATATTACACGTGTCATGATTTATTTAACAAAAATAAAGCCAAAATGGAGAAGCCATATGTGAAAAACTAAGTACACCCTTACTGCTTCCATAGGAATTAAGATGCTAAGTAGCAGACAGGTGCTGCTAATCAAATGCCCTTGATTAATTGATCATCAGCAAGTGTGACCACCTCTATAAAAGCCGAAGTTTTAGCAGTTTACTGGTCTGGAGCATTCAGGTGTGTGTTGACACAATGCCAAGGAGGAAATACATCAGCAATGATCTTAGAGAATCAATTGTTGCTGCCCATCAATCTGGGAAGGGTTCAAAGGCAATTTCCAAACAATTTAAACTCCATCATTCTACAATGAGAAAGATTATTCAAAAGTGGAAAAATTCAAGACAGTTGCCAATCTTCCCAGTAGTGGATGTCCCAGTAAATTCACCCCAAGGTCAGCCCGTGCAATGCTCAGAGAAATTGCAAAAAAAAAAAACAAGAGTTACATCTCAGTTAGCATGTTAAATGTTAAAGTTCATGACAGTACAATTAGAAAAAGACTGAACAAGTATGGTTTGTTTGGAAGGGATGCCAGGAGAAAGCTTCTTCTCTCTAAAAAGAACATGGCAGCACGGCTTAGGTTTGCAAAGTTGCATCTGAAGAAACCACAAGACTTCTGGAACAATGTCCTTTGGACAGACAAGACCAAAGTGGAGATGTTTGGCATAATGCACAGTGCCACGTTTGGCGAAAAACAAACACAGCATATCAGCACAAACACCTCATACCAACTGTCAAGCACGGTGGTGGAGGGGTGATGATTTGGGCTTGTTTTGCAGCCACAGGACCTGGGAACCTTGCAGTCATTGAGTCGACCATGAACTCCTCTGTATACCAAAGTATTCTAGATTCAAATGTGAGGCCACCTGTCGACAGCTAAATCTTGGCCGAAATTGGGTCATGCAACAGGACAATGATCCCAAGCAGCCCATCAAATCTTCAACAGAATGGCTGAAAAAGAAAAGAATCAAGGTGTTGCAATGGCCCAGTCAAAGTCCAGACCTCAACCAGATTGAAATGCTATGGCTGGACCTTAAGAGAGCTGTGCATAAACAAATGTCCACAAACCTCAATGAACTGAAGCAACGTTGTAAAGAAGAGTGGGCCAAAATTCCTACACAACAATGTGAGAAACTGATAAAGTCATACAGAAAATGATTACTTCAAGTTATTGCTGCTAAAAGTGGTTCTACAAGCTATTGAATCATAAGGTATACTTAGTTTTTCACACATGGCTTCTCCATTTTGGCTTTATTTTTGTTATATAAATCATGACACGGTGTAATATGCCATGTGTTGTTGTTCATCTGAGGTTGTATTTACCTCATTTTAAGACCTGCTAAGGAACAGATGATTGTTATTATGTCCTGATATGTAAAACCATATAATTCAAAGAGGGTGTACTTTCTTTTTCACACAACTGTATGTGTACGAATATATTACACTCTAAAAGAAATCTAAAAAGAATGCTACACAGCATAGAGTGCAAGCGATATATTTAAAAAAAAAATGGCATTTACAGTATAAAAAATGACCCAGGTCCCAATCTATATTTAGACCAAATGGTATCCTTATTTTAAGTTAAAGATCCAATATGCTTCTCTTTGATCAAGCTTTCTAATCCGCCTCCTCCTCTTACCAGAGGGGAATATACTCAATCCCACAGAAGGTACGATTGTTAACACCCCCCTTGTCACATAATGTACAGTGTTTGGAAACTGGAAGATTAATGTCACCTTTGGAAATCAATCTCACATGTTCCATAATTCTGACCTGTAAGCATCTGGTGGTCTGACTGACATACTGTTTGCCACAAACACATGTAAG
This sequence comes from Ascaphus truei, assembly GCF_040206685.1. NCBI lineage: Eukaryota > Metazoa > Chordata > Amphibia > Anura > Ascaphidae > Ascaphus > Ascaphus truei. The sequence goes on from NC_134487.1 coordinate 62,214,201, forward strand.
TAGGAATATGACAAAAGTAGTTCTACAATTTATAAATGAATTTAATGTATAAGTTTCTTTAGTTACTTTCTGGGAGGGTTTAATTTTATTATATATTTTGCACTGGTTGCACCTAAATGAACCTTTAGACAATTTCAAATGTACTTTGTCCTCTGGTAAATAAGCTTGAGAAAGGGAATTTGCAATAGTCCTGGCAAGTCAGAATACGACATTAGAGCCAGATTGCACATAAGGCTTCAGAACTGGGTCTAAACATAAAACTTCCTAATTATAGATTTCAACTGATTAGTTTTCTTACTGAACTGAGTGATAAATAGTCACTTCTAGAGGTCTTCTTGACAGTCCTCTTTAACAAATCTGACCTATGTATCGATCTTTTCCACTTTCTTCAGAGCATGGTCTAGTACTGATGTCTTATAGCCAAAGACTTAGAACAAACCTCCTATGGAGATCTCTTGACTGTACATAGAAATCCTCATCCCTAGAACAATTTATTTTTAGCCTCATAAATTGGCCTTTCAGGATTCCTTAGTAAGGGTTTTGGGGTGGCTGTTCGCTCTAAGAAATGTGTTTCTTGAGTTAGTTTTATGGAAAATGTCTGTTTGAATAGTGAGAGAAACATCGACATAAAGAACTAGATACAAGTGATATACATGCTGGTAATTCTAGACGGACGTAAGATGTAAGTGATATTCATTAAAATTAAGTGACTCAATAAATAATAAAAGTGAAGTGACATCCCCATTCTAAATAAACAGCAAATCGGCGATAAACCGCCTGTACAAAATGATCTGATGCCTAAAGGGGTTCCCATCTCCAAAAAAGTGGTGCAACTCCTACTACCACATGAAGAGATTGGAGTAAGAAGGACCGAACTCGTTCCAACTGCCGTTCCACGTGTTTGGAGATAGTGAACTCCATCAAACAAAAATAATGATGTGCAAGCAAGAAGTGAATTGAATCCAAAATAAAAGTGCTCTGTGTGTGTGATAAGTCGGAGTGATCAAGAAAATGTTGAACAGCTGCCAACCCAAACCGATGCAGGATGACTGTGCACAGTGAGGTGACATCCTTAGTGACCCATAGTCACATTTTCAGGTAAGACCCTGCAGTTGGTTAATCAAATTGCCACTATCCAAAATAAATGAAGGCAATGATCTTACCAGGGGCTGCAGAAAATTATCCACGTGCTGTGACAGACCGTCTCCCAAAGATCCAATGCTGGAGATAAGTCTCCCTGGAGGGGGAGATCAGCGTTTTGTAGATCTTTGGGAGATGGTGAAACAAAAGGGGAACAAAGTTAATTAATGTTTTCAATATGAAAAGTTCAGTCCGCGCTCTGGCTCTTCATTGCCTGAAGAAGTTTACTTTGTTAAACGAAACGCATCGCGACTGTTGTGGCTGGCGGTTTTACTACCCACCACCAGTACACACTCAAGTGTACCGTTCCTGCTTATTTCCGATCGTTTCTATGCTATCAAAAAAGGGTCCAATTATGGGGCATGGATATAAAACAAAGTATACTGATACAGTAGGTATGTTAAAAGTTGGGGTACAATCAAACAAATAGGGAGTGTGTCAATGGATGCCATGAAATGATTTTTTTGAAAGTTTTCTTAGAAATGCTTGTAACAGCATTATCAGTGTGCAAGGAAACTGTACCTTCCTGAGCTACACAGTTTCTGCCTAAACCACCTCCTTCCAATCTCAACCATTTCCCACTTGCCCTCTCAATCCTACTCTCTCACACTATATCAAACATCTTGTTCTAAACGTAATCCCATCTCTCTCACCAATGTCGTCAACTACTCTGTCCTCTGGCATTTCACCCCTCCCATGTCACACCAATTCTCAAAAAGAACACCCTTATACAGTACTTATTTCTTCCAAAATGTTTGAACATTTGGTTCTCTCCTGCATTCTCAACGTTCGTAATTCCCATCTTCTTACAATAATACAATCTTCTTCAACCGAAATCTTCTTCTGGCTTTTTCTTGCATAGTTTCACCTGTTTCACCTGTACAGGCTGTGAGCATTGGATAACGCATTCCGGCGTCGAAAAACGGCCCATAGTGTTGAATTGTAAAGCATTGGATAAGCCATTTGTTGTAAAGTGAAACGTTGGATAGCGAGGAATATCTGTACATAAACTAATTGAGAAGAAATAGATGCATTAATTACACTATGCTGCTGTGTATGGAACGCTTATGCATCTAATAGAATTTATGCGCATGTGCATTCTTAACTGTATGGAATGCATATGCGTTTAATTTAATTTGTGCGCATGCACAGTACAGGTGTGACCAATTTGAATGGAACACAAACATTAATTATACATTATTGATCGGCATGCCAAATCTGCAAAAAAAAAGATGAAAACAAGAATTAAACAATTACAAAAAAATCAATTGCTGTATTAGAGAAAAAAAAGATTGTTCTGTAGGTGGAATCTCGTGCCTTGTCATTATACCAAAAATAGTAAGTCCGGCTACATCTCTACCTATCATCATATTTTGTACCAATATGTGCAACATGTCATTTTCCTCTATTTGTCTTTCCGTTAACGTTCCTGAGTGCTCCGTTCTGAGACCTCCTCTTTTCTCTCTTTGTACACCATCACCGAGTGACTTCATTAACTCCTTTGGCTTCAGGTTCAAGTGTAGCCTTACTTTCCCTGGAGTCTCAAGAAAAACAGCATTTTCACATACCTCCAGGGACGGTGGCAGCTGCGGGTGCTTATTTATAGTTATATGCAAACATCTACCAATTTTGTTGCAATTCACCAGTGCATTTGCCAATATTCGTCAGCTGTTTAAAAAAATAATAATCACAAAGGGTATCAAAGTGCTCTATAGGTAAGATATTCACAGTTGGTAATTTTTGGTGATATACCAAATCTTTGTAAATTTGTGGCCAGCTAAGTATGTTCAAAATTGGCCACATTTGCTAACTTTCAATAAGGTTTTGCCCATCTCTACCACTTAATATGTTTAAAACTGTGCTCCTCATATTTCCTGCTAAACCTTGCTCAAAATCTAACGTATCACTGTAAATGTCACCACCATCTATCTATTCACCAAAGCATGTTATTTGGATGTTACATTTGACATATGTCCTAAGTTGACTATTGTAAACTACTATTCACAGGTCAATGTGCCTCAAACCAAAATGGTGTAGCTAGGATTATATAAATTCCTCTCCTGGCCATTAATTAAATTCCTTATCTTCTACAAAGGTTCCCCCACCTTTAAGGATCTATACTTCTCTGTCCATACGTAAATATTTGATTTAATTTCTAACTATACCCTGCCCGTCTATTTCTCTCTGCTCATGGCTGACTCGTGTTTACCTGTTTTGTTTAACACTATTTTCATCACTGCCCCATCTTGTGGGATTTGCTTGACCTCCGTAAACTCCAAGCTGTGATCAGCTGCATTTATACCTTCCCCTATCGTCTCTGCAAGTCAACCAGCCTACCACTGGCATTCTAAGCTCTCTGAGGCAGAAAATCTTTTTCCTATCATATTTCTCCAGGGTTTATGCCCTTATACGATACACCAGATATATCAAGCAGTGCTAAGGAAAAATGGAGATGTTATCTCCAACTTGCATGTATCTCAATTTTTCCTTAGCAATGTTAGATATATCTTGGCAATTTTTTTTTAAACTTTATTTACAATATCTGTATTTCATTTTTTTTTTTAAAGACATCATTCAATCTTTCAGCCCCATTTCTTCACTGTGGTCATACTGTATGTGTGACTTGACCTTTTAGGTGATTTTGTGTACAGAAATAGGCATGGGAGTTGGAGAAGAGTGGGTATTTGGTAACCTTCCTCTCACCTATCTCTTCCTATCTTATAAAAGCTAGTCAACCGTTGGGGGTGCCATTTCACATAGCTACTGCGTCATAGGGTCTGGCAGTTCAGTCTCATGACACCGTATGTACATCATATTCTATTGGCTCATTTTTCTAGGGGAGATCGCGTTCTGCGCTCCAGTGGAGCACAGGATGCGATCTTATAGGAAGAGGACTCCTCTTCCATTACATCATCACTGACGTCGCAGTCACGTGATCTCTCCTGAAGAGTGGTCATGGGACCACGACGTGCCTGATCCACGCCAGGCACTTAGAGGGTCAAAGGATCTATTAAAGGATATAAAGGTTTGAATAGAGGTTTAACATTAAATATGGAAAAACTTAAGGATAATTAAAAAGGTCTCAACAAACTATTTGTCCCAGAAGTAGGAATATTATTGGATTATGGGGGTAACATAATGTCTTGCCTGGAGATAGGGAAGACATGATTGTGCTTAAGGTCAACCATACTTTGAAACAATTATGAAATAAATATAGAACGTCTGTTCCCGTTTATTAATTGTGGGATATGTACAAGGACCCTGTTTTATATGTGTGTAGAGAAAGGGGAAGGTTCACTGCCAGAAGGTACATTTGGGGTTTCATTGAAAGGATAAGAATTGATTTAAATATTTATAAAGCTTCTGGTAACAGCAAAGAGCATGTTCACTCTAAAACTATCTGGGAGATTACCATCATCAGTCTGGATGTGCAAATCTAAAGCAACATGGAAGGCTACGGAAGTTTCCAGGTCTAGATTAGTATGAGTCTTTGTGGATAAAAAAATATTATCTCATTGCATTATTTTTCTAAGTCTAGCAAAGAGAGAGCTCTGTCATTTGTTTAATTTTAATTTTAATTTCACTAGACTAATCCTATGTTTTCTCTCTCTCTCTCTCTCTCTCTCTCTCTCTCTCTCTCTCTCTCTCTCTCTCTCTCTCTCTCTCTCTCTCTCTCTCTCTCTCTCTCTCTCTCGAGAGAGAGAGAGAGAGAGAGAGAGAGAGAGAGAGAGAGAGAGAGAGAGAGAGAGAGAGAGAGAGAGAGAGAGAGAAACTTAGACATCGTTCTGTTATAAGACTATATTTAAAAAAAAAAAATATATATATATATATATATATATATATACATTTTAAGTTATGGTGGGTGAAAAAGGCAGCAAGAAACCTCCACCGTATAGCATATAGCAAATAAAAATATAACTTGTGAGCACACTTGCATGTCTTGGACAGGTCTGCAACCCTGCCTTTCACCTTTCACAGCGAGCATTAGCTTATAAGGGTTCCATGTAAAAATGGTTTTCAGGCAAAAGGTGACATGTGTGCTCATTTGCATGTCATTTCCCAGAATCCCAGTGAGAGAGAGAGAGATATTTCCATATGCTTAGATATGTATACTGCTTGGAGAACGCATGACCAAAATTCAAATCATGTAACCTGGGTAGTTTTGAGGCCATTTGTATTGCTCAATCTTTTTTTATCATCCAGGACTGTTGTACAGGCTAATTTCACCACCTAATAAGGGTTTATTATTGGGGACTTGCTGGAGTGAGTTTTAACATGTTATTAGGCAAACAAATGGAAAGATAATGCCAAATCGCACACTTTTGACAATCCAACACTGTGATTGTGTGTGATACTGTGCAATAACTGCTGCAATAACATCGGCTACATCTGTACTTTTTAACATGCTTTTCATTTAAGTTGTGAATATGTCAGTACTTTATGCTTCTCATTTATCTGAAATAAAGTAAGATGTTGACTGTAATACATTTTTTTTCTTTCATTGAAGCTCTTTTATGCAATGGAAAATTTCACAAACACCTGCAGGAGTGTTTTGTGCCACTGGTTATCCGTTATATTGACCTCATGGAGTCCTCTATTGCTCAGTCCATTCACAAAGGGTTTGAACAAGAGTCGTGGCAACCAGTCAAGTAAGTTTGATCATTTTGTAAGGTGGCTCAGGATTATAAGCAAGTGTTTGGGCATTGGGTGTAGACATTAATACATAGATCTGCACCAATATGCAAATATAACTCCCCCTTAACTGCTCCCACTTGCACCATCAATTCCTCATGTCGTCACAGATGTGACCGAAAATGACACAAGCAAGATTAATACATATACAGTGTCTGTTGCAGGTGTATTTTAGCGCGGGTTGCCACAAAATTATGACTTTGCACCAGAATTTGCCCTTTGATACATAGAGACCTATAAATACAGAGTTCAGTGTATCTTTTTGTTAGTACGTATTCCAGCTTATTAGATTGTTTATCAGCACACACTTTAGATCTCTGTGTGACTGAGAAGATTTTGAAACTTTAATAACCACCTTTTTTTTTTAAACCAAACAATGTTGCCCCACTAAAAGCTATATAAATATATCCATCTTCAAGGAGAAATCCATGTATTTCATTACTTGATCCGTGAGGCCCTATGTGCTGGAAAGCCGTGCTCTTAGCTCCAGGGCACTATTGAATTTACGGACAAGAATACTTGTATGATGGACACAATATGACCACCTGGCTCAGCCTCTCTTCAGCAGCCAATAGAAAGCTGCATTGTCGTCAGGCTTTCTGCCAGTCACCCTGGTGGTTGTATTGACTTTATCTACATGCAAATAATACATGATACACTATTTTTTAAATCCGGTACCGTAGGCATATTTGTTTCGTCTCTTATTTTACCGTTACCCCCCTGAAAAGGCAGAATCTGAACACAACTTTCAGGTCCAGTGGCGTCCTATATGATTGATAAATCCTTGCACCACAAGGCGCCATCATTTTGAAGAAAGAATATTTAAAAATCATAAAGTAGATCAGATAGCTATTGTAAATATAGTTGATGAATGCTTAGCTACTTAAGTAATATGAGCATGAGAGCCTTGAATAATACATTCATAACTGAAGTGGCAGATTCTTATGTTTATACAATGTAAAGCATTTTTATTATGTCCCTGAATTATATTTTCACAGAAGCATCACCAACAGTCTTCCTAGTGTACCTCTTCCAAAAGTTCCAAGTTTGAGTCTTAACCTTCCACAGATACCTAGCTTTTCAGCACCTTCCTGGATGGCTTCTTTATATGATTCCACGTGTGTATCAATGAGTGTTCTTCAATGCATGCGTGTTCTGCATGGTTGTGCGTGTTGTATTTTCCTTGTGTGGTGCTCACTGGATATATACTGTATGTGATGCATATTGTGTTCTTGAATACTGAATTGATTCTCAGCCCTGAGACTTATGCTAAACAGTGTTTGCATGTTTGTGTTGACTTGTTCCATATGAAATAATGTATGATCGCATCTACCATTATATATTGTGATAAATTTGTTTAATTACAAAATATTTTGAACTAGCATTAAATTCCACTATTAATATTTTATAAACCTGCACAATAGCATTGTATAATTATTGATATAGTTGATTTTCTTGTTGTTCAAATGTGTGTATCTATACTGCAGGTACTGTACAATCTTCTTTTCTTCATGTGCTGTCATTTTTTCCCCCAACTTAATTGAGAATTTGGTATTTATGGACACGTATTTCCAATAAAAGATTTCATGTGGCCAGGTTATTATAGTCCTATAAGACCAATTTGGTGCAAGAGCTTTGTGGTTAAGGAGTTGTGCATATGACGGTTTGCATTCTGCGATTTCTGGCATGTTGCTGTTAATTGCAAATCCCCAAGAGAGAAATATTGTAGTTGTAACGATAATGCAAACCAAAAAAAAAAAAAAGCTTATATTTCAAGAGAATTCTCATTGATGACAACATAAGTGTAATTTAAGAGCAATTACCTGAAAATAAAATGATTTGTTTTTTTGTTTAAGGAATCGTTTTTTAATGACCTAAAGCAAAAATGGCTAATTATTGCAAATGAAAGGTGTGAAATACCTACTAATCTATGGTTTACCTTCATTTTCCATTGATCTTTAAGATGAATGTTTTAACATCTCCATAGTTTTTTTGTACTGAGAAATATAGGTGCAGAAATTCCAGTTGGCGATTTTAGTGTAATTTTATATTGTAAGTTCTTCTTGTAAAATTCACATCAATAGCAGTTATGCGGTAACCTGCAACAGACCTTAGTGAATCTGCCCCATTGGGTTTTAATTGCATACGTACATATCACGTTTCATGCTGTCAATTTTACGTTTTTGTCCTTTTGGTGTGTATTATTATAAGTAATGTTTCTGTTTAAGTTTTACATTGACATCCAGTTTTCTATAAGGATTTTTTTTTTCTTCAAAAGCATTTTCTCTCTAGCAATGTGATTAGTCAGACAAGTAAAAAAAATAGGCTTTAGAATCAAGTTGATCTTCAGCAGGAAGTTCATTACTGTGCGTTCAGTTGTTTTTACTGGTTCCATTCTAATGGTACATTTGGGGCATTAGCTCTTAAGGTTTGGGAGATATTAGAAGTGCAAAGTGGTATGTGCAATGTTCAGTGTTTGGCTCTGATTGATCTCCTGGGAGTTTAACTCAGGGGATGTCTTGGCTAGACCTCAGAATCCCTGTGAACGTATTGGCAGTGCAGGTAAGAAAACAACATTAATGGTAAGGAAACATTTCTGGGAAAAGATTGTTTTTAATTAGTCAGTAGGTTTTTTTTTTTTTTTTTTTTTTAACTTTTGCACTACTATTTACTTTTGTAAATGAGATGAATCATAAACCAGTGTTTAGATTGACCAAGCTTATTCATTGAAAGATGCAGAAATCAATTTAGAATGAAGCTACAGTATAAAAGCACACTAAGATTTTTATTTCTGGCAACTAGCAAACTGTTGGTTCATAAAAGTAAAGTATGACGTGTATATATTTATTTATATCGCCATCCAGGTACATAGCGCTTTACAATAACCGTGACATAATATTATAACAAAATGGGAATAAGAGCTTCAGACAAAGCAATGGGATAAGGAGTCCCTGCCCCAAAGAGCTTACAATCTAAGTTACCTAGAAGTGCAGTCCCATGCAAGAGCAAAGTTAAATCAGCGGTCTAACCTTGCCCCCCGCCCCACCCCCAGGTGGGAATGAGTGGGTTTCTGGAGCTGAACCGCATTTAGTTTAGCCAGGGAGACCCCATGCTTCCGGAGATACATACCGGGGAAGGTGCTGCCAGTACTTCTTGGAGGATTAAAACGCGCACTTGCTGCCGAGACTGATTATGTTGCTGCTTCCTATCGGCCCACATGGGTATGTCGGGAAGCAGGAGGTCCCCGAAGCTGAAATTAAAGTCAAAGTTTTTATTATTATTTTTAAGCAGAGCAGGTGGAACTACTCCTTTTATTACAGTGATAGCGGAAACATACAACGATTTTGAAAATAATGTTTACAAGTTTGAAAAAGTCCCATTGTTTTTACATTAGGGGCTCTGTAAATCGGGTAATCTGATTTGCTCCACCAAAATAAGTAGATAATAATTATATATTAATTGCAAGCCCTGTTAAACACCAATTCTATGTGACAGAGAAGAGGGTAGTATACATTTTAACTCATCCTACAAAGTTTAGGATGGTTTAGTTTTAGACTTATTTGTACGTACTTTATTTCATTAAAGGCATTATTCATCATTTTAATATTGGTACTTACAAATAAACTTATATTCATGGTCATTTGTATTTAGTGGAGCGCCAAGGGAAATGTCAAGAGGAAGCTTAATTAACGATGCATTATCCTGCTCTGTCACTATTTTCAACCTACAATTGAAAATTGGTGGTAATGGCAAAGATAATAAAGGTGATACAAATAAAAAAAAGACGTATAAAGCAGTAGTACAGTAGATGCTGCCTTTGATATATTAGTTGGGTGAAAGAATCTGTAATTGCTTTGCTTGAATGAAACTGAATTGGGACTATGGGCCTCATGCAGAGAGCAGCGCTATTTCAAAACTCGCCATTTTTTGGGGAAAGTCGCGCAGAAAACTGCCGAATATGGCGAGTAACGGAAAACGCGCCATTTTTTTTTTTCGTTTTCAAAATCTCGCCGCGCGGCTGGCGAGAACCTACATCTCACCAGTTTTAAAAATAGCCTAATGCAGAGAGCCGCGAACGGCATCTAGCGGCTGTTCGCGCCAAGAAAATGGCGCGATTTGCTACTATTTGCCTCGCCTAGAAAAGTTGGCAATTACATGGAGCTCGCCGCCTATAGGAAAGGGGAAAAAAATGCGCGATTTTTTTTTAACACATTTCTGCAGCGCGCATCTCTCCAATTTTAACTCGCCACACGCATTAATGCCAAACATTGCAGAATTCGCACATTTCTGCATATGGAGAATAAAACTCTCCAAAAAAGCTACTTTTTATTAAACTCTCCAATTTTTAAATTCGCTGCTCTCTGCATGAGGCCCTATATTCGGATGCTTTACTGGCAGAGACTTTCGTCAAATGTAGTCATCCTGCCTTGAATGAGCTTTTATTTCCCTTGTTTAGAACAAACATAAGAGTTTATTTTACGATATACAGTATCTGCAAAATCTATGGGCTGCCCAAAATCTATGTCAAAAAATATGTCTGCAAAATCATTTCATGCATTGCTATACCCTTTAATAGAAGAAGGTGGGTCCTTCGGTGCAGAAGGGTGTACATTATTTTCTCTAAGAAAATATAACTTAAAATACTCCCACATACAGACAAATCATGTCTGTACATTGTTTTGTGTATATTCATTTAGTGATGACCCTATTTACCTGGAATTGCTGTTTATCTTGTCTTTTTCATACAGTATATTTGATATGTGTTGCTTTCAATGTCATCTTTGGTGTTCTGTTACAAATATTAGCAGTAATTTGTGGGTAGGATTAATGCAAATAAAGACCACACAAACAAATAATACAGTGATGATAGTCCAGTTCAATCTTTACACATACTGTATATGCAGAAGCAGCGAAGATCGTACGAGTCCATAAACGTATAGCGCAGCATTGTATCCACACTACGTGTGATCGTGAAGGTATGTGAGTATATATGCAAGCCAAACCCCACTCACAAAGGAGGGAGACAGTCGTGGGTGTCCTGCAAGAGCAGAACTACCAATGCTGCCAATCCACACCAGATATGGAGGGGATAAGCATGCAAAACAACTGGCGGAAAACTAAAGCGCAATAATGTTGAAGAACTCACTTTTAAACTCCTCACGGTCTGCTGCGACGACTCCTGCCAGGGGCGTTCCCAGGGTTGAATAGATGAAGGGAAAGATCCAAATAGAAATAGCCAGTGCAGAGCCAAAATTGCAACGTTAGGACGTGGTGACCAAAAATGTATGTATTGCTTAAAAAACATAAAGTAGTAGTGCTGATAATCCTCTAGCATGTTTCACACTGGAAGTGCTTTATCTTTCATACTGGAAGTGCTTTATCTTTCACACTGGAAGTGCTTTATCTTTCACACTGGAAGTGCTTTATCTTTCACACTGGAAGTGCTTTATCTTTCACACTGGAAGTGCTTTATCTTTCACACTGGAAGTGCTTTATCTTTCACACTGGAAGTGCTTTATCTTTCACACTGGAAGTGCGAAACATGTTAGAGGATTACCAGTACCATCGGCTATTTTTATTTGGATCTTTCCCTTACTATTAGCAGTAGTATTAGTCACTTAGATCAATCCTTTCATGATTGGAAATTGCAATTTTTCCAAATGTACATTTGTATATGTTCATTTTCCCTTGCATTATATAATTATACCCATACATACACTGGCATATACCAAGCACATTATGTCTAATCCTGTACTATGATTGTGAGGATTTATTGATAAAGATAAAGTCAGGACTCTAGCTAATTATGCTTGTAATGTTACATAGTTACATTGTAGATGAGGTTGAAAAAACACATATGTCCATCAAGTTAAACATATTTTAAATCTATATGATGGATACTTATCCTATATTTGTATTTACAGTATATTGATCTAGAGGAAGGGAAACAAAAAACCCCAGTGAAACATTATCTAATATTGTCTCATTATGGGAAAAATAAATTAATTCCCAACTCCAAATAATGGTAATCAGATTCCTTCCTGGATCAACATCCTTCCCGTGTTTACGTATTTGGTATATCCTTGTATACTTCTTTCTGAAAAGATGTCCAACCTTGTTTTAAGATATCTATTGTATCTGCCATCACAGGGTAATGAATTCCACATTTTAACTGTGCTTACTGTAAAGAGCCATTTCCTTTGTTGTTGGTAAAATTACCTTTCCTCCAACCTTAAGGGATGTCCCCGTTTCATTTGTATTGCCCTTGGTATGAATAGTTATTTTGAAAGCTCCTTGTATTGACCCGGAATATATTTGTATATACTGTAGTTATTATATCCACTCTTAGACACCTCTTTTGTAATGTAAACAAATCTAATTTAGCTAGCCTCTCCTCATAAATCAGATTTCCCATCCCCTTTATTAATTTGATGACTCTTCTCTGCACTTTTTCATAATGAATTTTTACAGTCATGCCCAAAACTGTACTCCATTTTCAAGGTGGGGCTTTATGAATGTTTTATACAGTGGCATAATTGTGCTTTTTTCCCCGTCTATCCATACCCCATTTAATGCAAGTTAAAATCTTAATTGCCTTTGCAGGTACTACCTGACATTGGGCACTATTGCCAGGCCTGCTGTCAAAAGCGCTCCTAAATCTTTCTCCATCAAGGATTGACCTAATTTCCCCACACATTTCATTTGCAAGTCATCTGTTTATTTTTGTTTTAGAAATGCATAACCTTACATTGATCTGTATTAAACCTCATCTGCCATTTACCTGTCCACATTTCCAGTTTATCCAAGTCCTTCTTGAGAGAAATGACATCCTGCTCTGATTTTACTACTCTAACTTACACAATTTAGTATCATCAGCAAAGATGGAGACTTTGCTCTCTATACCAACCTCAAGGTCATTAATAAACAAATTAAAAAGCAGGGCTCCCAGTACCGAACCTTGAGGTACTTCACTTACAACTTTAGCCCAACCTGAAAATGTTCAATTTATGACAGCTTTCTGCTGTCTAACCATCAACCAGTTTTCAATTCAGGTGCAAATATTTTTACTGAGACAACTTACTTTATTTTGTACACTAACTTCTTGTGTGGCACTGTATCAAAAGCCTTGGCAAAATCTAAGTAGATCATATCAACTGCATTACCCTGGTCTAAATTCCTACTTACCTCCTCAAAGAAACTAATAAGGTTAGTTTGGCACGACCTATCCTTCATAAATTCATGCTGACTATTACTAATAATTTTGTTATCCATTAGGTATTCCTGAATATTACCCAGTACTTAACCTTCAGTGGCCTCCCCACTATTGATGTCAGGCTTACAGGTCTGTAGTCCCCCGGTAGCGCCCTTTTTAAATATACAGTAGGCATCACATCTGCTTTACGCCAAACTTGTGGTAATGAACCTGTGGAAATTGAGTCCTTGAATATTAAATGTAAGGGTTTGGCTAGTACAGAACTTGGCTCCTTAAGAACCCTTGGATGTATGCCATCGGGGCCAGGTGCCTTATTTACTTTAATTTGATAAAATTAAACCTTCTTCATTTAACCAATTATTCATTAATACAGAGGTTGTGGCTTCCTCCTGTTGCACTATTTTTGCAAATGATCTCTCCCTGGTAAATACAGAGGCAAATAATGTTTTTAATACCTTTGTTTTTTTCTTATCTCCAATAATTTGCCTGCCCATCTCATACATTAAAGGTCCTAAACCTAATCTTTTTGTTATTAAGGTACTGTACGTAAATAACTTCTTACTTTATGTTGCAATACTTTTTTAATTTTCAATTTTTTCTAATCTGCAACTTTTGTTACATTCCTTATAATTCTGATATGACGCCTCCATCCCTTCTCACTTAGGAATCTAAATGCTTGCCTCTTTTTTTCCATTTCCTCCCTTACCTGTTTATTTAGCCACATTGGTTTAGACTTGTTTCTTTTATACTTATTAACCAAGAATATACACTGATAAATGGACTTATATAACAATATTATAAAGACTGACCATCAATAAATCATCACAATAACTTTATCTTCATGCTTGGTACTAGTTTAGAATGTTTGGGATATGCCCGTATATAGTTCTGTATGTATGAACTCAGCATTGAACCATGCAGGACTGGTCTACTGTATATAGGACCCTTCTTTTTTTTTTTTACCCGGAGAGTGCTGCCATTTCTATACATAATTATTTCCATATAATCTGTGTAGGTGTATGTTTCCTCCATAGCTCTATGTTCGTTATCATTGCTTTCGTATATCTTAAATATTAACTTAATGGATTGACCTGAATTTTATACTATTCTGCTCCATGAATAAATTGGTTCATTTACCTAATTTAAAACAGGATTATTCAAGCAAATCCTTTTTTTTAGCTCTAATCCAGGATAACATGCTGTATATCCATCGTAAAAAGAAAAACATTACTTTACAGAAATATATATGATAATAACATGTTGTCTTTTCTTCTAGCAATGGTTCATCAACTTCAGAAGACTTGTTTTGGAAGCTAGATGCCTTACAAGTGTTTGTACATGATCTCCACTGGCCAGAAACAGAATTTGCCAACCACTTGGAGCAGCGACTTAAACTCATGGCAAGTGATATGATAGAAGCCTGTGTTAAAAGGTTAGATATCTAACAAGCGTTTCATTTTTAATTAGTTACCCATATATAGTTTGTTTGTGGAGAAACATTTAGACGTGGTCAATTTGTGATGAAACGTTTTGTAAAATGAGAGAAAGACGGTAGGGTCTCTCTCCCTCTCTCGTCTTTTTCTCTCTCTCTCTCGTCTTTTTCTCTGTATCCTCCTCTCTCTCTCTCTCTCTCTCTCTCTCTCTCTCTCGTCTTTTTCTCTCTCTCTCTCGTCTTTTTCTCTGTATCCTCCTCTCTCTCTCTCTCTCTCTCTCTCTCTCTCTCTCTCTCTCTCTCTCTCTCTCTCTCGTCTTTTTCGCTGTATCATCCTCCTCTCTCTCTCTCTCTCGTCTTTTTCTCTCTCTCTCTCGTCTTTTTCTCTGTATCCTCTTCTCTCTCTCTCTCTATCCTTTCTTTCCACCCTCCTCCCCTCTTCAGCAAAAGCCATATTTCAATCTCTGGATGGGAGCAAAAGTTTGCAAATACATTCTCAAACTTTAAGTCAAAGTTTGGGGGAAAATGCAACAGTTTTGGGGGCTTTAAAGTTCCAACAACCTTTTTGTATTATTGTGGAACTTTTAAGAAACGCAAAAAAGAAGTTTGAAAACTGCACATCTCTAGTTTTCACTCGTTTGTTATAGCAGCGGTGTCGGCTATTACTATTTCAACCTCAGTTATTTTAATGTTTCTGACTATCAGCAGCCACTTTAAGTTGCATGGGATGCAAATTGTCATCAACAAATAATGTCCAGAATACTGCTACAGAATTTAAAAATGGTGAAATAGCTAAAGACAGCAGTAAAATTACTTCACAATGGAAAAAGGAACGGAAGAATTTAATACAGTATGTATGGTAAATACAGGGGTGTGTGCTTTAAATCCACCTTAAATTACTCTAAGGCTTAACACGTTTTAGTTAATATAGGCCAAAGAATGTTCACTATATCCGATAATTTACTGTTTCACTAGAGACTGGTTTCAGAAACCGAAACATAAGCAAAGTATATTGGGGGAAAAATACCTGTTGCTTTCATTACGTATGACTTCCAAATGTGTTCTTGTGTTAACAAGACAAAGATAGTCAGTAAAAGATGAAATGAAAACTCTAAATACTCTATCTTGCCATGTGATTGTTCACTGTAATGAAAGTCATTGAATATAACGGGGCTTCTCTATAGAATTACATTATAAGTGACTGAAAAATTAGTAAAAGTTCCCTGTATAAAGTATTCACTATACTAGAGTTCAATTTGAATACTAAAAATTTTTGTATATACAGCGTGACTCTTTGGGGATAATTATATTTACCCCAATGAGGGCAATCAGGCCATTTTTGAATGACTTTGTCATCCAAACACAGACGTGGTAGCAGCTTTGGCATATATAGAATAAGGCCCTCAATGTACAGATAAACTCAACAAACATTAAGAAAACCAAAATGTTATCATCACTCTCCTGTGTACGTTTTAGTTCTAAAATGGTTTCAAGTGTGAAAAAGTGTTTTCAAAGAATTACTCACAACAAAATATTTACATTCACAACATTTAAACACTTCGACAGTTCAAGTCTTTAATCTAAATTAACCCATTCCAGTCGTCCAATAATATAGAAATGATATGCAGACACAGGCATTTTCATACTTTCCCATTTGCCCTAATTCTGATATTTAAAACCAGAGACAGAACATAAAACACAGACAGAGTTCAGTGCACATCCAGTGAAACCCATACACGGTACAGTGCCTAAATATATATGTATATATATGTATATATATAAAAAATAGAAGAAAAAGAGGCGCCAAATCCTAGTGCATTACTGTGCAAAAATGATATATTTAATTCCCAAAAATCACAATAAAAATGAACTCACAAACATAGAACAAATAAAAGCATGTTATGAGATATACTCATGCTCCAAGGACCAGGAAACACCGTCAGTCAGTCCATCTGATGAAACGCGTAGGGAAGGTGTGCAGTGTATCTTTCTAGACACTCGCTTTTGAACTGCTTGGTAATTGTACCGGTCCGGTATTCACTACCATCCGTGTGACGTCATCCGCTGGTGCGCCGCATCTACCATCCCCGGTGGGAACCAAAGATCATCGTTGGTGGTGTACCTTGGGAGAGACTACTGCGGAGTGCCTGACACGTTAGTTCCTGCAGGCGGTGAACAACGAAGGCAGCATCGGATCCAGTGGTGTCACGGAGTAATCACAGCAGCAAAGCGGTGTTTCCTGGTCCTTGGAGCATGAGTATATCTCATAACATGCTTTTATTTGTTCTATGTTTGTGAGTTTATTTTTATTGAGATTTTTGGGAATTAAATATATCATTTTTGCACAGTAATGCACTAGGATTTGGCGCCTCTTTTTCTTCTATTTTTTCTATGCAGGTGGAGAGGGAGGTCGTTGTGCCCTTATAAAGAAGCTGCCTGTTTTTCCTGTTGGTGCTTCATTTATTCCCCAATACTGGACATATTTGTTTGGACTCTAATGGACTATCTGCATTGAGCAGTTACAGGAAGGTTCACAGCACTATATATTTTATATGTTTTTATTTTGAGTTTTGCTAATTAGACATTGATGTTCATGCATTTTTTGGTATATATTCATTTTTTAAAATATTTTTTTATTAATTATATATTTTCAACTACATTTTTATATTAATTCAATATTTGGTTTATACCTTAATTTCTGGCATTTCATACAATAGCGCAGTCCTTTATTGTACATATGTATATATATAGACAGAAAAAAGACTGCGCTCAACAGGTAATAAAGATCTGAATGTAGTTAATAAACAGTATTGATTAGCATAATTGATTGACTATACATAAATTAAATTCTAATAGAATAGCTGAATTATTACTGGTATTTTCTAAACATGCTAAACTAAAATCAATGGGTGTAATTGTGGACCTGTATATAATTAAACTAAAATAGCTAAAACCCTAAATCACTAATACAAATACATGAAATAAGTGATATAATAATATAATAAAATACAAATTTCTGTGAAAGAAAAAATATATATAAAAATAAAAAGTAAAAATAAAAAATGAAAAATGAAAAAAGGGATTCAAAAATAGGATCTGGCAGCTCTCCACAAGGACCAACGACCTCCCAGGAATCTGCGAACAACAAAAAAAGAAAGCGCCCGATCCTAGTGCAATATGAAAAAAAACACTTTTAATACAATCGATTAGGTCCAACAAAAATACACTCACAAACAAATAAAAGGTAAAAGCATGTTATGAGTATACTCATTCGCCTCCACGTGCTGCTGTAACTCCGTTTGTAGACTGCTCTCTCTTGGGTGAAGTGTCTGCTTCTCCAGTAGCCCTTATCGGTGCAGGAACTGTGAGAGTCTCTGGAACCGTGACCCGGAAGTAGGATAAAATGCCAGGATGGTGGGTATATGACCCTGAGGTTTGGTGTAGACTGGCAAGGTGTTATTTCCCTATAATGTCCACTTGTATGAAGTACCCGGTTCCTGTACCTCTACTGGCAAACCGCTCCCTTCAAGGATAGAGCTCCGGTCTTTCCCGTAGTCCTCCGGTGGGTATAGGGGTTGGAACTGTAACCCGGAAGTGTAATCGCCCCCTCTGTGTAAACCGGATGCGGAGCAACGGATGTGCGACCCCGCTGTTGAGGTCTTATTATACCGGCAAAGTTCCAAAGTCCTGACACAACTGTGCAATGATAAAAGGCAGCAAAACGGCAGCGAACGAGTAATAATAAAAACTGGTCTAGATACCAATAAAAAATCCTCCCTTATATATATATATATTTCAAATTGTGGTCTGCCGTGCAGTGGCTCAAGGGCTTACAACAATTTTGGCCAAAAATGTTAAACTAAAAGACCATTTTATTAAAAAGATATTTATACATATATATTTAGGCACTGTACCGTGTATGGGTTTCACTGGATGTGCACTGAACTCTGTCTGTGTTTTATGTTCTGTCTCTGGTTTTAAATATATATTGCCATGCTCAGTAGCACTCCTCTGTGACACTCATATGCTTATATATATGTTGTGGTTATTTTGGGAGTTCAATAGGAGCTTGTTAGGTGTCCAGTATGCCCTAATTCTGAGATTGAGCAGGTAAAAAAATAACATGTTGGTTTTAGATGAGCAGTTTGTGCTTAGATCACCATTACACATTCAAATAGAGACATATTTAAATTTCCATACACCTTGGACTTAAATCTCTCAATGAGATTCGTAAAAGACATTTCTTGAGAAAAGTCAATTAATCAATTCTGTCGTCATTTTGATTGCATGTGTTTTGAGATACTGTATATTAGGCTATTTGCTGCCCTTACGCCATTCTAGGAAGAGCATGGCTGCAGGCATGTTTGGCGCCATTGTGCCTCTCCCACGGCAGCACACACATTCTGCCCCTTCAGGATTCTCCATAACTGGAAGAATGAGGGGCGGCCTGCAGCTGGAGGGGGCCACCTGTACAGGGAGTGGGAGTCAAAGATAACCAGTTTTGTAACTTCATTTTCATAGCTACTTAACAGTTAAATCTACTAGCGGTAAATAATATCCCATTTATGTAGGTTCCTTAGTCTTTATCACTCCATGTCCAGAGGGAGATTGGGAGCATACAGTATGTCTTCAGTTTTCCACAACTGCTCAGCCTGCGCCAGAGGTTGGCGTCTCTGAACCCACATATATTCATGGTTGAATTGCATTCTTTATTGCAGACTCCAGCACAGCTACTAAATATCTACATTCTGTGATATCAGAGCAATACAACAAATACAAATAATTGAGATTGAATACAGCCTAAATTAGTAATTGTTTCTGTACTGTCTATTTCAGTGGTTGAAGTGTGTCGATATTTGATAGTACCGAGTATCGAGACTTACTTTTCATCATATTTGCAAGTCTACATTTAAAAAAAAAAAATCTATTTTAGAAAGGGTTTCTTCTTTTAGATATGTATAGTATAAAGCAGCAGAAAAATGTTCAAATGATGTATACAGTAGATAACTTTAAGCTGATATGTTGATATGTTGAAAAGCTTAATACCTTCCTGCAGTCAATGGCAGCACCACTACTTTGTAATAGTTGTGTGACCACTGTATTTAGTGCTGGATGTGCTAAATTTACTTCATAAATATTTTTTTCCTGATACTGTCCTTTTGTCATATACAGTTTATCACTGTAGAGGTGCATAGATACCTATGAACCAGAAAGAATAACCCTTTTTTTTTTTAAGTTGTAAATTATCCCTATAGTACATTTTGTGTCAAAGGTATTAAATCTGCATTGTGAAATTCAGACTTCTTTAAATGAAGTCCAATTCCTTATTTTGTCAAATAGGACACGCACTGCGTTTGAGCTGAAGCTGCATAGGACAAGTAAATCAACAGACTTGCGCATTCCTGCATCTGTTTGTATAATGTTTAACGTATTGGTGGATGCCAAGAAGCAATGTGCTAAACTCTGTGTTCTTGATGGAGGGCAAGAGGTAAGTGGCACACTGCAGACTTCAGTTTGGGCAGAGGAGATATTGGGTAATTAAGCCGATGATCAGTTTTTCTACATTGTTTCTTTCTGCTTTGTATGCACACAACAATCTCATTTTCATTGTACATTTTGTGCTAGCAATATTCCAAAGTGTGTCTACATATGCATATAAAGGCATACATGCATTAGCCAAAGTATTTTTTTATGTATCATTTATTTTATTGCCTTGCTATAAATCACATTTTATTTTTTACTTATGCAACTTATCTATTTTGTTTAATGTTTTATTCATCTATTTATCATTTCCATGTGCTTCTTATTATTTTCTGTTTTTTTTTTTTATTTGTTTGTTTGTTTCTCCTATTTTCGGGCATAATGGCATTTTTGCATCATCCAGTCTGGTAAGCAGTGGGTAAGTGCTTTTTTGACATTCATTACATTCTGCTCATTCAGTGGTATATGCATTCATAAAACAGCAGCTATGTATGTAGTGGTTTACTAACCTATACAAAGATATAGCTAACATACACTTTACAGGGAATGTTCTGAAGTGCCACAGTTAAAAGCCAGGCTGCAAATATAAAGTATCTTGATGTAAAACTGGCAGAAATTTGCTAGAATCACAACCATCATTTCTGACTGTGAATAGTCTGAGTACTAAACCTCCGATTCAAAGATATAAAGGCCCTTAAGTAAAAAAAAAGAAATTTCATAAAAGATAGTGTAAACATTCACATTCTGTAATTATTCACACATGGATATGTATTCTTATAAAGGGTTTGACATAATTAATATTCCAAAAAGAAAGTTCTACAACTTTGTTTTTGGTATATTCATTTTAGGACACCATGTACTGTATAAATAGGCTGAATCCCAGTGGTGTGTTCTGGAGTACATGATGCAGTTTTGCTATGTCTCAGACTAACTGCATGTACAGTATGTCTCATTCTTCTGATATAATTTCTGGTGCTGCTGGCTCTCAAAGCCAACTGACAGGTTAATACTTTTATTTGAGAAACAATCTTTATTGGGGACTTGCAGAAAAGGCGTGTGCGTGTATGTGTATATATACAATTTTTAAAACAAAGTATTGTATTACAAGATGATTCAAATTTACCTTAATCTGCCACTTCAATTAGTTAGATGTTTGCTGGCATGTTACTTAGCACTGATGAACTTCAACCACAAACATTTTGTTAACCCAAACATATTACCATCTGCATTTAAGAACAAAAATGGATTTATAGTTCTTGCATCCAACAAAATAGTAAGATATCTAGGGATACAAATGATGAGCCCCATTATTGTATCAAAATACTGTATCCGTAGTTTATATTAATATTTCTCATTGAAAAGTCATTTCCTACAAATCTTTAAAATATGCATTTCAGTTCAATGAGACGACTGTATTCATATTACCTTGGTGGTTTATTCTGTAATACTCCAGAGAAAAGAGGTTTGACTGTCCAATTTTGTTTTGTGAAAGGTCAGGCATTTTTTAAGGACATCTGCCTGAAGGCGAATGGCTAATCAAACTTATTTATAAAGTTCCCAAACCATAAATAAATAATTTTGTAAGATTAATGTAAAATAGTTAACCACCTTCACAAGTTTCAACAAGAGTGTAGCAGAAAAGCATGAAAAACCATCAAGTTCAGAGAATCATGTGAGTTTCTATGGGGGACATTAGCATCAGGCGACGTTTAGTGAATTGGGACACATTCATAATTTTGCCGACAAATATTATTGAACCGTGTTTTCCACATTTAAGAACTTGGGTGAAGGCCAATTTGTAGTCTAGAGATACCTTGCTGCATTGTTAGGCCCATGGTGGTTGTAAAAGAAAGCTCTGTGGCTCCTCCAGCATGTTGAAACTTAATTGGTAGCTTAACCTAAAAGAAGACTCTTGCCTTTGTGGGACATTAGTGGAAGCTATGTCCCTTTATTGACATCACAAGTTGCCCAGGGACACCACGCCAAGTACATAAAATTAGTTTTTATATGATTTTGGAAGATAATTTTAATCCAATGCAGGTAAAGGCGGTATTTTTGTATGCGATTTGATTTCCTGCAGCTACTTTTGCAGACATTACCATTGTGTACACACAACATTAGCTGCATTTGCAAGGTGGTTAGCCATGGCTATTTTCACTTTGTGCTAAGTGGTTCATTTAATTCACATGGATGTTTATTAATTATCTGGTACTTTGAGCACCAGCTCAGTGGTATATTTGAATGTTTGCTTGAAGCAACATCTACTATGTTTACACACATATATATATATAAAATGAGCTTTTATTTATTCATCTCAGAAAGGCCTTTTTCTAGAAGCCCTCCAAGTGAAGCTTTGTGTTTTTCACAATATGTCCAAGCACAGGCACAATAGAAATGTCGCCAACAAACTTAAATAAATAAAAAAATAAGAATAAAACAAAAACATAACATATCTAGTCATCGTTTCTAATGTTTTTTCTCCAGCTTAATCACAAAAATTAAAAAAAAAAAAAAATATATATATATATATATATATATATAGTTTTTAATTTTTGTGATTAAGCTGGAGAAAAAACATTAGAAACGATGACTAGATATGTTATGTTTTTGTTTTATTCTTATTTTTTTATTTATTTAAGTTTGTTGGCGACATTTCTATTGTGCCTGTGCTTGGACATATTGTGAAAAACACAAAGCTTCACTTGGAGGGCTTCTAGAAAAAGGCCTTTCTGAGATGAATAAATAAAAGCTCATTTTATTTCCAAAGCACATTTAGAGTAACTTATGAATGCAGGTTGTCAGACAAGCAATGTTGTATTAATTGAATCTTTTTCTAAGTCTTTTTGCTTTTCCAGCTAGACCAACTCTTTAGAAAAATACACGGCCACCTTAATTGTAGGAGACACAAAAAGTATCCTTCACATTCCTTCTCCTGAATGAGAATGAGAAATCAATTCAGCTAAATAATAAACCCATTAGCTGCTTCACTCAACATTGTACATGGGAACATTTTCAGCATATAATGGGAGAAAGTGTTGATTGGATGGATCATTTTCAAGGTTTTGTTCTTCTGATGTTGAGAATGATATTCCATATATACCTAGATGATTTCTTATCTTTGTATTTCTCTAATTTCTTTTGAGCTATATTGATGCGACCAATATTTAATTGTTTTCATTTTTCAAATACAGACACAGTACCATTCAAAAATAGATGAATTAATTGATGAAACTGTTACAGAAATAATTTCACTCCTGGTTTCCAAGGTAAATATGTGCACTAATATGACTTTGTTTTCCCTGAATCTGCAGTCCCATTAAATACTTGGGTTCCTATACAGTACAATAGACTGTGAAGCCACTTCTCCGTGTCAGTGAAGACTTTGTACTCCGTTCCAATGAATAGAGCGCAGAGGGTCTAATGACGCTCGGTAGCAGCTTTAGACCATGTTGAATAGGGACTCTAGTTTCTTAAATGCTGCATTTACCAACAACATTTGCCATTATGTTTATTGCTGCTAGAAACACAATGATAATGCGCAGAATCAATGTAGTAAGTGTGATTACATGACACGTAATTATTCGTTTCCCCTTATTATTTTTTGGAATAGATCATAAACTACGGCTAGCAATCTGCACCACACGTAAGACAGGTTCTTAAAGCTGCAGACCAAGACATATCCTACGTGTGTGTGTGTGTGTGTGTGTGTGTGTGTGTGTGTGTGTGTGTGTGTGTGTGTGTGTGTGATTTTTTTTTAATAATTCAGTTTTGTACTATGAGAAAATACTTGTAGCACTTTTTTAAAAACAACCATGAATTACATTTTTAATCTATTATGTAACAAGCATTTTTTGTTTCTATAGCAACCATTTACAAAGTCACCAATTGTCTCTAGTGGCTTTCTGGTCATATGATCTTCCCTACAGAACTTTACATCTTTGGTCCTCTTCTGCTGCAATGACTGCCATTTAGTGAACCCCCTAGCCAAATCTTCGCCAATCAATCACAGGAGAACGGATAGATCAGCAACTTGGCTAACTACTTCTCATTGTGTGGATTGTATTGATGCACATATTAAAGGCGGGGGAAAACGAGTGCTTGGACTGCTTCTTTAACAAGCTTGTTACATTTGACACAGCTGCAAACCTCTTTTATGTTCACATATAAACTTCTGATTCCCAAATAATTTATGACGGCTGAGTAAATATATGGTGCAAACAGAGGTCAATTATTTTGTGGTAGAAAATGAAATAATTTTCAGTGAAAAAATGAAGAAGGACTATACAAATGCAAGTGATGCATGCACATTATTACATTTGTAATATATGATCAAATAGTTCTAGTCTTACTTCTGAGACTCTTTGTGGTTGGATCAGCTTAGGGTAAGCAAAAAAATATCTTCTCTCTTTCTCCTTTACCATATGCATTACCAATGCTGGACCAAATGGTACATCAAGCCCATGATCCTATGTCCCACAGGTGCAAGTTCTGGAAACTTCTAAGTGAGCACAATACTCACTCTCTGCCTCCTAATATGTCCATGCTACTTGTATCCATCTATGAGGAACATATAGTTTACTATCTCCTGCTGACAAACCCCTGGATTTGAGTGAGAAATCACCTAGATAGGAGTCAACTACACCTAGACTTCGCTTGCCTTCAAAAATATTTGCACTAGAAGGAACCTTGTATGTAGTGAAATATATTTTAAGGAGGTCATTAGTTTTAGTTCTTATGAAACAGCCCTATAAACGTCTTTCTGCTATCTCCTCATGAACGGCCAATTACGATCTTAAACTTAACATTTCCAACACGGCACTTATCATTTTCCCTCCTTCCAAATCTACTCCTATACCGGATTTCTCAATTGCAGATGATTCCACCATAACCTTGATACCCCAAGCTTGATGCCTAGGTATCATGTTTTACTCCTCCCTCTAAATTATCCAGCATATTCAGTACCTCTCTACTGAATGGTTTCCACCTACGCAATATTGCTAAAATACATCCCTTCCTCGTGGAACAATCCACCAAAATTCTTTCTTGCGTCCTCATTGTATCCCGACTGGAATACTGCAACATGCTTCTGGTGTGTCGTCCCCCTCTTTCCAATCAACTCAAAATGCTGCTGCCAGGCTCAGTTAACTCACTAACCGCTCTTCTTCTTCTGCTGTACCATTGTGTAAGTCATTACACTGGCTACCCATACCCATAACCTACAGAGTCAAATTCTAGACACACGCTCACCTACAAACTATACAAAACACCGATCTTCTACATCTCTAAAATCATTTCCAAGTACTCTCATACACGCAATCTACACTCCGCTCTTGATCTACATCTCTCCACCTCCCTTATTACTTCCTATCACTCCCATGATGCACCACAACTCTGGAATTCTCCACTATGCACAACAGACTCTCCCCTACCATACATTCATTTAAAGGTTCCTTAAAAACTCACTGATCGAGCAATCTCTTGATGTTGATAGTCAAACCCTTGCTAGGAAACTCGCACACTATTCCCCGTGTCTCCACTTCTTTTCTAGATGGTAAGTTCCTTGGGGCAGGGACCTCTTTCCTTTCATCTCCACTTGTATTAACATATATGTACTCCTCTGTCAGACAATGTTATTGTCCATCCTCCCACATTGTAGTGGACGGTGGAAAATGTTTGCGCCAAAGATAATAATAATATGCACATTTCTAATACAGCAATGAACTTTCAGCTGACTGGTTTTAAAAAAGAAATCTTTAAATGCATTGTTTCTATAATTTTTGGTTTATGTATACTCCTTGTAGAATCTTTTTTTAGTGTCAACTTATTTGGCAAATGTGCCTGATTTATGTATTCAAAGTTTGTTTCAGTGCTTGAAGGAGTGCTGTCTAAGTTGGCGAGATATGATGAGGGCACATTCTTTTCATCTATACTTTCTTTCACTGTAAGTATATAAATAGAAGTAATTTGTACCAATTGAGATGTTACCATGTAAATGTGTTTGAGATGATTGTAATGGACAGAGAGGTACAGAATACTGTTGAACCAACCTTAAAAATGAAGCTTCCTCATATATAACAACTGACACAAGGTTAAAATATGAGTTTCTCTGGCAGCCGTGGTCTGAATTCACTGGTAATAGAATACTGTAAGATGAGATAGGAATCATCTGCCAAAATGAGAATAATAGGGATAAACGGGTTTACTAAATATGGAGTTGACTTATTATCAGATTTTATTTTAAGTTCATTTTGTTTTGTTCTTGTATTGTGATTGTATTTATTGTTTAACAAACTATATCTATGATTATTATAATTTGTATGTTGTATTGTGATGTTTGGTTTTGTAATGTATTATATTGTGTTGTATGTTCACTGTTATAAAAATGTTGACAATAAGTAAAGAATATAAAAAGTAAGCTTCCCATTTAGGTGGTCCATAAAATCTCATTCTTAGGTTAGCTGCTACTGCAAGATCATTTAGTAATATTGTGGCACAGTGTGAATTGCAGCACATTAGCTTGTAATATGTGGATCTGAAATAATAAACTCAAACATTCAAAAAAAATCATAAGTAATACTGCTATAGTAAAAATGTAATACTAAATAGAAATACTATAACCATCAAATAAATTGGAAGTGGGCACATTTATAAAAAGGCACATTTTCTTATCCACGGTGTCTTGCAGTGTGAAAAATGCAACTGGAATTTCAACTGAGAAGATGATTTGATTGGGAGCATAGTATAATTAGCCCGTTTCACAATTGAGACATGAATGCGCAAACCGTAATAAGGGCTGCAAAAGTTAATTCATTTTCTATGTATTTACTTTGTTTTAGGTAAAAGCTGCTTCAAAGTATGTGGAAGTACCAGTAAGTATTAAACATTCTCCTTTTTCAGCTTTTTTTTTTTTTTATTACTTGACTTTTTATTGATAATTTTTTAAAAACAGGGGAAAGGGATACATAAAAGAAAAGGGAGGGGAAGGGAGTACATTGATACATATAATCTGGTAATATCACATTTGGGGAGGGATTAGGAGAGGAGGGAAGGGAGCAGCATTTGTATATAGAGCGTAGTGAACATCAGTTTGAATACAACATAAATCACATAGTTCAGATTATTTCAATCTAAATATGGGGATATACCTGCATGGTGGAACTAAGGGGCCCAGATCTCTGAGAATTGAGAGGTAGAGCCATCCAAATAAGCTGAGAGTATTTCAGTATCAACTATATACCAAATGTTGTTGTTTATTTGATTTAAAGATGGGGGGGGGGGGTTGTTTCCAATTCTTGGCGATTGTGTACCTGGTGGCATTTAAAATTTGATAGATAACTTTGCTTTCCTTTTTGTTTTGGTTGTTCATTGGTTTTCCCAGTAATATATATAGAGGATCATGTACGATAGTGATCCCCAGGATCTTATTTATAAGGGCAAACTCCTCCCTCATATTGTCTGGATTTTAGGACATGACCAAAATATATGCAGTATATTCCCCATTCCACCACAGCCACACCATCACAATGGGGAGACACCTGGGAGAAAAGAATGTAACCTAGTAGGGGTCATATACCATCTGAATATTAGTTTGTATATATTTTCTTTGATCACAACACATGATTAATTTTTTGAGGCGACCTCCCAAATACCTTTCCATATATAGAATTTTTCAGCTTTTTTAAAGAAAAAAAGTATACATATTAAAAAAAATTGATATTTCGAAAAACTTTTTCCTGTTACCCTATTCCAAAGACTTGTTGTTGGTACTTATTTCTGCATACAGTTGCTAAACTTATTGAATTTGGGGTTAGCACAAGGTAAATCATGCCCATAGCAGTTTTGATTAACATAGTGCAATTTTAAGTGACTAACAGTGCTTAGTGAATGTAAGCCTAAATGTTAGCAGCCTTTCTGTGTTTATAATCTCATTTGTGACATGAATAAAAGTTATTGCCTCAACTCTAAACACCTAAAAAAAAAATATATAGATCATCAACAAAAAGAGAAGCTTTTATGCGACTGTTCAGTCCACCACTTTGGATGTTTGATGTTTGTATTGTCAGAACGGAATAAGGGATGGGTAGGGATGTGTAAAAGTCTCCCAAATGTGTTCACTACATTTTTCACTTTTTGTTTTCCGTTTTTGCGAAATATTTTACCATATTACATATATATATAGTGTAATAAGAGGCTATTAATTTCCTATTCACAAGCAGGATAAATACCTTCCACCATAAATACCTGCAAAAACATCCTTTGAGCAACCGGAGGTCGCTCCTGAAGGAGGGGGGGGGGGCACTGTGTGGATCAGGCACAGGTTCTGCCCATGTCAAGCTCCAGTTGCCTGATTGGTTCCAGCTTCTCTCCTGTCTGTGGAGTAAGCCTGCTATTTAGGCTCAGCCTCTTCCTCCAAGAACTTGGCTGAGCATATGCTTCTTGTGATGTCGTGCTGGTTGCAAGCACTCTGCCTTGCCTTGTTCTCTTTTTAACTCCACTGACTTCTCCTACCCTCGACCTCGGCTAGTGACCTCTAAGGTACAAACTTCTCCAATCCTCGACCTCGGCTAAGTGACCCCTACAATCCGCACCTCTCCAATACTAATCCGGCTACCCACGACTATAACACCCGCAATCCGTACGCAGCTTGGCGGCTCCATGTCAGTGTGTCCAATCCCCATCACCTTCTTTTCTTATTTCACAATTGTTCACCTACAGACTCGTTGCGTCGAGTAGTATTATTATTTTTAGTATGTTTTTATATTTTAAAATTTTTATTTTTTTATATTTACGGTATTATATATGTTATTAAATATTATTGTTAGTTATACTGTATGCTGGAGCTACACTCTGTATGTTAACACACATCGCAGTGTGAAATTTGGGGACATTACTATGTTGGAGTATTGTCCATTTATAAGTTGATTATCCAATTATTGCTATTAATTTGATAGGATATATATACCAATATGGTACACAGTCAAACATGATTCCTGAAGAAGCAATTAGCGAAACGTGTAGAATCTGTTCCTGATGTTTCCCCTGGAGCCTTACCTGTAAGACAAGACACGTCACTCTCCACCAAGCTGCCGCCCAGAACAGACGTCACTTCTGGGTACGCGCGTGACTGTGCTTGCAGCAGACGCCGAACGCCACGAAGGGACCAGGATGAATGACAAAGACCCCGTACATTGTATATTACACATTTACAAAATGTGAGTGTATCTCCTATTCTTTGTTTGCAGAATACAACTTTTGCATACAATATTGCCCTATGAGAATTGCTCTCTTTATTATTTATATGAACTTACCTGGGAGTCCTCTTGTATACCGTGTCCGAGTGCCTGATCATAAAAACTCCCTTCAGAGACAGATTGGATCTCTGACACGCCCCAAATCTGCATCTAATCTGTGAGTCGGACTGACCTATATTTACCTAAAGCCTTAGCCCATTACTTTATTGGTCGCACTATTGTGTGTTTTTTATCTTTTTCATGTTCATGTTTCATGGAGAAACAATCAATCTTCAGGAGCACCAGAAGCATGTCCGAATTGTCCTGGAGCACCTCCGAAGGCATGAGCTATACATTAAGTTAGAAAATGTGAATTTGGAAAGATCAGAATGCAATTTCTCGGGTATATCATATCCCCTGAGGGACTGAGTATGGATCCAGGCAAAATCCAGTCTGTGATAGAATGGCCAGTTCCAAAAAATGAAAAAGACATTCAGAAGTTTGTGGGGTTTGCTAATTTCTACAGACCATTTATTAAGAACTTCTCACTCCCCCTCAAAGTCCCTCCTCCTTCACCAGCCTTCATACTGCTTTGTCATAGTCATATGTCCATGGAGAGGAACCTGCTAGGGGGAAGAATTCAAGTATTGCTTGGCATGCACAGGGAGTTACATCTGTATGTATCATTATATTTATATAGTGCCAACAGTGTATGCAGCATTTCCTAAATTACGATGCAAGATAAAAAAAGTTTAAAAAAATGGGGATAAGTGCAATTGGTAAATTACAACATAAGGCAAAGAGATTCCTTTTCCTAAAGAGCGTACAGTTTATGTGGTATGGTGGGATGCTTACAGACACTGTAGGAGTAAAAGTGCAGTCACAGAGCTGAAGAGCATCTGGAGTCAGTAGTATAGGCGTAGATAATTTATTGAGAGGCTTTGAATGTGGAAGCTGCTTGACAAATATTGAGTGGAAAATGGAAGAGTGTTTGAAGTAGGGAGAGATTAGTGTGAGGGGTTTAAGATGGGAGAGGGCTGTAGAGGTAAAAGGTGCAAAGATGAGATCACCTTGGGTTGAACTTTAGTGACAAGTAGGGATGTAACAAGAGATCAGAAGCAGGAAATGATTCAAGCCGCAGCATTTTTAATGGATTGTAAGGGAGAGAGATGTGAGGCAGGGTGGACAGATAAAAGAATGTTCCAGTAATTAATATGGCAGAGAACAAGGGCACACATTAGTGCTATAGTGGTTATGGAACATAGGAATGGGCGTATCTTAGCTGACCAACTGGTACACGTTCCACAGATGTCAGCCTGTTGGTCCATGGTCAGAGAGGTAGTAAATCTTACTACATCTGTATGTGGGGAGATGAAAAGGGATGAGTTTAATGTTACCCATAGGCAAAAAAAGGCCATAGACCAAATCTGAGGCTTCAAAAGACAATCCCAACAGTGAATTTGGGGCACTGTTTGTCTATATGAAAAAACACAACAGCAATATCCATTCCTTTGTTTCTTAAATAGAAAGGTATCCTTTCCAGCTCCACTTATAAACCATGCAAATAATCAGTCTTGGGGTTTATAGTATGTTGTGACAAATGCCCCTCTTTTGTAGCGCTGATGTCTGTCTGGGATCTTCCCGACACAGTCTTCTAGGGTTAATTATACAAAAACAGGATCATACAAAGTATTATGTTGCTTAACTCAGGTTTCTGCCTGCTTTATTTTCATCCCAGTAAGGGACTGTAGCTTTAACATGTGTAGGCAGGAGGCACTCAGCTATTAACCTTCAGCGGTTTACTCATATCAGTGTTATAATATTTCACAGACTGTTACTTCAAGAAACAAAAACCAAATCATATAAACAAAATCCTATCCCATTCAGGGATCTAACTACACAGCAGAATCAGCCTCTCTAACTGCTACTGGGCCAACTAACCTAGTTCCCCAGCTTAAAACAATGCCCTCTCATTTAGGGTCACAAGATACAGCATACAGTCTTTTAGATACAGTAATAAACATTTGTTTGTCTTATCTGTTCGTGGCGGGAACTCGGTCCCAAGTGTCCAGGCAAATCCTCTGGTACTGTGATACTTGAAGGGGGCGTCCTCCCCGAACTGGATGCAGGGGAGCAGCGAAAGCCCCAGTCTCCAGGCTCTAAGAAGAGAGACTGAAAAGCAACCCTCTCTGCTCTAAATACCTGTTCTAGTGATTAAGAGAAAGAAGGGATCCAGCGCTCCACGGATAAAGAAAATTTATTGTGCCACACAATGTTTCGACCTACAGGTCTTTATCAAGTGACTAGGCAAACACCAGCAGCACCGGTAAATTGTATGCATTATTACTTTATTGGTGGAGTGCAGCCTTTACCCTTTTTACTAGTGATTAGGAGAGCAGGTGAGAGAGAACTAGACACATTGTAAACTGTGGTCTGGATTTTCCATCCACCAGCCTGAGTAAATGTGAAACTGTGGAATAGATCATTTTGCACTATTTCTGCACTTTCTGACCTATAACGGGGCAGAAAGTTGCCTAACATCTTTGGACTATGTCACATATCCCCCTCCCCAGCTCACACCTACTGGGGTGAGCGGCCGTGGACCTCACTGGGGTGAGCGTCCTACCTGAAATACTTGAGCTAACTCCCCAGTACAATATTAGCATTCACATGACACGAATATGAACCTTTTTTCACGGCAATTATGGACAATAGGTTTCGTCATAAGAGACTATACTTGACAAACATATTTTGTTGCCCTCTATTAGGGAACTATTTTCAAAAATATATTTCTAGCAACAAATTCCCATAACCCAGGATATGATAAATATACTCACAAAGCCGGACGGTTTCTATCACCTCCCTAGGTTTTTTCTTTTTTACTCTAGAATATGAACCTTATTATATATTTACCAACCAAAAGGGCCGTCAACCCTGTATAGTAATTTGTAGTTTAGCTACATTTTCAACACAGAGAAACAATATAACATTGCAATATTTACAAAATGCTTATTCAAGAGGCCTAATATAGCATAACTGTAGTAGTGAATTATGTTGCAAGGTTAAACTGTCTGTGACATAGTCTGCACATGTAACCCAATTGGTTAGTTCCACCACGTTTTTTTTTTCTTGAATTCCAGTCCATTATATCCTCAGAGTTCATTTGAACGCTTTCTGTTTCTTGCACATGGTCGGACTGTCTCTTTAGCTTAGTCTTTAGATAGTCTTTGTCTTTATATTGTGGCCCAGAGTGGCGAGATCTGGAAAAATTCAAGGCCAGCGTTGACCTTTGTCGCTTTTGCTTTGCAACCTTTGAACCTTTATGGTACTTCTTACTGCCATTTATTTTCTCACGACCATCTTCACTCTCAGAGATGTGGGTTTTTCCCTTTGGGGCAATTATATGGTACTTAGAACATGAAGCACGAATTACCTGGAGCACCTTCACCTTGATGGGGCTCTCACTAACTCTGGCTGTACCAGGGGCATTTTTCCTTTGCAGTTGGCAGGCATGTAGTCTTGGGCCTCTCTTTCCTGAGGCCTACATTTATTCAGTCGGAAGTACCGCTGGATAACCAGTGACGCTTTCTCAGGGTTTGATAGCGCATCCTGTTCTGTGTCATCCTAGTCAGAGACTGGATTTTTATATTTGCTCCTTTCCTAATGATCAACCTGTTTCGTACCATGTGGGCCCGGTAGAATGATTGAAGAACACATGCTGCTTTTTTCCGGCAATTAAACTGCAGAATTTTCATCCCTCTATAGGCAGCCTGTAGGATGATAGTTGCGGCGCGTTTACGCCGATAATTTTCTCTTTCCCTTCCTTGGACAAGAGCTTTGCAGTGCTTCTGAATTATTCTAATGTTTTTCTCCCTTTTCAACATGTTAAGTTCCTCCGCGAGAGAATTCTGTTTTGTGCATACATCTCGCAATTCTGTTCTCAGAGCCTCCATCTCTTCCTGGTGCTGGCTCTGAGTGTGCATCAACGCATTCTACAGTGCTTCCTGCACTTCTAACTTTTCCTGAGTCAACTGTTTCTTCACTTTTTCTGCTTGGTCAGTCAAATCTGAATTTTTCATTTTCAGACTCTCATTCTCTCTCTTTACAGTCTCTAAATCACTCAGGGCAATCTCATGGGCTTGCTTCAACATTCCCAGCTCTGTGTTCAGACCGTGGCCCTCCAGGTGTGAGTGTTGCACCTCTGTGCTGAGCGCGTGAACCTCTTGTAGAGCCTTGCCATATTTCTGTTTTAGGATAGCAATCAATTTGTCAGACTTAATCTGTTTTTCATCCATGGTGGCAATTACGGTGTTGGCCTTTTCCAGACTAGTTGTCACCTCTTCCAACTCACTCCGTAAGAGACACTCTGTTTTCTTCAAAGCCTCGTGCTCTTGTAAAGCTGGGAGTATACACCTCTGTAACTCTGCGTTCGCTTCTCGCTCCTTCTTCAATCCCTGCCACAGGACTTCATAATCATGGCGGGCAGCTTGAAGTGCAGAAATTAAAACCTCTTTATCCTGTATCAAGGATTCAGCATCCCTTTGCTCCTCCATTTCCTTTGCCACCGTTCCCATGACAATTTTGCCAGTCACTCCTGTCTGCAGCACATCTCTGCGCCTTTCTGACGCATGTCCTGACAGCGCAGGTTCAAGTGGCTTGGTCACTTCCCCTGTGACTTGAGGAACAGTTTTCTTTTTCTTCCTCTTTCTTTTTGCTTTATTAGCTCCAGAGATATCAGTGGTACTGGGCACACACTCACTGGTATCAGCTTCCACATCTTGCTTGTACTCACAGGGCGTTGCTTGCTTTTACAGCTGTTTGTCTTTGAAAATTTGGGGGCACACATCTTCCATGTGACCTACTTCATGACAGGCCCAGAATACTAAATTCATCTGTGGGTACGGCTCTCTTCCAGGGGCCACATACGAGTCGTCGTCATCCTCATCGTATGGCCTGAAAGGACACTGTTTTTCATGGTTATGTACATTACAAAACAAACATTTCACGTCGGCCATTTTAGAAACCCGGCAGGGACAATTTGCTAGCTGCAATTTTCACTTTCTTCAGAAAACAATTTTATTTTTGTTTGTTTGGGTTCAGGGTGCTATTGCATACACATTTCACACCTTCTCTGTGTATGATGTAAGCACAACTCGTTATACACAGTGGGACAGACTTCACTCATAGCATCTGTACTTTTTACTTCAGCTGGACAGCCATTTTAAACCCCCGCATTTATTTGCAAACCCACAGACCTTTTAGTGTCGACCCACATTCGCCACCATATGTGACAAACACCCCTCTTTTGTAGCGCTGACATCTGTCTGGGATCTTCCCGACACAGTCTTCTAGGGTTAATTATACAAAAAAAGGATCATACAAAGTATTATGTTGCTTAACTCAGGCTTCTGCCTGCTTTATTTTCATCCCAGTACGGGACTGTAGCTTTAACATGTGTAGGCAGGAGGCACTCAGCTATTAACCTTCAGAGGTTTACTCATATCAACGTTATAACATTTCACAGACTGTTACTTCAAGAAACAAAAACCAAATCATATAAACAAAATCCTATCCCATTCAGGGATCTAACTACACAGCAGAATCAGCCTCTCTAACTGCTGCTGGGCCAACTAACCTGGTTCCCCAGCTTAAAACAATGCCCTCTCATTTAGGGTCACTAGATACAGCATACAGTCTTTTAGATACAGCAATAAACATTTGTTTGTCTTATCTGTTCGTGGCGGGAACTCGGTCCCAAGTGTCCAGGCAAATCCTCTGGTACTGTGATACTTGAAGGGGGCGTCCTCCCCGAACTGGATGCAGGGGAGCAGCGAAAGCCCCAGTCTCCAGGCTCTAAGAAGAGAGACTGAAAAGCAACCCTCTCTGCTCTAAATACCTGTTCTAGTGATTAGGAGAGCAGGTGAGGCAGAACTAGACACATTGTAAACTGTGGTCTGGATTTTCCATCCACCAGCCTGAGTAAATGTGAAGCTGTGGAATGGATCATTTTGCACTATTCCTGCACTTTCTGACCTAAAACGGGGCAGAAAGCTGCCTAACATCTTTGGACTATGTCACAATGTATAAAAGGATGGTGCCTGGCTGGTTCCGCTCTATTGAAGAGCTTTCACAAATCAGCTGTACATATTTATATCACATGGCACCTGGTAAACCTTTTAAATCATTAACTGTAGACTTGCTCGTCCCCCTATATCCTAGACTGTATCCTCAATAATAACGAAGTGGAGACTGTCTCACTGTTGTAGAAGGTGAATCCTGGTCCCGTGGGTTGCCGCAGGACACCTGTTCGCCAAGTAGATAGTACAATAGAAAAAAATGTGTGACGAACCACCAGAACAAAAATAAACTGGAGAGAGGGTAACTACAACATTTGCTTTTAATGACTCATATGATCAAACGACGGCAACAAAACGGAGCCGACATGTTTTGTGCTTGTGCACTTTATCAAGGCTCCATGTATGGAATGTAACCCATAGACGGCATACGTGAGAGACTGAGTTTAGCGTAGTGTTATTGATTAATGTAAAAGGGTGGAAGGGAATATGAGGAGCTCTATCACAGCCATGTTAAGCTTTAGGTGGCAAAAGGCTATTCAGGCTCAGTTTGCTTAGCACTCTGTAATTTTTTACTGGACTGCAGGTGTAAGGTCCGGTGCAGACAAGTATAGTTTTGGGTCATCAGCGATGATGATTCAATCCAAAGCAAGCAATGTGATCACCCAGCAAGAGCGTATATAGAGAGGAGAGTACTGCTCAAGTGAGGAGGTAAGGACAGAGTTGTACTCTAAGTTGTGACAAGTGTACTGTAAGTATTTGAAATGTAATTTAAAACTTTCAGTGTTTCTATAGAACTAATTGATTTGTAACGTACCTTTTATTGCTTTTAGCAGTAAGTCATAAGTGTACAGAATATAGAAAATGTATCCATGGAGGAGAAAACATTGTAGATCACATAATATCACATTTAATAACATTAGAACCAAATGGTTTGGGAGGTTTTTACAATCTTTATTAGTATCTTTGTGTAAGTCATGGGGCTCTATCCAGTATTTTCAGGGGCTGGCAATTTTTAACTGGGGGGCAAATGTACTCTACCAGCCAAAAAAACAGACAGCCACTGGCCCCACACATCAACTGTATATATATAGCATCACATGAGCGGTTCAGCCAATGAGGGCGAACCAGCCTTGTGAAGCCTCCACCATGCCTCCCCACTGCGCAAACACTATGAACACAAATAGCTCTGCTGACAGGCGCACGTGACACCATGCTCTCCGTCACGCACGTCCACTATAAACGTGGCCTTAGT
This sequence comes from Ascaphus truei, assembly GCF_040206685.1. Lineage (NCBI taxonomy): Eukaryota > Metazoa > Chordata > Amphibia > Anura > Ascaphidae > Ascaphus > Ascaphus truei. The sequence continues at coordinate 62,250,718 of NC_134487.1, forward strand.
AGAAAATAAGGATGGAAAGAAAATTCCGACTGGCAGATTTTCTAGATTTCTAGACAGGCAGTAGAAAAAATTACAGACATACATGCTGAATTTGATAGATCTCACTATAATATGTACTGTAATTAAATCCTCATTCTTTTATTGATATTATAATGCAAGGAAAATATTGTTAAAGTGGTATATGCAGTCAACATTAAGTATAAAAAGATCTATCAAAACTTAAAAAACTATTTGACTTATATCAAAGTGAAACACCTGGACAACAGTGGTGCAATGTTCCAGTGCTATATTTTGAATATGTGTTCTGATTTTGTCACACCTAAAATTGATCAACTATAAAGCTGTTATTGATTTGTTAAAATACTTAGGGCAGTATGCATATTTCATATTTATAATACTTTGTGAGCTTTGATCATAAGGAATATACATATTAAAACCCGCCTTTAAGGAAGTGTTTAATTGTGTTTGTTAAGCCATGATCATTTTGTTACAGTGAAGATTATTTCCCTCTGAGAATATCAGAAACATCTTCATGGTCCCCTCTGACCAATGTTGCAATGTTATTATTCTCAATGCACTTTTTCAGTTGGGAGGGAGAATTGTGTGTAGCCTAGCAACGCCCACACATAGCAAAAACAAATATTTTCCTGTTTGCTTTGAAGAGAAAGTTTGCAAATTGATACACCACCTAAATCATCCTAATTTATATAAATACATTGGGAGTTAAGTAGGTATGTAGATCACTTGTATTAAAGTGGCAATCCGAGCCGGCGATTTATTTTGCAAGGTTGTTTTTTTTTTTTTGTAGATTGAAGCTGGGGGTCTCCGGAGCTGAACTCTGATCATTTTAGCTTTGGGGAACCCCTGCTTCCGGAAATACTTAACCTCCGTAGTAGGTGCCGGTAGCCACTCTGCTCGGCAAGCAGGGGTCACATAATGGATGCTTTTCAAAGCTCCTGCACCCTGCAGACCAATAGTAAGCCATGATGTTGTGAGTTTCTATTGGCCTACGTGACGTGGGACACCGACACTCCCTACAGAGATAAGTATTTCTGGAAGCAAGTGGGCCCCGGAGCTGAAATGAATGGGGTTCAGAATCACTGGCTTGGATTGTTCCTTTCATACTCTCTTGCTGTCTGTTCAACTAAATGACAACACCCATAGTTGCATAGCACAATAGGAAATACTGTATTCTGTCATCACCACACTTGTGACTCAAACTATCAGATCGTATCGGACAGAAGCCATATAAAGTTATTTGTGCCAGTTTTAAAAAGCTACCTACCCGCTGGATTTACTAAATCTGTGAATAAGATACGTCGTTTGACAAAGGTTTCCATGAAAATGAAGCAATTTGCTACAGGTGGTAAGCATGTACTGTGTTCTTCACAAAAAGGATATTACTATGAAGTGTTTTATTACACCGTTTGAAGTCCTATATGATAAGGGTCTCCTTAAAATATATTCTGTGTTTATGGCAGATTTATTAAAAGACAGGCAAAATAGCTCCCACACAGGCCTGTATTCAATAAACAAAGACAAATGGGCTTCACCTTCACCAATTTATTTAGATTGGATTTGCACATAAAAATGTGGAAAACTCCATATTCAGTAAAAATCCATGCTTGAGCGACTGACGAACTCGCAGCTAATTAACCTGAACGGATGAGTGAAAATGAAGCAAAACGTCAAGAAGGGTGGTGAAGGCTTCTGCTTTAACATGTCCGTTCATGCTACCACTTCCCTATTTAGGATGCCAAGTATATAGCCCTAGAATCTTTGGTAGAGGAGGGTCACATAATTGTATTTATTTAATACCTTTGCAATCACAGTTATAAAGCGTACATAATGCATACATTCATAGCCGCTATGGCTACTAAGGGTTAATAGCCTAAAACTATACGAATTAACCACCATGGCTTTTCTCAAAGAGGCCTGTACGCATGTATATCTTTATTTATATAGCACCCACAGTGTACTCAGCACTTTACAAAAGAGACAGGACAGGGAATTATAATACAATAAGTGCAACAAACAAAGTCAGACAATAGGATAGGAAATCCCTGCCCCGGAGAACATACAATCTAAATGGTATATTGGGACACTGACAGAGACAGCAGGTGAGGGAATAAGTGCAGTAGATGGCAGTGTTTGGCCACAATGGTTGGTAGGAGCGACCTGTGGGTGTGGAAAAGTACCACGAGTCTAGGCTATTGAAATGCTTCATTTAAGTAGTGAGTTTTAAGACTTGAAAAGGGTTCAGTCGAGAGAGAGAGAGAGCAGTAGAGATGAAAGGGGTGGAAACAAGACAGTTATGCGTAGAGTACAGGAGACGAGTAGGGGCATAACAAGATATCAAAGCTGATATGTAGGGTGGAGCAGATGAGTGGAGACCCTTGAAGGTAAGGAGGAGAACTTTGTAGGTGAGCTGAAATTTTATAGGAAGCCAGGAGAGGGATTTAAGGTTAAGATAAGAGACTGTTTCGGGTGAAAGCGAAATTATTGTTGCAGTAGACTTTTGGATAGATTGTAAAGGAGACAGTTGTGAGGCCGGGAGGTCTATTATCAGTATGTTACAATAATATAGACAGGCGAGGATAAGGGCATACATTAGAGTTTTAGCAGCAGACTGACAGAGGAAAGGTCGGATTTTGGCAATATTGCAGAGGAAGAAGTGACACATTTTAGGCATGCCTTAAATAAACTGTACTGATGCAGCAGCCGTTATTCGAACACTTCACGCGTCATGTACATCAGAATCCCGATTTGAAACCGCGGGATGAATTCCAGTCTTCCCGCACTAAGATGCGTGCGCGCGAGTGCAGAAAAACGAATTTTAGTGTTCTGGCTATTAAAAATATGAAATTGACACAGTAGCACAGTACTGTACACATTACAATCCATCCATTTTATTGCAAACGAAGAAACAGAATCCATGAAATTCAAACAAAACATCCGCGATAAGCGCGGGTGCCTGGGGCGATTGGCCACGTTCATGCTGCGTGGGGAACAGCAGAGAACTCAAAATCGGCGCCGTGATGTGTTCGAATAACGTCCGTGGCATCAGTAAATGGAGAAGGAAAGGGAAGAGACAAATGTGACTCCTAGGCAGCGTGCTTTCGCAGAAGGATAGATGGTAGCACAGTTTACTGTGATAGCAAAAGGAGATATTAAGGCAGATTAATGGGAAATATGAGGAGCTTAGTTTTAGACATATTAAGTTTAAGACAAGCGGAGCACCATCCATGAGGATATAGCCAGGAAGCAATCAAAGCCTTGGGACTGTACTGCAGCTGTGAGGGTCGGGTGGATAGATATCTGCATAGAGACGATACCCAAGACCAAAAGAGTTGATGAGGTCAGCAAGTGATGGTGTGTAGAGAGAAAAAGAGAGGTCCCAGAATAGAGGCCTGAGATAAACCAACAGACAGAACGACAGTATACGAAGACATGTTAGCAATGCAGGCTGAAAAAATGTTCTGTGATGAGAACCAGGATAAAGCTTTTTCGCAGATACCAAGAGAGTTTAGAATAGGAAGGAGAAGAGTGATTAAAACTAGGACAACAGAGAGATTGAGTAGAATATGTACGGGACAATTACCATGGTATTTTGCTTCATGTACAATATTTTCATGATACAGGTGCAATGATACAGATAATTGGCTACTTTAGTTAGCACAGTCTCTGTTGAGTGAGCTGTTCTAAAGCCAGATGGTATAAGGTCCAGGAGGGCATGGGAATTAAGAAAATTGATCATACAGGAGAACACAAGACATTCAAGCAGTTTGGAGGCAAAAGACAGGATGGATACAGGGTGGTAGTTAGTAAGGCATGCTTAAGAAAGAGGGAAGAGTGCCAGGGGACTGAGAGGAATTGAAGATACGGGTGAATGTGGGGACTAAGACAGAAGTAAGAGATCTGATAAGGTATAAGGGGATGGGATTGAGAGGATATGTGGAAGAGGGAGAAGAGAGCATCAGCTTAGAAACTTGTAACTGTGACAGGAGAAAAGGAGTCAAGAGTGGAAGCGTGTTTAGGTACTGTAGAGGCAGAGAGATGGGGAAAGGGACAGAATGAATCTCATTGAGACATTGGTGAGGCATTGTGCATACCTCCGTGATTACATTGGTTACTAGGGGGTTCATATTTTATTGCATGTATTCGGAAATTAAGGCCAGTTTGGTTATCGGCTGTTACAGTATATCGATGCCTAATTGGTCTGTTCGTCACTTGGATTATCTGAGAAAATATTGGAGAATGTGGAGGGTTGTGATGTTCTTGTTGCAGCTGTTCTGCGCTTATTGAATAGCGTGTGCATTAGTAATTAAGCAAATTGTGTTTATTTACATAGTAATTATCATATTAGTGAAATACATTTACTGAAGGGATCAAACCATTCCTGCCATCCTATTAACCTTTCATTGAATACTGTGCGGAGATGTTCACTAGATTTTCACCAAAACCAACTTTTCGATTATATTGTACACTGCGGCTTCATGTAACACCTACATACAAGATTAGGCAGCCACTTAAAAAACTTTTGGAAATGGTAATTTTTTTAATGGAAACCAGGAGCATAGATTTGTGAACTAATAACGCTGATATGTTAATTTGCAGAATATATACACTTATGAATTGATAATTATACTAAACAAAATACTCTTGTAACTAGTAACCAAAAAGAAAGAAAGCAGTGCACTGCCGGGAGCCAGGTGATATAAAAAATAAAAAAAAATCTTTATTCAATAGTTAACATCACCCAAAGGAGTATTATTACTCTTGTAACTATAAATGCAAAGTAAACTAATTGTATCTAACAAAATATGATTCTAGTAACGAATATATATATATATATGTAACCCTTATTCCCTCCCCCCCCCCCCCCCAGACTCATCGGTGGTGTCTAGGGTGCGTGAGGGCAGATTACATGCGTGTAGTGGCGGTGCATACCTGCGTGGAACAGGAGGGCCTGAGCTTCCCGCGTTGTTATTGGGGAGACAGGACCAGGCTTCTGGGGTGGTAGCCTCCATGCTTTCTTAGTGGTGCAGCGACCTCCATCTTCTATACTCCCAGGGATATGGGATAGGACAAGTACAGAAGGAAGAACCCTGGTCCCAGGGTGATTGCTCCAGACTCACACAACAGTCTTTGTATAAAAGTATTGTCTCTTTATTTGTCAGATCAGCGACTCCAAATGCAGTGGCGACCAGCAGCCACAACAACAGCAAAGTCTCGTTATTCACTCTCCTCCTCTCCTTCCCTCTAAGTCTCTCCTCCGTCAGGATGGTCTGGGCTGGGGTGTCAATACCCCGCGGCCCACCTCAGAGGTTATCCCCTGGGTGGGGAATGGATTGTCCCCACACCCCAGCAGCGGGGTGAGGGGCATTGGTCCACCGGGTCTATGGTACTATCAGCTCTACTCAAAGTGGCTGAGTCTCTCCTCTCCTCTCTCTGCTCCTGTACGACTGCACAGGTGAGACCGCACTGTCTCCTCCAACTCCTCGGACAGAACAGCGACGTCACTTACGGGAGCTGGCTCATAAATAGAGTCAGCCCCACCCCTCATGATGTCAGCAGAACCTCCTCTCCGGCTCATGCCTGCAGCAGAGTCAGGGGCCTGCATCTACCACTCAGGGCAGGGCTTGGAAGGGGGAAAACCCATGATGACTACTGGTGCCTGCCCTTAACAGGACTTACCACGGTAGGAGGAAGGTAGGTATAGCCTGTGCTGTTTACAGGGGGCTACATATATATATATATATATATATTTATATATTTATATATATATATATGTATATATATATATATATAAAACTGAAAAACTAAAGCGCAAAAATATATAACAAATTAACATTTTAAAAGTACTGCCCCCTGTGGCAATCACAGATGTGGCAGGTCCAGATGTCTCGTGTAAATTTCTCACTAGAGGCAATTCCCTCTTTTTCCCCTCTCTATTGGCTCTCAGCAACCCACTTTGAATGCATTGTTTATATTAATATTTTTTATTCATGATTAGCTTTTGTGCTATTTACTATTTGTGTTATTTTATTATTTAGGCTGTCTATCACTTGACAATCAATATGTAGTTTGTTAGTCTATGAGTTGTTTTTCTTATATATTGTTATTTTATAGTTATCATGTTTATTGGGGAGGAGGGGGGGGGTGTTGGGAGGAGGGGTGGTGGTGTGGATGCCGGTAGGGGGTGTGAGTGAGGAGCAGGCTGGGACTCGGAGGGCCGCGTGGGCTAGGCCCAAAATGGATTATGCCGCGGAGGGCCGGTAGGTGTGGCGGCCTCGGGGGGGGGGGAGGAAGTTGATGCCGGTGGAGGGGGATGGATCCCGGTGGTGTGAGGTAAGGAGCAGGTTGCGGCTGGACTCGGAGGGCCGCTGCTGGGGGACGTGTAGGGCTTGCGGGCACCTCTTCCTTCCCTCCTTACTCCCTCCCTCCCGATCAAGCACGCGGTGGCCATTTTTTTTTAAATTAGCGCGACCCCGGTTCTAGCGCGGTCGGATCGGGGGGCTCCTGAGGATTGCGCTATAACGGGGTTGAGCTGTATATATATATATATATATATATATACAGTGGTTGACAAATCACCAAAAAATCTACTCGCCACACAAAAAAATCTACTCGCCACCTAGTACCAAACGTGTGCTGCTTGGGCCAATATTTACTCGCCCGGGGGTTAAATCCACTCGCCCGGGGCGAGCAAATGTATAGGTTTGTCGAACACTGTATATATATATATATACACATACATACATACAGTAGCCACAGCTCAAAAAAAACAAACAAAAAATATATATATATATATAAACAGGTGTACGAGACATAGAATGAAATATGAAAATAGTTCACACAAACCGAGGTTTCGATGAAGAAGACTCTGCACTGCAATATGAAAGATCAAAGGGAAGTATTGAACATACTAATAACCAGTGTTCGACAAACCTATACATTTGCACGCCCCGGGCGAGTGGATTTAACATCGTGGCAAGCTCCTATTGGCCCAAGCAGCACACGTTTGCTACTAGGTGGCGAGTAGATTTTTTTGTTCGGCGAGTAGATTTTTTGGTGATTTGTCGACCACTGCTAATAACCAACGATTCGGGTCTGTTCAGAGGACCTTCCTCCACCACCCTGAGGAAGGTCCGTGGAGGAAGGTCCTCTGTGCAGGACCGAAACTTTAGTTTTTAAGTATGTTCAATACAATTCCTTTTGATCTTTCATAGTGAAGCTATATTTATACCCTCCCCCAAGAGTAACCCATGTGCTTTACAAAAGAGCTACAGTATTAAAATACAGATAATTATTAGACAATAAATTTATAGGTGCATCATATATTAGTAATCAGAAAATCTCGCCCCTGAGTGCTTACATTATAAGTGAAACAGAGAATTATGATGTCTCAACACTGGGGGAAAAAGAGAAAGAAGCACAGCAGAGGTAAGTATCAAAATGTACATTTGAATAAAGTTTAGTATACTAATAATTTCTATCAATCTGAGAAATCTCAGAAATAATGTTCACTCCAGAAATGCCAAGGTGTGACTTGGGTAGCCCATGTCACTGCCTTCTGAGGCCTGCATGGAGAAAATTTGCTGCCCAATGACTCAGAGCGCTGAAGTGCGTTAGCACGTAAACCCAATGCATGTTGTCACCAGGAACCACATCAGGTGTTGACATACATACTGTATAATACAGCCCCTTTATTAATATCAATAGATTAATTAAGAAACATAATTATAGTGGGGGGGGGGCAATATGTGTGGCGATATCTACTGATATTTGCACAGACTAGGAATTTAATTGATATATATATATATTGGCAAGACCGTACGAATGCTTAAAGAAAGAATGGCGATGCATCGGACGACAATCAGAAAAGCTATAGTGAGTGGGCCTGATGACATGGACCTAAAATGCCTTCCGGTCGCCAGACATTGCAAGGAAGCGAGACATTCCCTGGCAACACTCAGGTGTATGCCTATTCTGCAGGTCCCGATATCTTCACAGGGAGGAGACAGGGGCAAAACCTTACTACAGCAAGAGGCCAGGCTTATCTTTGAACTACGGACGGTGGCTCCCGGTGGCCTCAATGAAGAGTTGAAATTGGGGTGCTTTCTGTGACATTGATGCGCGGTCTACCTTCATTGCATGAGCATGTTGTGTTTTGTTTAACATCATATTTGATGTTGTACATGTATTTTCCATCGCTGCACTTTATTTGCACACCTGTATGTTCACTGTTGCTTTTTTGTTTATGTCCCAGCAACTATGCATTTCCACACCTGGTTATAATTTATTTTACGTTTTTTTTATGTATTTGAGATCTCCTGTCTTCAGCTTAAACTGCCTGTAGTTGTTCCTATATCCTTTTTTGCCTCACGTCTCCTGACCCTGCATGCTTGCGCAATGCTGTCCCCAGTGGCCTATCGGTGCTAATGCGCATGTGCAGTGCTACTAGCTGGCATCCGTGGTTGCTCATTGCGGCTGGTGACAGCTCACAGTGGAATCTGCCCTATTGGCTGCTCGGCTCGCAGCAGCCTTGTTCGCGCGTGCGCAGTGGGGCCTGCATTGCGCCTGACAGCATGGGTCGCTGGATGGTGACGTCAGAACGGCCCGTTCTGAGTAGTTCATTGAATCTCCTGTGTTGGGGGAGTGTCCTAGATACATTAATTGCAGCACATTGGTTGGAGCTGGAGATCGCCAGCTGAGGTGCATTATTGCATGGATTGGGTTCTGGTGATTGGTTGTATGTGATTTATGTGCACTTAGGGTGGGGTATATAGGTGGGTCACTCACAGTTGGTGGTTGCACGGCCCTGAGGAAGGTCTCCCTGTGGGACCGAAACGTTGGCATTTGTGTAACAGTATGTTTTGAATACATCTTTTTTTGGACTACCCCTTGCTATATGCTGTCTCCTTTATTAGTTCACGGACTGGTAACTATGCTGTTTATCTCTATGGGACTAGCATCTGCCGATGCTTTGTATTAGTGTGCTGACTGGCTCTATCTATTATTCATACTTTTATGACTTGTGCACCTACCTCTCTACAGACCATCCCTCACATCCTGGGCGGAGTTGAGCTGTGGCTTATATTGAATTGATGCCCTTCAATTTTGATCAAATTTCACCATTTTGTTTGTGACGTTACTGTATATATGTGCTATGGAATTATTTGAGGATATCACTGGGATTTTTTCCTCCCTTTCGGATGTAGTGGTTTCAGTGATGCAGAGGTGGCACAGATACGCTTCACGGAGTCCTTTGAATCTGTGGTGGGGCCCGATAAAGCGGTTGACATTTATAATGAACTTATCAAATTGAAAAAACGTGAAGTTGATTTTTTTCTACACGGTGTTACCTTGTTCCATTATCACAAAGAAAGAATGCTGCCCAGGGGCTTCAGAGTGAAAAACCAACCTACCATCGGCAGGAGTGATATGGATTTCTGCAAGCGGTGGATTGCAATTCAATCCACCGCTTGATGATATTAGTCATTTACCAATCTAGTAAAGAACTTGCCAAGCTTAAAAGGGATATAGACCTCATTGATACCAAACATGAGACTCTGGTGGCAGACACGGGCACAAACTACGGCAGGTAACCGCTGACTACAAAGAACGGAACGTGTACCGGTGGCTCCTAGGGCTGGGTGAGAGCAAGGGTGCTAGAAGTGGCCAACAACGCCGTAACCAATGACGGTCTAAACGTGGTGGCACCGCCAAACAGGGTTACACCACCAGTGACACGGATCTATTCGATGCATCTGATAGTGCTTCTATGGAGCCTTTTTTAGGATCAGGATACAGGGGACGTGCCAGGCTACCACCGCACGGTACAATACAAGGAGATCCACCAGGAGGGGAGGCCACAGATCGGCGTTATCCCGCGCGCGAAGGAAAAGCAGCAAGGGGATCCAAGCCACAACAGGCGAGACGGTGATCTATAACCTCTCCAACCATTCCCTGACCATGGCGGAGACTAGTATCCTCCTTTGTGCCCACCCACACACAGGATGCATTTAAATGGGAGGTAGACATGTACAGACTACACAGAAACCTTAAACTAAAGGTTTTCTTTTCAAGGAACGAGACGTCTGGGCCATCTAGTGGTATCAACCTTAACCCTTTTAAACCGAAGAGCAAATTTGATCCTCATTCGACCAATCCTAACATTGCCACCTTCATGAACCTGCTCACCAAAGACACCCGCAATGTTTTGAAGAACCAAAAAACCAGCTTCCATAATATATCCATGGATGAACGAACAGCACTCAAAACCTTACGTAACAATCGGGAGATCATTGTGAGGGCTGCAGACAAAGGCGGTGGAATTGTTGTCCTCAATTATTCTTATTACAAGCAAGAGATTGAACAGCAGCTCTCAGTGAACCAACACTACAGACGATTACCTGGGGACCCGACGGCAGCATACAAACGGGAAAATGATGGCATCATTCTCATCGGACTCAACAATAGTTGGATATCAGAGGAAACAAGCAAATTCCTGACACAAGACCATCCGGTGATGCCAGTTCTGTACACCCTCCCAAAGATACACAAAAATAGTGTGACGCCTCCAGGCAGACCATCATCTCAGCTCGGGGGTCTTTATGTCACCCCCTCTCACAATTTGCAGACTTTTATATGCAGCCACTAGTAGCAAAGATGGGATCATACATACAGGATACAACGGACTTTATCAATCAGATCAGCGATCTCTCCATGGATCCCACAGACTGCCTCCTCATCACTTTGGATGTATCCAGACTTTATACCAACATTCCCCACATTAATGGCTCGGATTCGGTTCGTATGAAATTTGAAGAATTTGGTGTTCAGCAAGGTCCACTAGTGGAATTCCTAATGCTGCTGATAGAGGTTATTCTGCACAAAAACTTCTTTAGATTTGAGAAACACCACTACCTACAACTTACCGGGATCGCCATGGGCTCAAACATGGCGCCATCCTATGCGAACCTTTTCATGGACCTATATGAGTGCACACATATTATTCATGATGAGATCTATGGACAGCACATTGTGAAATATTTTCGTTACATCGACGATGTGTTCATGTTGTGGGCTGGCAGTGAGACGGAGTTGCTGGCATTTGTGACGGCCCTGAACGGTATTCCATCCACAATACGGTTTACCCTTAATTACAACATTGATGAAATCGCTTTTTTGGATACTGTAGTATACAAATCTGATGGCATGGTAGCTACTAAGCTTTATCGAAAAACCACTGATAAGAACTCATTTCTATGTGCCACCAGCCATCACCCACTTCCTCTGAAGAAGGGTCTTCCTTATTCACAGCTCGTAAGAGTGAAGCATATCACTACTGATCCAGATGAGATGCAGATGGCACTCATACAGATGGCTGCGCGTTTTCGTGAGAGAGGCTATGATGCTCAAGACATCTGCTGCGCGTTGCAGAAAGTTGCACTGGTTGACAGGAGTGTTTTATTGACACCAGCACCCCCTGAACAGGTCATTGACCGAATGAACATCATTAGTACGTTCAGTACTGCGTCTAATGGGATCAAGCGTAGTATACGCAGCAATTGGCGCATCCTGGAGAACGACGAGCGAGTGGGCACACATGCCAAGGAACCTCCATTGTTCTGCTTTCGACGTGGGCCCAACATAGATGATATGGTCTCTGGCTCATATCCTGTAGACAAATACGCTACCTCAAAAACCTGGCTGTCTAGGAAACCCGGGTCTTATCGCTGCCACGGGTGCACAAACTGCCAGTTTATGCAGCTGGGATCGAGTTATAACCATCCACACACTGGCAGGTCCATTAAACTCAAACATGCGCTAAACTGTGAATCCAAATTCGTTATCTATTACATCAAATGCCCGTGCGGACTCTTGTACATTAGCAAGACCGTACGAATGCTTAAAGAAAGAATGGCGGTGCATCGGACGACAATCAGAAAAGCTATAGCGAGTGGGCCTGATGACATTGACCTAAAATGCCTTCCGGTCGCCAGACATTTCAAGGAAGCGAGACATTCCCTGGCAACACTCAGGTGTATGCCTATTCTGCAGGTCCCGATACCTTCACGGGGAGGAGACAGGGGCAAAACCTTGCTACAGCAAGAGGCCAGGCTTATCTTTGAACTACGGACGGTGGCTCCCGGTGGCCTCAATGAAGAGTTGAAATGGGGGTGCTTTCTGTGACATTGATGCGCGGTCTACCTTCCTTGCATGAGCATGTTGTGTTTTGTTTAACATCATATTTGACTACCAGTGATCCCATGTATTTTCCATCGCTGCACTTTATTTGCACACATGTATGTTCACTGTTGTTTCTGTGTTTATGTCCCAGCAACTATGCATTTCCACACCTGGTTATAATTTCTTTTAGTTTTTTTAATGTATTTGAGATCTCCTGTCTTCAGCTTAAACTGCCGGTAGTTGTTCCTATATCTTTTTTGCCTCACGTCTCCTGACCCTGCATGCTTGCGCAATGCTGTCCCCAGTGGCCTATCGGTGAAAATGCGCATGTGCAATGCTACTAGCTGGCATCCGTGGTTGCCAGGGCATTCGTTGATGCTCATTGCGGCTGGTGACAGCTCGCAGTGGAATCTGCCCTATTGGCTGCTTGGCTCGCAGCAGCCTTGTTCGCGCGTGCGCAGTGGGGCCTGCATTGCGCCTGACAGCATGGGTCGCTGGATGGTGACGTCAGAACGGCCCGTTCTGAGTAGTTCATTGAATCCCTGTGTTGGGGGAGTGCCCTAGATACATTAATTGCAGCACATTGGTTGGAGCTGGAGATCGCCAGGTGAGGTGCATTATTGCATGGATTGAGTGCTGGTGATTGGTTGTATGTGATTTATGTGCACTTAGGGTGGGGTATATAGGTGGGTCACTCACAATTGGTGGTTGCACGGCCCTGAGGAAGGTCTCCCTGTGGGACCAAAACGTTGGCATTTGTGTAACAGTATGTTTTGAATACATCTTTTTTTGGACTACCCCTTGCTGTATGCTGTCTCCTTTATTAGTTCACGGACTGGTAACTATGCTGTTTATCTCTATGGGACTAGCATCTGCCTATGCTTTGTATTAGTGTGCTGACTGGCTCTATCTATTATTCTATATCTATATATATAGATATATATATATACATATATATATCTATATATATATAGATATATATATATATCTATATATATATAGATATATATATATATCCAAGGGAAAAAATATATAATACCAATTGATCAGCATGGATTGGCATGTAAATCCACTTAGTGTGTACTACAGTATAGGAGGCTAAAAATTAATTTTACATTTGTGTACAAGAATAATTTAAATTATAAGTACAGTACTAATAACTTTGTAATTTCTGTTTAATATTTATTTATTTTTTATTCGATTATATTTTCCCTTTATATCACCATTAATATAATAACGTAATTGTGGGTCTTCCTATTATATGTTATGCATTTGGATTACATTTTATAATTATATAGTGGGAATTATATGAACATACATAAACAATAATATATTTTAAAAGTGCATATAAAACAATTATATACTGTTCAACAAAAAAGATAATCTCTACCTGCATTCAGTCCATAGGATCAAAATGGTTAGATTAAAATAATAAAGTGGATTTGACAATCATATTGTCTCCGAAGCCGTCTAACTTGGCGTTTTCTGAAATGGACTTAGTTTCGGCTCTTCTCACAATGATTTGAATTGGAAGGGTAGTGCACTTGTTTTTGAAGTGAAACTTCTTTGCAGGCACCAAATCTCCTTTCTAGGAAACGGAAGTAGGTTATGGAAGTGATGTCAGTGCTGGCAGATGAGGCCGTCGAGCCGCCCTTACCAACACTCACCTCTATGCCCACAGTCGTCCACGGCGATCTGCGCATGCCCTCTGTCAGTGTTCACGATCTGCGCATATCGTCTCTCGATGATGTCCCGTCTCCCCCATCCAGCACACATGCGCACAAGTGTCCCCCTCAACGCATGCGCAGAAGCTGTAACCAGAGCCAACGCATGCGCAGAGGCTCTGTGAGCACATTCATACTGAGAGCTCCCCCCTCTTCCAGCACGCATGCGCACTAACTGCCCGCAAGCCTCTGCGCATGGCCACATTCCAAAGCACATGCGTACCGCAGGCCTCTGCACATGCACACTAAGGCTGCGGGCCTCTGCACATGCACACCACTGCTGCGGGCCTCTGCGCATGTGCACCACGGGCTGCGGGCCTCTACACATGCGCGCCACCAAAGTAAGGACGGACCGAGGGGGAGGAGAGGAGCCAGGAACACCGGCCAGGGAGAGAGTAAGAGAGCCGCATCCCCCGAGATTCCGGTGCTGAAACAGACACACACAGCCACACACGCTTCTTTCTCTTGGAGCAACTGGTGAAAGCTTTGCAAGGGGAGTTCGATCAACCCCATAAAAGCAGCAACACAGACAGAAGGATTTCTTTAGGAAATTGACATGTTTTAAATTGAAAGAGCGCTACTGTACTGTACATCTTCACTGGGACTCTGCACAGAACTACAGGTTTTAACATTGTCATTTTACAAATACAGGATGTTGGTTAAACTTTATGATGCTGGACGTTCAGTAGTATTCAAGTCCAGTGATTCCACTTTCAAATTTCAGATTTCCTGGTCAAACCCCTAAATTACCTGTTTTTTCTGGTCAATAGATCAAATTTCCTGGTTCAAAAAACTTAATTTAAAAGGCGATGATAAATAAATTTAACAGCAGCTTTAACGTATAGGAGGACGCGAGATGACTCTCTGTGTGATTCCCTGCTTTCTGTCTGCTCTTCTGTAGTTAATAAACATGATGTAATCAGTGTGTGTGTGTGTGTGTGTGTGTGTGTGTGTGTGTGTGTGTGTGTGTGTGTGTGTGTGTGTGTGTGTGTATGTCTGTGCATTCAGTGTGCAAGTCTCAGTGTGCATGTTACATATGTTGTGTGTGTTCACTAAACCTGCTGCGGTCTATGTGCAAGTCTCTGCGTGTCTCTTACACAGTGTGTGTGTATGTGAGCAGTCCGTGTGCATGTCTGTGTCTCCCCTGTGGGGCGGTTAACTTATACTGACTGACATGTATAGTAAGTGCTAGCACCATCTAATCTTCAGGGAACTGGTCGGGGGGTGGGGGGGGCGAAAGAAGTGTCCCAGGCCCGGTGCCTAGAGGTTGGCCCCAACTCCTGCGTCCGGCTAGGACGGTAGGGGGGAGGAGGGGTGAAATGGTGAGGATGAGCATTGTGGTGCTGAGAGGGACAAGGGGAGAGGGAGGGAAGTAAGGGAAAAGGGGTGGAGGGGACAGTGAGGGACAAGGGGTGGAGGGGGCAGTGAGGGATTGGGTGGGGGGACACAGGTAGTGACAAGTAGAGGGCAGTGGGTGATTTCAACCTTGTTGTGCGCAACTATTGATCTCGTGCCAGTCAGACTCAGGCTCGCAGCTCAGAGGCCCCATCCCTCTAACATAACAGGCGGAGAGGCTCCTAGTTTCTCTCTATCTCTAAGCAAGGGTTGCGCAAACTTTTCTATTTGTGCCCCCCTGTCTGCTCCCCGTCCCCTGCTCGCGCCCCCCTCCTTACCAGCTCTTTGGCGACGTCATGTGACGCCTCGTTGCCATTTGACCCCGCGGCATCATTTGACACAACGTTGTCATGGCGACGTGTCGCCGAAGAGCCGGCTGAGAGCAGGTAAGAGGGAGTTACAGAGGCCTCACGCCTCCCCCGGCATTTAATTTAAATGTTATGGGGAAGAGCACGGGGCCTCTGTAAACGCTGTGCCCCCCTCACCCCAGGAAAAAACCGTGGCACCCCGTTTGTGTACCCCTGCTCTAAGCAGCTTAGCCTGGCAAGGCAGCAAGTGTCTGGCTCGTTTCCTGCGTTGGTCTTCAGTGTTCTGATTTCCTGGTATTTCCAGATTTCCCGGTGCTTGAAATGTAATCCTGATAAGGGATCAAATTTCCCAGGAATCGTGACATTTCCCGGGAAGTGGATACACTGTTCAAGTTCCACCAGACCGCCCCTCCCAGTAATGTTGACGAAAATGGAGGGGGCTCTACTTCCATTCCATCGTGTGCTTAGCGCTATGATGGAGCAGTAAACGTGAAATAACCCTAGAAAACAAGCAAAAATAGCATGGCATACCCGGTACAGTTCAAGGGCCCATGGCGTGTTGGCGCCCATGCTGTACCATGTACGGTATGTCATAAGGACAGTGAAAAGGTTAATGCCAAAGATTTACATAGCAATGTACAGCGAAGTTTCAGTAAAGCAAATGCACCCAGCTATTTAGGACCAGATTTACCAACGATTCTAAGCATTATAGGGCCTAAGGCTTAGCATGGTTTAGTAAAACTGTCTCTAAATGACTTAAGGTGCCCTAATCCTTTCCCTATCATTGTTTATAGGTGTTGCATAATTTAACTTATACTTAATTACTTTTCAAGTTTAAGCCTGAAAGTGTAAATTGTGTGATAAAACACCAAGAAAATGTTGTGTACAGCAGAATGTAGACCGGATTGCCATGTAATCTTAACTATAACTCAATCACTTATTGTACACGTAAAAACATTTTAGAGATGACCTCTACTTTATGCTTTTCCAAAAGTCTCTGCCAGAGGGACCAGGAGAAAAAGGCATTTCTGTTCCCTCGTAAACATTGGGATTGAAAAGGAGCAACACTGTGAATAATAGTATTCACAGTAGAGATTTGTTCTTAATCAGTGTTCATTGAAATAAAGTCTGCGGATTGTAGCAGTTTTGATAGGCAACCATCCACCTATAAATTGCCTGGTAATGTAAGCACTTGTTTGATGCTCTCTCTGCCCTCCTAGCCTTCTGTAAATAGACACTTGAGCACTCACCAGGACAGCTCATAGACTTTCCATAAACTTGTGAGGGGAAGAAGAAAACGAGAGGCCATAAATAATGTTAATCTTAAATCTTTAATGCACATTACCTTAGTCTTTTCAACAAATGGTCTGAAACAGATGTCTTAATAATGCTGGGAATTTGTTGTGTCTTCATTTAAGCATGCATTTGTTATTTCCCCTAAACACTTTCATCTTACTACTACTACATTTAAATTGTCAGTATTTGGAATCCATACATTTTCTGATATTATGTATTAAATGTCAAGTTGATATCTTGATCCAGTGCCCACATACCTAGCTACATCTGTTTCAACAGTATGGCTTAATTACCTTTTTGTTGTACAATTTGTAAAAAAAAAATGTACTTTGAAAGCTTAGAACAGACTTTGTTATAATGGACAAGCTTCTTAAAGTTAGAAGTATACTTTTACATTAGTGTAACTTTTAATGGTTTGTAGGAGGTGTGTATTTTAATCGTTTTTGCAAATTATGCGCAGTGGTTTTTTTTCCTCCCTCTCCAGACTATTGTTAACCTCTAGTAAAAGGTTAAGCTGGCTCTTGTGAAGCTAAATCTGTTGCTGTGAAAATGACTGCATAGTTGGCCCTTCCTATCATTGACTTGTAAACGAGAGAACATGCACCTGTGGGATTAGGTGTAACAGCAGGAAGTATGAGCATTTACAGCATATAATTAACCAGGAATTTTTTGTCGTCTTTTTTTTTTTAAGCTGTATGTTCACCATGCCAGGTTAACTAGTGATTAGCTCTTGGAAGAATCTACTGTGGTGTACAACCTTATTGAAACGTGTTCCTTGTATTCAGTTACTTGTGTAACCAGTGATAAAATAGTCCACGTTGATGTTTGATTTCCTAATGTACTTATGTCTTCACGCATCAATTGTCTAAGCTGTTCTGTCAGGGGTTTAATGCATTTTTATCTGTTGACTACTAATGTTATAGAATAAACTGCGCTTTACTGTGTTGTGAAACATGTTGGCACATTTATAAATAAATGATAACTGATATTAATAGATGATAACATTTTAGAGTACTGTATACTGAATAGAAATGACTAACCTTGAACTGGCAAAGTGAAATAATATATATTATCTCTTCACTTTGCACAAGTAAAATATCAAGCATCACAGTTGCAGCAAACTGAAGGGGTTACGTTGCCATTGCGGTAAACAAGACAGGTTGGCTTGGGGCCATAATTTGTTGGCAAGTCTTATCTACAGTAGATGCTTTTCTTTCGTGCACATAGACCAAACAAATGTCTAATGTTGGCATTTGTAACGATTGCTGAGCAGAGGGAGTTTCCTCTAGGTAGCGTTAGGATAAATAATACTTAGCAATTTTATTCCCTTTAAATCTTTGTTACAGGTACTTATGTGCTACCTGACTCTATCAGGGGTGACCAACTCTGCCCTCAAGGGCTACCAACCGGTCAGGTATTTAGGATATCCCTGCTAAAGCACAGGTGGCTCACTCAGTGGCTCATACTGAGACTGAGCCACCAGTGCTGAAGCTGGGATATCCTGAATACCTTTTTATTTAAGCCACACAGTTTTGTGTTGTTTATTTCTTGGTATAGTTATATATATTTTGTGTTATAGGATCTTAACCACTTTATAGATTAAACCATTATTTTCGATCCTTGAAATTGTAAACTGCAAGGAAACAGCTCCTACTATGAGATACACGCACAGGGGATATGGATATGGCCAATTGGGTGCAATCGCTAAATGTAATCAAATCAGGTGCACAGTGTACAGAAACCTCTGGCTTCTCCATCACAATAATTATACGCAGCTTTATAAATACAAATATTACAATTTTAGCAGAATTTGTCATGTCTTGATGATGCACTTTTTAGATATATATGTTCATTTTACCCAAGTGTAAGGCAGTGTCTGCTGATATTGTATGCTTTAAACTAATGAAGATGTGTATTTACACATTATACATATTGATTGCAAGCAGAAATTAGGTTTATTGTTTAATCTGAGGAAGAGAAATCAGTCTATAAAATGAGTTTGTCTTAACTGTTTAACATCATTTGATATTAAGCACTGGCCTGTTGCATACTGTGATAGCTTTCAAATGCCCAACATAATAGCTACCAGTTCTCGAGGTTTTAAGGATATAATAACTATGAATTAATATAATTTCTATGGCTTCAACATATTCTGCAGCACAGTACAATGAACCAACAATGTACTCATATAGCTATGCACAACAATACAGTATGATCATAGCAGTTCTGTTCATACCTATTGTTTCCCTCTGCATCGCTGTCCAGAAATCTAATTAAAAAGATTCTTAAAGAATCAGATAAATGCTTGCCACAAACTATTGTGTTTGCCTTGAAGTACTGAAATAGGTGATGAAACGTCTCTCCGAAGAGGGCATAAAGGCATTACACATCTGAATTTTATATAGATTTTTGTGAACTTATATTTGCTCTTTTGTGCGCCCCCCTCCTTTTTGATTTTTTTTTACAGCTCCAAAACTCCTGAAGCGGAAATTGATTTTTCTTTTCCTAATCTTCTATTTCCATTGTTAACATGTGTTATTAGTACTACATTTGTATAGAGTTACACAACCCATATTGGACAGCACTCTACGACCCCTATTTACTATACTGTATGGGGATGTCTCCTTGCTCATAAAAATGTAGACTCCCTTCTATTGAACGGTACTATAATCTTCTCAAGCAAGGAGAAGACAACTTCACAGTACAGGCATACCCCGCTTTAAGTACACTCACTTTAAGTACACTCGCGAGTAAGTACATATCGCCAATAGGCAAACGGCAGCTCACGCATGCGCCTGTCATCACATCCTGAACAGCAATACCCGCTCCCTACCTGTACCAAAGCTGTGCGCAAGCAGGGAGACTATAGAGCCTGTTACAAATGCATTATTTACATCAGTTATGCACATATATGACTTATTGCAGTACAGTACATGCATCGATAAGTGGGAAAAGGTAGTGCTTCACTTTAAGTACATTTTCGCTTTACATACATGCTCCGGTCCCATTGCGTACGTTAATGCGGGGTATGCCTGTATATGGCATAGGACCATAAAGTGGGAGCAGTATTATTAAATGAAGTCCATGTCAATCGTACATGTTCTCGATGTGCTCACATCTTACAGCAGCACTGAGTCACCTCACTACACTATCTATCCACCTTTAAGACCCACCTTAAGACACTCTTGCTTAAGGAAGCATACGAGTTGCAGCGTGGCTTATACTATACACGTGTAATGGATCGGGGGACTCACGCTTCCCAGGGTGTCCCCGTCACCTCAGTTCCCACTCCTTCCAATCAACCCTCTTTCCTGCGCTCTCACTCTCTCCCCTCCTTCTCTCGCGGTCGTTCCTCTGTGGCGCGGTTTCCGTGCCCTGATGCGCGTTCGGGTCACGTGCGCGGCTCCCGCACTGTGCGCGCACGCTCCTGGTCAGTCACTACCCTCTGCGGTACCAGCACCCCTCGGCGTGTGCCTATCTCCCCAGCCCTTGCATTACCTGGCTCCTCCTCCTCTCATTCCCTTCCACCTCCGGTGCCGAGCATTCCCCCGGTGCTGCGTCCCTCTCGCTCTGTGACACGCGCGGTGCACGCGCATAACACACTTACAGAAGGCGCGCGCACCCGCTCCAGTTATTTGCCGCCCCTGAACTCTAGCTCCACCCCCATGGCTTACAGGCTATCTCTCTTGATTATTTCCCTGTCTCCTCCCCTGCTCTCTCAGACCTATCCCTGCAAACACTCACTCAAGACTCTGCTCCACCTCTCTTCCCTACCTCTCTTCCCTATTGGTTCCCCTTCCTTTATAATCCCACTCTGTCCTCTTAGTCATTGCTCTGCATAGCTTTCCTGTAGCTCCTGTGTGTGCAGTGTCTATGCCTAGCTCCCTTGTCCATTTTAGCGCTGTTTCCTGTCCCTGCCCCTGTTTGGATTCCCTTGGTTTAAACTTGTGTACTGCTTTGGATTTGACTACTCTACCTTCTCCTGCCCTTGGCTTACGGACATCACTACGCTGCTTTCTCCGAACCTTGAACTCTGGTTTACGGACATCACTACGCTGCTTTCTCCAACCCCTGAACTCTGGCACATGGACATTACCCTCCGATCTCTGGCACCCCGGACTCCGCAAGTATACGTTAACCCTTTCTTACCTGGCCCGGCAACGCATTACCACACTCCGGGCACCCCCTCACTGCTGTGGGTGCGTGTTATACCCTTACCCACCTCAGTACTGGGGACTGGCCAGGTCTGCGGGCATACAGGTGTTACAACACGATACATAAAGTTTGGCCCCCTGCAGACGCACTTACCAGAATGCTCTCCTACTGTCTTTGTACGTTCTCCCCACCAATTAGATTGTAAGCTCCTCAGAGCAGGGACTCCTCTTCCGAAATTTTACTTTTATGACTGAAGCACTTATTCCTATGATCTGTTATTTGTATTATTTGTTTTTTATATGATTGTCACGTGTATTACTAATGTGAAGCGCTATGTACACTAATGGCGCTATATAAATAAAGACATACATACATACATACTGTACATACATGGTGCAAAATTATATTTGACAAAGAAAATGCTCTTGCTATCCAAAAGTTAAATCTCCCTAAACACAGCCCAAAAAATGTTACTCTTCACGTACTTGGTAGGGCGCCATCGCGGGGACACCAGAGGCTCTTGTGCCGTATCGGGAATGTCGTGTTTTTGTTGCTCGTTTTCATAGGGTAGAGCGCATTCACCGCTCCATTTACTGGATACACTTCCATTGGGGTGGTGAACGCGATCGGAACGGAAATGGAGCCCTCTCCACATCCAGTCACGTCAAAGTGGGGGTGGGTGCATAACAATGTTAACGCTACCGAAGCAATCACATAGTCACAATCCTAGAAGTCTGACCGCGCTCTGGTGCTGCTGAACTTCCAGCATTGGAGCTGTTAATCGGTTGACAACAATGACTTCCATGAGAAATGTAGGTTTTTATGTCAGATCTTGGCTGTCCTGATAGCGGCGTTTACAGTAGTTATAATTCCCTTCACCAAAATACATTTTTTGTAAAAGCTGCATAAAGGTATGTAATTTAACACATAATTAACCTTTGCATGCTTATACGAAAAATGTGTTTCAAAGAACTGTAATTCTAATTGGTAAATTTCACCAGCTGTTGCAGTCACTCTTACTTTATAGTGTATTTCAAGGATTTGTATTCTCAAACAGTCTTCATGTAAATATGCTCGCATGCTATAACATTACCATATGTCATTATTTCTGGAAAAGGTGGATTGAAAAGCAAAGACATTTTCAGTTTGGAAAATAGCTTAATATTTTAATCCAAATCCAATTGAGTTCATGTTACACATTGTAGTAAACAATAGATGGTATTAACTAATGATATTTGAAAAATATTTTTTTTTCTTTCCTGATATGGCTCTATATTTATTAATTAAGCCCATACTTATATGGTAATGTCATTAACTGCAATATGCCTTTAATATAACTAGGGTCTTAGAAGAATAGAGGGGAAGTAAATGTGTAATACAATTAAAGCATGTTTACTGAATTAAAGTTCCTTAAATGACATTGAATTAAACATTGCTGGAGTTTCTTATGAAGAAAACCCTGACCTATTAGGGTAGGGGAGCATGACCCTTGAGCCATGGGGCCATGGATTGATGTCTGTGTGGGGGGAGCATGAGGGAGAGGTTATTTAAGGGGCTGTCACACGCTGACTTAGCTCTCTCATCCTCTGACCACCGCACCATAAGGTTGTGCTGTCCTCAGGAATCATCTCTATATGGATGGTCTGTTCCTGGTGAGCCTCAGCCGCAGCATGGGCCGAGAGCAATACAAGTGGGGAGAATGAGTTCCCTGATAGCATTGTGATACTGAGTAGGAGCAGTGCAGCATGGGGCGAGTTGGATGTGGGAGCTGATGGGATCCTTGCCAGGCTATGTGCCTCCATGCCTGAATAGGGACAATGCTAGGCTTCACTTCCCCCTGTGGGAGAGGTCCTATAAGGCCTTGGCAGGCAGGAAACAGCAGCCTCAGGCCCTGAGTGTGGCCGGCAGGGCTGTGGAGGTGAAGCCTAGAGGCTCTGGGGAAGACTTCCCCACAGGCCCCCAAGGAGTTCTTCCCTGAGACCCTGGGAGGGCTTGTCCCCAAGGTGGAAAAGGCTGATGGTTCAGACCCCAGCAGGCCACAATATGGGTCAGGGACAGTACCCTGGCAGGTCCCTGGGTCTTAATGCCCACAACAGGCCCCTGAGGAGGGGAATCCCCAGAACTCCCCTGGGTTTAGAGCCCCAAGCAGGCCCACACGAAGGTTAGGCCCCAACAGACCCCAGGGCTATGGCAACGGCAGGCCCCAAAGGAGTGCAGACCCCATGGAGGTAGAGTCTTAGTTTCCATGGGAATGGAGCTGGGTCCCCAGCATGCTAAAAGAAGAGGTTGGCCTGAGGAAGGCCCCAGGATGAGAAAGGCCAGACTAAACCCCAAAGAAGAGGAGGTAGTCTGGTTAGCTGGTCTGGAAGACGGGGGCAACAAAGGGATGAAACAAACAAAGCCTGGATGAACATCTCTCCCTCCCCCCAAGGAATATGGAGGGAGTGGGGATCGGCAGCGTTAATCTTAGGGGGTCCGAAAATCTGCTGAGGAGGGTCTGAGCAGGTCTTCGGCAAAAATTGTGGACATTTGATTTGACCAGCAATTGGTTGAGGCCAGCGGTGTGGCGGAATCCGTGGCGTCTGGTCCCAATCTGCTACAGTATGTTCATGTAAGCAGAGCATATGGCATGGGATAAGGCGGTGGGTAGTAGTGGCTGTTCAAGGACTGACCGCCAGCGCAGGGCAGTGGTTAGGCAAGTAGTATGTTGGGTTTTAAATGAAGGCAAGGGTAAGTGGGGTGTCATGCCATGTCAGGCACAAGTGTTTGTCATGCAGAGGTGAAGGTCACAATGTCTTTTGTTGCTTTATGAAGGGAAAGAGTACTAAGGATTCCAATGCAGGGAAGGTGTCTGCTCTTAATTGGGACGCCTCCGGGAAGGGGGGACGTGATGTTTTGTTGCATTGATAGTTAGCCGGACAAGGAGTTAGGCAGGAGTGTAGACGGAGGGAGGCCCCAGGTTTCGGGTGCAACAAGTGGGGGCAATTGATCTGATTATTACCGGACTCTAGAGAGGCTACCCGTGATTTTGATCTCTGCATTAAACATCAATCAGTACACAGAGGCTATAACTGGATACGGTCTTTGAACCGTGCCTCAGGGCGTTTTCCGTTAGCACACTTTGTGCTTGCCCTTTGCAGAGCGCACACACGATTCAGCTACGCATCCCACTACTACATGCATGAGGCTATAACTGGATACGGTCTTTGAACCGTGCCTCAGGGCGTTTCCGTTAGCACACTTTGTGCTTGCCCTTTGCTGAGCTCACACACTATTCAGCTACGCATCCCAGTACTACATGCATATGGTGGTTGAGTTTCCATTTTTTATGATCATCTTTGTTGCGTTGTTATTGTTTTCATCATGTTTTGTTTATTTGTTGTACACACCGTTTAAGTGGACTAGGGACATCATCCAGATATATACCATCTGTCCATTCGGTGTAAGATAATTACCCCTCCAGACTTAGCTTCAATGACCTATACCATTTTAGGTTCATTGAATTATTGACAAAAGGATTTCCATATGGTTTATGGGCCTTCTATTCTGGTATTATAGTAATGGGGATTGTCTGAGCGACATAGTTCCACATTTAGGTGTTGTCATACCTATATCTCCTCTCAAGTGAGGACGATTTTGTTTGGTTTGCCTATTAGGGGCTGGCCTTGGATTTATATACCATGCCCCTCTATACAATCCTGTTTTAAACCTTCTCTTGTGATTAAAAGGTTTTGATTAAAAAGTTTTTAAATACACTCATTATCATCAATCACTGGCTTATCCGAGTGCATTCAGGGAGGATCTTTTTCTCTTTTCTTCAGTTATATATTTTTCCTCTTTTGCACCGGCATTTTGCCTGACATACTACTTATTATTCACTATATACCTGCTGATGCGGGAGCATTCCCTACCCTTCCCTTTTCCCCTTTCCCATCCCTGGAATATCCTGCAATTGATCTGGGTCAGCGGTAATAGTTGAAGAAAGGATTGCGACCCATTGGAATGTTGCTCGGTTGATGGTAACATTCCCGGCGGCGGTGATGGTATCATTCAAGTTGGTCATCAACTGGTTTGGTGGTGATGGTTGGTATAAGGAGAAGGGTATTCTCCGGGTTTGGAATTGGTTTGGTTTAGTTTACATGGGTTTGTAGACGGTTCAGGTATGTGGCGCTTCAGTTTACGGCGGTGAGGCAAATTTGAGGGTCAAATGGCCTTGTGTTGGAGGGGTGTGGACTGATCAGTTTTGTCCGGGTGGTTAATTTGGTGGATTGTGAAGGGTCTAACAGTATGCACTCTTAGGTCACTGGGTCATGTAGCGGCGGAGAGCATAAGTGGGTTCATTGGTTGAGGCTACTTGCTGACCAGGCCATTTGTACCCAACCAAAGTGTCTGTATTTATTTGGGTGGGCTATTATATAGAGGGGGCAAGGGTGAAGAGGGTACAAGGGTCATACAGTATTATACATCTCAGAACTCAATATATATGATTAAATAACAAGACATAAAAATCCCATTTCAAAGTAAAACTGGGAATAGTTTTGTAATAGCTATGGAAAAACAAGAGTGTTTTTTCTATTGCAAAGGATACTCCCTTGTATTGTTGTCAATATTATAATTATTTGTTCTCTCTTCTTGCATTTCATTTGAATGCATTTTTGAATTGGTTATTAAAGAAAAAATGGGAGGGGAGCAGTCAAACCACAAAAAGCTGAAAAACAATAGACATTATGGGTCAGTTTATCATGAAATCCCACTCTGTATCCCAAGGCAGTGTGTTTTTTGTCCCTATTGAAAGCAGAGGGGATAACTATCATGCAGGACACAAGAAGAGGTACCGAGACTTTCTATAAAATACATTTTTAGTGATGCCAATGCCAGAATATTCCAATTCATAGTCTTTATATTTATATATGCTTGTGTTCCCTTAGAAAGACATCCATGAAGATCATAAATGAATGAAGTTTGTTTTACCAAAAAGACCCATTGTTATCAGGAATCGAGTATGTTTTGAAACTACTGTACAAAGTTTTTGTAAAGCGTAGTATTTTTTTTTTTTAAAGCACGATTGTCCTGGTATTTTGTGTATGTGTGTTGAGTGCAAAAGTTTCTACAATGACTTACTGTAGCTGTTTATTTTCTGGATTCTGGAGGAGGGCAGTAACTATGGGAAACAAACTTTCTGCAGATCTTTGGAAGCTAAGGACATTATGGGGAAGAATGACAATGGTCCAATAAAGGGTATCGGAGCTCAATTCGGTGTGTAATGCTGTTCAAATCAAATCAGTTAATGCGGTATTGAGCTCCGATACCCCTTATCAGAAGTTAGTGAATTCCAGCCTATATGTTGTGTTTTTAACCATTTACTGTATGTAGTATATTTGCTAGACATGATTTATCGTGCTGTGCTTTCTAAAGGTGGGTAGGTTGGCTTTCTCTATGTACAGTACATATTATATAGTGATGCAGTTGCTCAACGTTTTATATTGAAATATACTTGGTGAAACAGACTGTTACAAGAATGTCATCTAATAGGTTTGCGGATACATTTTCTAAATACTGAAGCTTTGATTTCACCAAACACATACAGGCATACCCCGGTTTAAGGACACTCACTTTAAGTACACTCGCAAGTAAGGACATATCGCCCAGTAGGTAAACGGCAGCTCGCGCATGCGCCTGTCAGCACGTCCTGAACAGCAATACCAGCTCCCTACCTGTACCGAAGATCTGTGCAAGCGGGGAGACTATAGAGCCTGTTACAAATGCGTTATTTACATCAGTTATGCATGCATATGACGATTGCAGCACAGTACATGCATCGATAAGTGGAAAAAAGGTAGTGCTTCACTTTAAGTACATTTTCGCTTTACATAAATGCTCTGGTCCCATTGCGTACGTTAATGCGGGGTATGCCTGTACATAAATAAATAACCTTTTATTATATTTTTTTGTAAGCAAGGATACCTATACGAATACTTCTACATCTTTCTTTTGTATTTACTTTCAGAAACCAGGATTGGATCTGGCAGATACCTACATCACATTTGTTCGACAAAACCAGGATATATTACGGGAAAAAGTAAATGAGGAAATGTATATAGAAAAGTTGTTTGATGTAAGTAACTACCCTTGCAAGGCATGGTGGCGATAGGGTTACATTGTGTGCACCTATGGTGCTTCTTGTAGTCTGCATCTTTATTTATATTTCCGTCTGTTACACGGTAAATGGCCATACATTGTTCAGGCAAAAGCAAATGTTACTATTTCACCATAACATGCCAATATGTGCTGAGTTTTTACCGACTAATCAACTGCGGGCAGGGTTTTTTTAACAAAATATTGTTTGTTAAAAAAAATGTTAAATCACCATATAGCACACCTGTGTGTTGAACACAAGCGTAATATACTATTTAAATATATTTTGACATTTAACACAACAACCTTTTAATACATTACTTTTTTAATATTAATTATGAAAATTAAATATGTTTTGACCTCGTGCTATGGAGGATTTCTTGATTGCTTAGTCGGTTTCTCAGCTTTTTTCTTTTTATTTTGTAGTGTTTATGTTGTGAGCTCCACCCACACTTTTGTGAGGGTTTTCGTTCCCCATTAAATAGTACTTACCTGAGCCGGAATAATTTTTTCTTTTTTTACTCTGATTTACCACTATAATTTGTTTTGTTTGATGTTAAATATAAAACACACAACGTAGCACACCGCTCACTTTTTTAACAATTTTTAATGCTTTGACTAGTGTCTAAAGATTGACACAAATGAGTGCAACCAATGTACAAAATCTCATAATAGGACTGATTGAAAGAGCCCGTGATATAGTCACGAGTGCCTTCAGAAGGGTACATTTTTGGTGCACATCACACTAACAATTTTTGTTTTATTTTGTGGAATATATACAGTGAAAAATCAAGGTGAAACCTAAATCTAAAGTGATAATAATATATTAATAAAATAGACACGCAGTGCTATCTGCTGTTAACAACCACTTGTATGTACACTCTGGTAATAGTGACTTTACAACAGTGTGAGATGTGCTAGATACAAAATAACACCACTGATATTGTCCTCCTGCTGTATACAATATAGTTGATTGTACCACTCACAAATACTAGTTGTTGTCACTCATACAATAACATCATAGAGCCAGTACTATGCATGTACCAATGGATAATAGGATTAGCGCAATCAAATGATCATGACCAAAGGCAGCAAACCACAGAGTGCAGGGTCACACACAGACTAGCCAGCATGCAGCATGAAGTGAAATGGGAGGATGCACTTTAACGCAGTGGGAGTCCCTCAGCTGTTGGGCTATCATATGAACGCTGTTTGCTATCAAACAGCACAGCTCCAACATCGCTGTCAACTTGTACTGGGGGTCCCTATATCTAATGATATAACGTGTGCATAATAAGTAACCAGTTATCATCCTCCTCGCCCATACAGAGAATAAATCCAATATCATGTACTTAGCTTAGTAACCGATACTGCTTGTCCGCATACTATCAGCTCTTCTCAGACCACATACACTCGACTGGCTATCAATAGATAATAAAGTTTAACGCAATCAGATGATCATACCAAAAGGCAGTAAACCACGGAGGGCAGGGTCACACACAAAATGGCCAGCATACAGCATGAAATGAAATGGGAAGATGCATTTAATGCCGTGGGAGTCCCTCAGCTGTTAGGCTATCGTATAAATGCTGTTTGCTAACAAACAGCACAGCTCCAACATCGCTGTCAACTTGTACTGGGGGTCCCTATCACTAGTGATGTAACGTAAGCATAATAAGTAACCAATTTGCATCCTCCTCGCCCATAAGAGACTGAATCAATGTCATGTACTTAGCTTAGTAACCGATACTGCTTGGCCGCATACAGACAGCTCTGCTCAGACCCCAATCACTCGACCGGCTGTGGCGAAATCAGCTGCACCGCGGTGACGTCACTGAGCCCACGCCCTACGCGTTTCTCTCCAGGCGGAGCTTCGTCAGGGGCAGGTGGATACCGGGACTGCAACACTCACTGCTTATTTATAGTCATTGCTGCGTGCATAGGGCTATATAAGCAATTGCAATTAATCAAACATAGCGATTGTATTAACCATATAGTAATCGCCGCGTGAGTGTTGTTGGTTCCCGTGTAAATGATAAAACACTATATAACCTTTTAATGATTGACATAATAAGGGATAGTCATATTGATACATATTTTATAATAAACCCAGCACAATTTGTGAATAACAGTATAATACTGCAACTTGGTATACACTGAACAGAGCAGTGGTTCACCATGAGAAGGATGAAGCAAGTCCTAATGTATCAGCATTGTTGTAGAGAGTTCAACAGTATGAAAAAATAAGTCATTGGACTAATTCCATATTGTTACTCCTAAGCAAATAAACAAGAGATAGGGGCAAGAGATGGTCTAGATTTTCTGAGAGACATACCCATAATGCAGCAAGCTGCCTCCATCATATAAATGAATGGTCAGGGGTGAGGTTGATTGACTTAGATAAAGGGGGTAAAAGTGAAGCCCTCATTGAGGCCAAGTGGATATAAAGTCTTTAAACGATATATCCACTCTGCTTCTCGTTGTAGGAGTTTGCGATCAATGTCACCTCCTCTGATGGTATTCTTGATACGATCTATCCCCATAAATTGTAAACATCCAAGATTTCCGTTGTGCATAGAATTTACACTGGCGACACACTTTATTCGAGCTCGGCTAGTCCCACGAATTCGGGTATACCCGGGTGTATTGAGGTTTGTGACTGTTTTCTGCCCGAGTGCATTGAGTTATTTTCCGGCAGGGATTGAAGCATTTTATTCCCGTTGGCTGCAATACTGCACACTACATATATATATACTGCATTACAATTCATGAATTTATGCCATCTGGTAGACACGCGAAGCATTGCAGCCTATTAAATCCTAATCATTATCATTTAACAGATCAGCCGCCCATCAGCCAGGCATGAACCCAGGCTGGGAAGGCAAATGCAACGGGGCTTGTCAGAGGTGAGGAGCGGCGCATTCCAGGTATCTGCCAGGTACATACCGGGTATTTGCTCGAATAAAGTGTGTCGGTGCAGTACATGGCGTGCTACTGGAGTGTCGGCCTTATTAGTGACAGAGTTGACATGTTCCAACACACATCTGCGTAGCTCGCGTGTAGTTTTGCCTACATAGCTGCGTCCACAATCACAATCAATAAGATAAATGACATTGTAACTCTTACAATTCATAAAGTGTCTTATTTCAAATTGTTTAGACCTGTCAGCATTGTCAAAGGTTTTAGTGGTAAGCAGATATTGGCACGCCTTACAGCTACCGCATCGAAAGCATCCTTTTGGTGGATTAGGTAATCATGTTTTTGATGTTTTAAGTTGATGATGACTATGCACTAAGGTATCTTTCAGATTTTTAGACCTTCTACTTGTAATGCTTGGTGTATCCTTAAGTACAGCAGAAAGGTCACTATCTGTTTTAAGGATGTGCCAATGTTTGGAGAATATTCGTTTGACCTCATGCCATCTCTGACTGTAAGTGCCAATGCATCGTATTTGGGTGTCAGTTGCTTTTACATTTTGAGCAAGTAGAGAGTCCCTATCACATTGTAGAGCCCTGTTGTATGCCCGGTGTAGATTTTTCAAAGAGTAGCCTCTATCCAGAAACCTGTTTTTAAGATCTAAAGATTGTATTTTAAAATCTTGTAAGGTTGAGCAGTTACGTTTTAATCGTAAATTCTGCCCTGTTGGTATACCTTGAATTAGGGGTTCTGGATGCTGACTACTGGCCAATAGCAGGTTATTCGTGGAAAATTGTTAAATAGCAGAGGACTTCTGGGTGATCTTATTGCATTGCTTTGTGTGATCATTTTATTTTGTTGATCATCTGAGAAGCCACCAAATGATAACATTTTGAAAATTCGGTATTTTCATTTGCAAATGCACAGATTTCAACTCAGTCCTATTCTAAAACATATGTTACCTTTTACAAACCTACAGTATATGAAGAAAACCATAAGCTTGTTGGGAATCTGTGTATTTTGTTAACAGTGTGTAGCTGTCTCAGTTGCATATGGGAGGGTAGTAGCCCCTCCCCCCCAAGGTTTAACCTCGCCCCTCCCCACTTTCCAAGTTGGCAGGTTAGTTTCATTTTGCCAGGTTACGACAGATCCAATGTGATCATTCTTCCTGTAATTATACAGGTAAATAAGAATTTTAACCCAGGTGAGTGTTAGGACCTGCTACGTCATGCCTTGTAAGTGGCAGCAGGCTTAAGACGCTTTGGCCAAAGGGTTAAACTAAATGACCTTTTACAAGAGAAATATAGGTATTGCACTGTGTATTTTTGTCACATTGGAAGTAGCTTTGGTCATTTTTTTTTGTTAGAAAACCATAGGTTCCCCACCAAAATTCTTTTTGATTTTATCTTATATGATTATTTTAAGAACTAAGCATGTATGAAGATAATGAAGATTGCACTTCAACAGGGCCCAAAGAAACTCTCTTGAATCTGTTTGCGCTTGTGTAAAATGTCTGAAGTTAGTTTTTTGGGGGGGGTTTCTTACATTTAATTCAGAGGTTAAAAGGAATCTGATCGATTGTGGGATTTACAGAATCAAATTGTGATGCAATTTAATTAATATTGCCTGAAAAAAAGCCTGTTTTCTCTAGCCACTAATTACTGCAAATTACTCACTGAGATAAGCAGAGCTGAAATAAAACGCTTTCACGCATTGATTAATAAAACACAGAAATTTGTCATTTTGGATCAATTTTGGTATATTATGTTCACCTATTTCTGTGGTCTTCAATTTGTTTTTGATTAAGTAACCCTATCATTATATTGTGAAATGCTGTGGCACCCCAACTCTCTTTAATACTGCGTCCAAGATCAGATGTATTCTATGGAGCCCCAGCCCTCTCTAATAGCACGACTGAGATCAGATGTATTATAAGAAACACAAACCCTCTTTTATAGCGCGTCTGAGTCGCATTGAAAGGAACCCCAACCTTTTCTAATAGGGCCTCTGAGATCAAATGCATTGTAAGGAACCCCAACCCTCTCTAGTAGCACGTCTGAGATCAGATGCATTTTAAATTCTTCTGTATTTGGTATAAATTACCTGAAAATTGCAGGGACGACCGAGGATACCAAAGGTTCCTAGGAACCTCTGTTTAAAAACACTGACCTATACGGTAATATGGTTCTCTAAATCAGAACTTCCATACACCTAAAAGAAGTTTGGGAGACTGTTTTCCGGACAGCAGATGTAATGTTTTTATTTGAAATTTTTAAGACACATTTGACAAGGACTAATGTGGAGCCGAATTATCCTCCCTCCCGGCCTCCCTCCCTCCCTTCGCCCATGCCTCCTTCTATCGTTCCCCTCACCATTCTATTAATTCCTCTACATTTTTCTTACATTGTTATGTATGATGTAAAAGAAAAACATATATAATTGACGACCAATGTCATCAAGCCCATTAGAAAATTCTGTATACCCCAAAGCCTGTTTGTAAGCATCTGAGAACAGGGAAGGGTACAGGGTATGCATATTAGAATGTTTTTTTTTCTCAGGATGATTTCACAAGTTTAAATAAAAATTGCAGCGATTTCCCCAGCATGATGTATAGAGTGGTATCTGGTATACAATGTTTCCAAATACTTCCTACTGTACAAATATCTTATCCAGTGGAATAAAATGTCTTCTTAAACGTAGGATATACAGGATCATTGATCAACTCACGTTGGGGTTCTCCAGTTCCAGTGGAGCCAGAAATATCAATTAGTTTTGAATGTTATAATTTTATTTCTGCTTTATATATGCAACAATTTTAATCATATATATGTGTAACGTTGTTTCCCCTGGTTCCTGGGAGATTCTCCAATTACAGTGTGTGTGGTGCATGCTACCTGTTGGTAAGCAGGAGGGCTGAGTCGCCTGCCGAAGGTTGTGGGGACCCAGGACAGGCTTCTGGGGTACATACCAGACATAGATCTTTAGTGGTACAGTGCCTCCATCTGCCAGAGGCTCTAGATGTATGGAGGCAATCTCCTACAGTAGAACACAATTCCCTCTCCTTCCCTGGAAAGATTACACACCAGGCAAGAGGTATAATAACTGGAATTGTTTATTTTGTTTAGCTCAATGCAGTCACGGCAGAATTCTGCCCAAAGCAGTCTCTGGTGTTGTACAGCTGTAGGATGATCCCTGGACCTTCAGTACAGGTTAAGGGCCCCCGCAGCAGTCCTTGCTCTTCCCCGATCCTCGATCAGGGAAAGGTACACACTCACTCTCCCCCCAAGGGGGAGAGCAACAGGGAAGGCCAGTATTCAGCCAACCTGTGTGTAACCAGCGAGAGGCACTGACTAAATGTGGCCAGCAATCCCCTTAAGTACAGCCAGGAGGAGAGCACCAGGTCTGACCCAGGATTGGGTAGGACCCAGGCCTGTTCCACCTCCTCCCTTGTCACTCAAGAGTACTGATGGGAGTGGGGAAAACCCATGATAGGTATTGGCAGGCCTGCTCTTACCAGGACTTACTGGCAGGGAGGGCCGACTGGTAGCCAAGAACCAGCCCAGGCTAAACTCTCCCTCTGGTGGAAACTCCCATGTCCTCACTGGGACCAAAATCTACAGGTGCCATCCTTCAGATGCATAACCTAACAGAACAGGAGAATATACTGAACAGTAGTACATAATCATAACAATACAATGATATACATTTTACTGTTACATCAGTACATATAACATAATCACAGCATTCCATCATTGAACCCCGGTTCCTTCCAACATGAAGAACCTAGTACTAATCAGTAGTAATGCTCGGGGTCTGGTTTGCTGACAAGGGCCCCAGAACTGTCCTGCACCATGACAGAGAATACCCTTTTTGAATGCCATTCTGACACATACTCCACCTTGTCCATGTAAATAGATCTCCCTACCTTCCACACTACATGGCAACCCTCTCCTCTACATGGTAAAAGGTACTCCTACTTTGAACAGTAATGTAGGCCCTGATTACCTCTATCAGCCACTGTTCCCGGTTCTCATCTATCTCCCTAATAATAGGTTCTGGGACGTACGGGTACTCAAAGCCATGTGACTGCACTACATGTCTTTCTGCTCTACTGATCTTAGTGAGTCTACGGTCTGCAGCTTGGCCTGGCAAAACCCAGAACAAAGGGTCCTGTACAGGTGGTTCACAGTACCTTAGTATGACCCCCTTGGGTTGCATTATCCCTAGACGTATTTCATGTTCTGTACGCCTAAGAGCCTCGGTGGTTTCCCCGGAGCCAAACTCTCCCTCGGACCACCAATGATCTACAATATGGCCCTCCTCCAACAGAAACCGGCTTCGGTGCATGTAGGGTACATACCACTGAAATTTAGGGTCTCACCAGGGCAAGGACTTAATGGGGGCAGCCTTAGTAGACCCCAAACCAGAGGTCATATGTGAAGAAAACCCTGAGGTGTCGAAGTTCACCGACATTGCGTACTGACTTCCCCCAGAGTTAACACTGTCGGCAGTATCATCCCAAACATGATCCCCAAAGTCCCAATCCGACCAGTCAGTGGAGGGCTTCAGAGTCTTTGCAGCCTGCAGAATTCTCTTTTTAGAACAATAGTCCCGGGGGGGCTCTTTCGGCCTCTCCTGGTAGAGCACCACCCTGGCTGAGCCGGGGTTGGGAGCTCTCTACCCCGAACTCCCTGCAAGGGCAAAGAATGTTTGCGGGCCAATTTAGAGTCCAGATAACGGGCCTGATCTGCAAGGAACAAGGAGGAGGTCATCCCCAGACCATGGAGGTTCAGGTGGGCCCGAACATGCTCCATAAAAGGTTGCGTAACTGTCGGGGTTGAAGGGGTACTCACCGTAGCGGGAATTGGCCATTCCACATCCGCCCCGATGGTCGCCATAGCAGAGAAGTCATCAAGGGTGAAGCTCATGGGATCCTGGAGCACGTCCAGATCTTGCACCGAAGAGGTGCCGACATCCAGTCGTGGTGTAGTGATGTCATCTCCATCCGTATAGGTGTTGCACCGGAAGGCACCTCCCCACCGGAAGTCTCTATCAGTTCCTTCAGGGAGTATATGAGTGGTTTCTCACTGCTCCGCTGTATTTGTGGAACCCTGGAATTCTCGGGATACACCGCCGATTCAGCAATCAGGCCGCTGGAGGCAACCACATCCGGAACGCTCCGCTACCGCTCAGGACGCACTGTTGCTGTCATCGGTACCGGATTCTGATGTCTTTCAGGTCCACCGGTAAGTGTCTTTTCTTCCACAGCGTCGCTAGAGTCACTCAGCATCGGCCGGAGCACCACCGATGATCGACCGCTGCTAGATCGGGAAGAGGGCAGGGACACTTCCGCGGGGGAGAGATATCGCACCATTTTGCTGTCGTTGGTGGCAAGCAACAGGGTGTGTGTTAGCTCCCGCGCCACTAACGGCAGAGGTTCTCCTTCACCCCGGACAGTCACCTTACCCATCAGCTCATCATTAATTGGTTCCGTCTCGCAAACCATATCGGATGCTTCCACGGGAACCGGGACTGGAGCCAGCTCGGTACTTGTCTTGGTCATCGGGGTACTCGGACCCCCAGGAGCATTCTCCAGAGCACTCGGGTCCTCTTGAACCGCCATGGTTGAGGTAGTTGGTATCTCTGATTCGACCGCCCAGGTCTTGGGGTCAGCCGCGTCTTTAACAGCGAAGGCCGTAGGCCACAGCAGCGTCGGCTTTAGGAATTGGGACACGCATTTCGCAACATGGTGTCCCATATCAGGTCACCGCCCGGAAAATCACACTTTGGGCAGAGGCATTTCATGTACCTCCTCTCATCCACCTTCACTACCAGGAGTCCTCCCGGCAATCGGTAGTGTGCAAATTCTATTTCACTGACTACGATGATCAGGGTTCTTGATAGGCACGGAAGCAGGAGTAGTAATGATATAGCTCCTCTCTCTTGCCAGGCTCCGAAGAACTAAGGGTGCGATTGGGAACATCCGATACCTCCCTTATCTTCAGTTGTCATTCGACATTGGCTGTTACAGTGCCCCCTCCTTCTGGTGGAAATCGGAGAAGGGGCGTACTGGAACGGGGCTTGACTCTGGTTCCTCTCTGAGCGAGTCACATTGCTCGTGTGGGGTCCTGACTTTCACGCCAGACCCTTGCAGAACTTTAGCGGTGATTGTAGCAGTAATCAGGGCACTCAAACAATATCCAGGTCCTTGTCTACCTCCCGGCAATCCTCTTGCTTAACCTCCCCCTGATTCAGGTAGATTTACTCCATATTGACGGAGCACATCCTGGAGCGCACGACAGGCTCACTTTGCATAGTATAACTTGCAGAACTTTGCAAGAATAAAGCGTGCAACTTTCCTGGAAAGCTCTCACGCGGTTCCCAGTGTTGGCGGGAACCGCCATCTTAGATAGTGCAACTCACGTGGTGCATTCCCGGGCAAGGGAACCACCATTTTAGTGTGCTATAGAGTACATTGTACAGCGCCTCTTGGTTTATTTTTTACTTTTTAGAGACTGCATGGAGTAGAGGTACAGGGTCCTTGGCGAAGCCTCAGGGACCCATCCCCAACTTTCTTTTTTGGAAGCTCCCGGCTAGGCACCAGGGTACACCACAACTTAGTTCTTTGTTAATGATATGAAGGGTAGCTACACTCCCTGGCAGAGCCCAGTGTACACCCCAATATATTTTCTCTTAGGATGCGAATATCCACGCTTCCTGGCGAAGCCCAGGATATGCCCCAGCATAGCATCAGTAATAATTATATGAAGGGCATCCATGCTCTCTGGCAGAGGCCATAGTATGCCCCAACATATTTTCTCTTTAATGACAAGGGTCTGGGTAACCCGCTCCCTGGTGTTGCTTAAGGGAGAGATCCCCTCCTTCCTTAATTTATTGTAATTGCTCAGGAAAAATACCATGTAACTTCCAGCCTTGCGTCACTGAACGCCTGTCCTGTCGCTGATCTCAGCAGCACCTCCAAATGTAACATTGATTCCCCTGGTCTCTGGGAGATTCTGCCATTAAAGTGTTTGTGGTGCATGCTACCTGTTGGTAAGCAGGAGGTCTGAGTTGTCTGCCGATGGTTTTGGGGACCAAGGACAGGCTTCTGGGGTACATACCCAACATAGATCGCTAGTGGTACGGTGCCTCCATCTGCCGCAGGCTCCAGGTGTATGGAGGCGATCTCCTATGGTAGAACACAATTCCCTCTCCTTCCCCAGAAAGATTACACACCAGGCAGGAGGTATAATAACTGGAACGGTTTATTCTGTTCAGCTTAATGCAGTCACGGCAGACTTCTGCCCAAAGCAGTCTCTGGGGTTGTATCCAGCTGTAAGATGGTCCCTGGACCTTCACTACGAGTCAAGGGCCCCTGCAGTTGTCCTTGCTCTTCCCTGATCCTCTATCAGGATCAGGGGAAGGTACACACTCACTCTCCCCCAAGGGGAAGAGGAACAGGGAAGGCCAGTATTCAGGCAACCTGTGTGTGGCCTGCCTCTCTCAAGTGGGGAGAGGCACTGACTAAATTTGGGCAGCAATCCCCTTAAGTACAGCCAGTAGGAGGGCACCAGGATTGAGTAGAACCCATGCCTGGTTCTACCTCCTCCCCTTGCCACTCAAGAGTACTGCTGGGAGTGGGGAAAACCCATGATAGGTACTTGCAGGCCTGCTCTTACCAGGACTTACTGGCAGGGAGGGCAGACTGGTAGCCAAGAACCAGCCCAGGCTACATATGAAATCACAAATTAAAAAAAACTACTTCCTATTACATTTTAACACAAATAAAGGATATTTAGTTTTGTAGACAAGATAAGGGAAATAGATGTACAGGCATACCCCGGTTTAAGGACACTCACTTTAAGTACACTCGCGAGTAAGTACATATCGCTCAATAGGAAAATGGCAGCTCACGCATGCGCCTGTCAGCATGTCCTGAACAGCAATACCGGCTCCCTACCTGTACCGAAGCTGTGCACAAGCGGGGAGACTATAGAGCCTTTTACACATGTGTTATTTACTTCAGTTATGCACGTATATGACGATAGCCATACAGTTCATGCATCGGTAAGTAGGAAAAAGGTAGTGCTTCACTTTAAGTACATTTTCGCTTTACATACATGCTCCGGTCCCATTGCGTACATTAATGCGGGGTATGCCTGTATACAGTATATAAGCTTCCTTATATCACAAGTGTCCAACATGTATTTTCCAGGTCCCTGCAACATATCATTGATATAAGATGTAATTCTACAGTTTTTCTCCATTTGTTGATGTCTTCTTGTTCTTTTTCGGTGGCTTATTTACTGAACTGTTACTTGTCCAGTTTACAGTCCAGAGTTGTGTGTCTGTGCTGAGTTTGTAGCTGTTAGCCCATGCTTTCAATATATTTTTCACATGCATTCCAACCATTGAGCAAAATACTAGTGGAACATTTTCTGTGCTGATTAGTTGCTAATTTGTTTAAATAGTTTAACTTTCATGCACAGTAACTGTGACTGTTCACTACCACTGAATTGCACATTGTATTTTCAAGTTGATTACTATGCGGTCACTATTTTGAACATACACTATCCATTATTATTATATTTGTAAGTTTCGACTTGTATTATAGTGTGTAATGGCTTCATTTAAAAAATAAATGAGAATTTCTGTTCCCCCCCACCCTCCCCCATCCCCCAGAAATTGTAAGGAAAATGGTCAAGCTATTTAGCATAGACATGGATATACAAAAACTCTTAACCCACTTACAAATCACTGTTGTACGTTGTAGCAAACTGAACGAAGCAGAGCGTAGTCAGAAAAATGACACCAACATTTAAGAAATAACCACTCTAGGCTAATTCAACTGGCTCTAGTAAGCACATATAAGTGCTTAATGTAAAAAAATGAATTTAACATAATTCCAAGAAAATAGACTGTATCTAATAGGCACTCAGTACTCATTTTTTCCTCTTTGATTAAAGACTAAATCCAGTTGGGATAGAAAGGCAGGAGCAGATAAGAAAACAATAGCACAGACTGGTAAAAACCTAAAATGAATGCTTTGCTAATGCCTGACAGAAAAAATGGGTGAGCTTGAATTAATAGCTTCAAGTGAGCAGTATGATATAGTAGGCGTTACTGAAACATGGTGGGATCAGGGCCGAATTAAGACTGTTAGAGGCCCTAAGCACTGAAAAGATTATGGTGCCCCCCATATGTAATTTAAAATAAAAACAATACTAAACCATAAAATAAAATTGTATTTTTCAAAATGACATAAAACTTAAATGTATGTTGAATTTACAATAACTTTTTATTTGTAACCATTTTTAGAGGTTGTGGCTTACCCCATGCAGCACTACTATTGCAATTGCTTCCTCCCTTGTAAATACAGAGGGATAGAATGTATGTAATACCGCTGCTTTTTCCTTATCTCCAATCATTTGCCTGCCCATCTCACACTGAAAGGGTCTTATATTTTCTCTTCGAATCTTTATGGGTCAAGTCACAGTCAAGGACAACACCAAGATTCCGCACACGAACAGAGATAACAGCTGAGAGCTCCTAAGAATAAGGCCAGTGTGTTGACCTTGCTGCGGTGTTGTTGTCTTCCGACGGTGAGCATCCACCACAAGCACTTCTGTCTTCTCAGGATTCATAATGCAATTTAAAGAAACACAAACTGACTGTTTCACCAGCCAAAAATAACATATGTGCTCCTCAGTGCTGCTTTAAATAAACGGTTTCTAGAACCTTGTAGAAAAGGGTTTGTGACCATCTGAGGACTCCGTAACCAGAAACTAAGACGTTTGACTCCAGCCAGCCACCGTGCTGCTGCGTGCTCCGACGTAGAAGTGCCGGTGCCGACAGCCAGGAGAATCGGATGATCGAGGCTGCCTAGGTGGAGTAGAACACATCAGACGAGTTTGCTGAGATTTGCGGTCAATCCGGAGTGGTATGAGTATACCCTTAAAAACACTCAATGCACCTCTAAATGTGAGTTTATTTTTATTCTCCCAGCATTGTTTTCATGTGCATTCAAATGGTTTAAATTGTTTTACATTTCATCACACTCACTTGCACTTTATTATATTTTTAATTCTCAGGATTCAACCTGAACCAACTAGCACTCATCCACTCTAGGAGCTCAATCTATTGAAGACTGATAATGGAGCTTTAGTACCTGGTGCAAAGGACAAATAGAGTTCAGTGTCATCTGCTAAGAAGTGATAACCCAGGCCATGCCATCTGATTATGTCATCTACAGATGCAGTGGCCATTATCCGACCATTTATCAGGTTGAATGACGCACTATAGTGCGTCATGGTCCGAGATGGTGCTCTGCAGACTAAATGACCAATCGGATTAACACAGCAGGAGTCCCTGCTGTGTTAATCCTACCGGAGTCTACCTGTCTGTAAGAGACGCGCAGTAAGAGTCTGAATCAGTCACTCTACCTGCACGCCTCTAACAGGCGATTGCGGGGGTTTTATTTAAATTTTAACACTACAGTATTGTAGCAGAGGGTCTCCGGAGCTGAACCGCATGGATTTCAGGTCCAGGGACACCCTACTTCCCGAGTTATAGGCCCCGTTATGGGGTACCGGTATACCCATCATGTTAAAATCCTGTGAATCACGTAAGCAACTTCATTACCACAAAAACAGAATGCCTGCATCACATGTTTACAAGAACCAATAGGATTGGGGGTCATCCTATCGGTTCTAGTATACCATGCGACAACTTCCAGTTTTTTAAAGGATGTGACATCATCACTTGATGATGACACATCCTCTTTAAAAAATGGCTGGCATCACATGGCATACTAGAACCAATAGGATTACCCCCAATCCTATTGGTTCTTGTTAACCATGTGATGCAGTCATTCTGGTTTTTGTGACATCATTTTAAAGGGAAAGGAAGCTGAGCCCTTCTGAGTTGCTGGCTTCACTCCCATTTGATGACGTCACATTTACCGCCCACCTCCCCCGTCCCCACAACTGTCCAATCAGTTGGTTTATTGGCTTTTTTTGTGTTATTGCAAAGCAATGTGGTTTTTATTTGATGCATGTACAGTACTGTATCTATGTTTTGGCAGGTTGTATATTGCCTGGCATGGTGGTAGTTCATGCCCACAAGGTATGGGTATGCCACTATGCCAATCAATTGTTGTTTGGGCATTTTTAAGATTAAAATTGAATGTTTTTTTTTTTTTTTTTTAAGCTTTCCCATTTATTGCTATTTAGCTTTCCCATTTATTGCTATAGTGTTAAAGCATGCCCTTATTATATTGGTGTGCTTTGGCACAGTGTTAATCAATGGGTAGCAGGAGTGGTGTCCCTGGGTAGGGTGGGTGGGCAGCGGGGGCAGTTAGGTTAACCCCTTCATTGCTATAGCGGTAACTAACCGCTCAGTTGATTGAGGGATTAGGGGCCATTACATTGTATTTTTGTATTGTGCTGTTGCTTTTGATGCCAACGGAGGACAAGGACGGTGATGAGGATGAGGACAGCCTTCATCCTGGCAGGGGTAAGTGCCAGTTTAATTTACTTTATGCTTCTGATTTATGTTTTATTTTAAATGGGCAAATGCACTATTATCTATATCTGGATAATAGTAATTTTGTCCATTGCTGTACTGTATGTATTGGCGGGATGTATTTATTTGAATGTATTGCTTTTTTTTTTATGCACAGGATTAATACTGCAGGCTAGCGGGGTCCCCCAAACACCCACGGGGACACCCGATGACCCCCACGGGGAACACCCAAGGACCCACAGACACCCGTGGGGACCACCCGAGGACCCCTGCTGTCTCAATCTGATGAGTGAGCCATTAGTCTTCCACAGCAAATGTTCTCAATAACCTTCCATAGGAAAATAATGTTTTTCCGAAACAGGCGTGTAATTAGACATGGAATCCGGGTCTAATGAAGACTTTTTTTTAGAAGAGGTCTGATGACTGCTTCCTTCAACACTTCAAGAAAGATCCCTGTCTGCAAAGAGCATAGAACTATTTTGGCAAACAATGGGCCGATTACACCAACAGTCTAAGAGAAGGCATGTTGGAACTGGGTCCAAATCACAGATAGTGGGACACAACCCCTGGATTGTTTACACATTGTCTTCTACATCTAGGTGGTCAAAGATGGTCCATCAAGTCAGAGAACCTGCATTTTCATGCCTGGAACCCTGACACTTGTTAGATAGCACAGTTGGGACCCCAGCCCGGATGGATGATACTTTATCAGAGAAGAAGAGAGCAAAATCATCACAACTGGAGTGTGAAAAAGCTTCACCAGACTACAGACATGCTGCTTTGCAGAGCCTCTCAAAAGTGCAGAAAAGCTGAGCTGGTCGATTGTCCACTGCCATGATCTCGCGTGACAAGAACTCTTGTGTTCTTACTAGTAATTGTGGACATGTATTTTGTGATGTGGTCAATCTGTTTCAGTTTGTCCTCAACCATGCAAGGCTTCCACCATCGCCGTTCCAGCCTGCGACCCTTCTTCTCCAGCTCCCTTATAGAACTGTCAAACCAAGAGGTGTGGTGTGAGATGAGAGGTCTTATGCGAACAGGAGCGATAGTATCCACCACGGCCCCCAAATCTCTATTGTAGTAATCGACAATAGCACAGGGTTCCACGCAGATACTTAATATGTCAGAGAAATACATAGTTGCTATAATGCTCTGGGGATCACACCCCTCAATGGTCGGTACCTGGTCTCACTTCCACGGGAGAGGGCCTATTGGGGTGGAGCTGTGATTGAGAACAAAATTGAGTGGTGATCTGTCCAGACAACTGGGTCTCTATTTTTAGGTCAGAGATTTCTAAACCGGTCTGGAAAATAAAATCAACGGTGTGTTCACTTCTATGGGTAGTAGAGCAAATAAGTTGTGTGAACCCCAGAACATTCATTGTGTGGATGAAGTCTTGACTAAATTGAGAGAGTTTATCATTGACCCATTTAGATTTGTTTACATTAGAAAATAGGTCTCTAAGAGGAGATATGATACAAATATATTCAGCGTCAATACAAGGAGCTTTCAAAAGAACTGTTCAGCCCAAGGGCAATATAAATTACACAGGTCATCCCTTAAGGTTGTAAGAAAGGAGATTTCATCAGCAACAAAGGAAATAGTTATTTACAGTAAGGGCAGGTACATGTGGAATTCATTACATATGGAGACAGTGATGGCAGACAACAGACACAATAGATATCTTCCAAAAAAAGTTGGACATCTTTTTAGAAAGGAAAGGTATACAGGGATATACCAAAGAAGTAATGATGGAAAGGATGTTGATCCAGGTATAAATCTGATCATTTTTGGAGTCAGAAAGGAATTTATTTTTCTCACTATGAGACAACATTGTATGATGTTTCACTGGGAGTTTTTGTTTTCTTTTTTTCAACCTCTTCTACTATGTTACCATAAATATTGTTCAATTTAGCCAGAAAAAAAATCACTGTACCCTTGTTAAACCTGTTGCATCTTTCTTGAAAGTATAAATAAAACAAGCTGAAATTCTACTAATATTTACTTCTTAATCTTACAATTGGTCTTCATTAAGTACAAATGAAGGAACTTACTTAACCCTTGATAGATTTTTTTTTTAACGTAATGCTTGCTCCCAGATATTACAAGTCTGATGCCAGTCATATAGCATGTAGACACTCCAGCTGGTAGTGAAAAGAATACAAACAAAGCAAACCAAGGCATATTTAAGGTGACATATTTTTTTTTAAATTATGTTATAAATAAGCGTGTTAAACATTTTTGGAAAGTGAGAAAAGTATTCAGGAACACAAGGTCAGTAGTGTCATTACTCCACAATATGACATTAAAAAAAAAAAAAAAAAAACCCTAAAAGGATGGTTGCTGCTTCAATGGTCATAAGACCTAAAAAATGCAGAGTAGGCTTTATGGAAGCAGAGAACTGCTAACCTTTCTCACCTTGTTGTTTGCAACAGAATACCATGCTAAATGCTCTACTCACCAGGCAATATTTATAGACACTAAGAGCTGCCAGTGAAAATACAGATCGAAAAGTATCCAACAGTCTTTTGTTGCTATATAATGTTAGCTCAGTTTTTCAGAATGGCCTGATTTATATTTTATATATAATCCACAGGAATTTCTACATATACCCCCAAAAATACAAATATGAGACCCAGTACTTTACATAATAGAACCATTTAACACTTTCCAAATGCATTTTTTTTAAATATATTTAGGGTCCTGATTTTGTTTGTTTTATTTAACAAATGGGGGGGAAAGACTTTGCAGAATTTCTGTTTTGCATACATTTTAAAAGGGTAGACAATTCAATAAACGTGAGACACTAGAAGAAAATACATGTGCATGAATGTTATTCTCTATTATTAATATAGGAAAAGGAGAACTTTTTAATGATTCTTCACGTATAAGTAATAGTATAGAGGGAAATAAGATGTATCTGGGTTGTGTTTAAAGATAATTGAGCTTGAATTCAAATTCATCCTCTATTTACAAGGGTTACCATCTTTAATAGGAGGTATTTTTCATATACAGTATAAATGTATGGATTGAGCAGAAACCATGCTGCTTTGAGTAGCAGAATACGTTTGCTGGAGAAAGTGCCTGCAAGGCGTTTGTTAACTCTTGTATTGCCATACCTACTGTACATGTCCTGTTCTTTCTTAGTAGGTTGTTGGCTCTTTTGTACACAGGAAGTCAGTATACAATGAATAGTATACTCATTAAACAACTGAAGCAAATCCACTGCGATAGCTGTGGCAGACAAAATAAGATATAAGTATATATTTTTTCTTCTTGCCAGTAAAAG
Source organism: Ascaphus truei (assembly GCF_040206685.1). Lineage (NCBI taxonomy): Eukaryota > Metazoa > Chordata > Amphibia > Anura > Ascaphidae > Ascaphus > Ascaphus truei. The sequence goes on from NC_134487.1 coordinate 62,295,657, forward strand.
GATCTACTGGCACTTTCATTCAATTATGCAAGTTAGTGCAAATGTTTTCATAACAGCAATTCGCAGCCCTAACCGTGAAATGTTATTTGTGGCAGCTACAGAAAGGTCTTGTAGCGTAGTGTATTAGCCATAACATGTCATGTCAGTGTTTAGTGTTTGTTAGAGTGGGCAGTCAAAATTAGACTATCTCTTATACTTTTTTCATTACAAATCAGTTTTACAACCAAGTGTCATCTGTTTTAATATGCTAAGTGTTAACGTGTGAAAAGAATTATTTTATAAAAGCTTTGATACCCTGCAGGGGTAGAGAAATAATGTATCCATCCAGCTGGCACTTTTACAAAATACTAAAACCATATTAGCAGCTTCTGCTTTGGTTTGGTACTGCAGTAAATCTGTCGGCATATGTTTCCTGTTCCATTTTTAATGTGTGTGTTAATAAAAAAAAAAAAAAGAAAGTCAAATGTAGAATTGCCAATAGATGCTGTGTTCAGTTTGTAAGTGTATTTACATTATAATGCCATGTGTATGTTGAGTACATGATGTACATACGATTAATGAATGCCTAATATATTTTTTCATCGTCCCAATGTAACAAGTAGCAGTTGAAGCATTTCTCTTAATCAAATCACTTCAGTCAATTTGTTGAAGTGTCTATTGCTCATGGTTATTGCATATTGATTACTTACAGATTCGTTATTACCCTTTATAGTTAGTAACTAAAGTATTCTGTTAAATTGACATTTTTAACACAGATAGCAGAATTTTGAAAACGGATAAATGAACATGATTTGTTAAAAAAAGAAAAAACAATAATAATTTTAACACCTTTAATTCTGGAAAGGTAATTGTAGTGTTCGCCTATATAATATGTACTTAAACAGTGGTCTAATGCAAGTTTGCAAATGCTCCTGCTATCCATTAGCCATTTATGTGCATAGTGTTCTGTGGATACAGTATGTGCCAGTAGGGTAGTTGAGATGCATGTCAACATTTTAGATGGAGTATATTGAACACTCTCTCAAGCATTTCAAAAGCTACAGTTTGTGGCAAATAAAATACAAAAAGCCACACAAATCTTTACTAAGAACAGTAAACCATCTATTTAACTTTCTGCCATTACCATATACCCAATTCTAAAGCTCCTTCTACCTACAGTATGGTTAACATAAATAACCAAAGTCTGCTTATACCATAATTATGAACATTTGGACTTTTACAAAATATATCACACAGAGCGGTTGCCATAGCTATGTTTTACCGTTTAAAAAAAAAAAATCAAGCCATCCTGTATTTATCTGTAGACCAACAGCATGAAATATGTTGTTAAGAGATAAATGACTAATGCGATTTTTGTTTTAGAAAAAAGTAGAATTATTCAATCACAATATATTGTAAATGAATTAAAGCTGATTTCAGTGCTCATTTGCTTCTTTACATAGAACTATCAATCTTGTTGAATGCACTGTATCTTATTTTAGAGACAGAAACTGACAGAAGCTAATACTGCTCAATGAGTCTATATGAATATTAACAAACCGAAGTGTGTATAGTGTGTACAAGTCCCTGCTGTACTTGTGATGGTGAGAGGGTGCTAGCCACGCGCGAATATATACATGCAAAAAACAAACATTAGAGAACTAAAAGAAGTCCTCTGAAGATGGAGCACATTTGTGGAGCACACCATGGGACATAAAACTTAAAAACATTAAACTCAAACGGAATGAGCTCAAGTGAAAATGTTGGTGATTGACATGTTACAATCTCCCTAACTAATTACTAAAAGTGCAGGAGCGTGGTGGTGGAGACACGGGTGTAAATAATGCTCAGTGAAGTGTGTAGTACCTCTGATATGGAGGGGGCAGGCTGTGATAACAAGCAATGTGGTAACAATTGCTGTTATCCTAAATATTGCATATGCATTTATTATTTATTAATAGATTCACAAGAGAATGAGCATAGACAATTTTAATCAACGTTTGACTAAGCCTGAAATATGGGAGGTGGAGAGAGACCTATTTTAGTTGAGTCCCAAGTGCGACATACAGTATATCCCCTCAAACCACCCTCCAACCATGTGGGGAGAGACACTTGTGCTCAAAAAGGAGCACTCCTGTGATACCTAGGCGATATGCTAATGGTTTATGGAAGGTATATTTAGATGACTCACACCCCACACCTCCTAGAATATTTCCTTTAGACCTATCCTGACCAGTAATGCATTGGAAGGCACCTTGTGAGGATGGGGTTACTGTCAAACCCAACAGAATCAAAACCCACAACCTCTGCTATTCAGGTCAGCAGGTCTATCAAGTGAGCTAAACCAGCTGTGGAATAGCTCCACTGTCCCAGCATAATTTGGAGCTCTGCTTCTCACTGCTCCTTTAAAAGCAGACCACTTCCTGGGTGCCAGTTCAAAGTGCCCTGTGCTCAAAAAGTAGCACACCTCAAAAAGTAGATACCTGCGAGATATGCTAATAGGTTATTCAAAGTATAGAAAGGAAGCCAGGGGGAGTGTCCACCACGAGTACTGTATAATCAGCTGCAGGTGTGAGCAGTAGAACTAAAAAATATACTGCAGCAGTGGAGCTATCCAGCAGCTAGTATTGCTCACTGCTAGAGCTAGGTCTTATGGATATTGTTTAGGAGGTGTGGGGTGTGAGTCATTTAAATATCTTGCATAACCATTAGTCTCTTCTTTTTGAAAAACTGTGCAGTTCTTTTCAGAGCGGAAGTTTCAATTTAAAGAGTCACAATATCTGACTCCATCTGAATTGGATCGTAAAGCCCCAGTTGTGTCCCACACTAGCAATGCGATTTGAAGCAATAGAAGTAAAACATTTATAGAAATATAAATACAATCCATATGTACTGTATATATTGTGTAGAAATTGTGCCGATTTTTTTCTGTTTTAGAAGATCAGTCACAGAATGTGAAATGTACACATTGTTCTTCTGAGGGGGTAATTTAATATACTCTGAACTGCCCGTTCATGCTGTTATTGTCTGTCTGAAAACTCCAAACTGAAGTCCATTTGTTTAGGCCTTTAGTGACAAAGGCCTATGTTTACTACACAGTGCTATGCCATAAGAGACACTATGGCCCATTTAAGTGAGTAAGCTGTATTCCGGCGCCAGAGAGTGTCTTATGGCAGAGTACTGCTTGGTTAATATGGGCTAAAATGTTACAAAGAGGCACAACATTCTGGTGCCTGGGTCATGTGACCATTATTGCAAGAATCACATGATGGGGTATCCATCCCTTCCAGGATTCAAAAGGGAGGAGGAAGTCCTCAATCTTAATTCACCTTGCTTAGAGCCACAAAGGTCACCAGCCCTTTGAAAGGTAAACAAAATGAATGTTGTTTGAAAGAAAGGCACAGTGGCCATGTGCGTTGCGGCTCTCGTGTTGTTTTTAGAACAGCATAAAGAAACTGAGGGGGGATAACTTTATTATGTCTTAACATTTTATATTTGTGAACCACAGTCCTTGAAATCCCTTCTGAGTGGTACTTTGTGTGTTGGTATAGTGAAAACAAGGAGGGATTGTTCCATACCTCCTGGTTCCTGTGATAAATGTTTGATTTTTCTGCCTGTAATACTCAAGGTGCAGTGTGGAAATAATTTCAATCACACTAGTCAAAGCAATGATGGTTTTCGTCTCTTTTGCAATTGATTGTTTGGAATTGTAACACTTATAGCCTATAGCATGCATATCCTCATGGACAAGTTTACATGTTAGATGTTTGTCACTCGTTTGATATGTTTAAAAATATATATATATCTATATATGTATATAAATACGCATTTTATTATATTTATTTATTAGACATATTTACTAAGCAGTCTTCTGCCTCAAGAAACCTTCAGGCTCTGGAAGACACTCAACTCCTTGGGCTGTAAGGTGCCTTTGAGCACCAGAAGGTATATAATAGCAGAAGACTGCTTATATGGGCCTTTGTGTGCTTTAAATGTGTAAATGATCACTTTACATAGACGTGCTGTAAATATGTTTTATGCCATATTGTTTCAGACTTTTCACTTTGGTTTTGACTTATTTTGGAAAATCAAAAACTGTCTTTTTTTAAGCCTATTATAAAATGCCCCTATGTTGTAGGAGAATGATTGCTCATTCCTGTTATACAAACACATTTTCAAATGTAATGTGTACATGTCATAATCATTATTTTCCTTTCTCATCTGTAGAAAGGGGTGGATGATATAAGTTCATTGATGTACTTGAGGCTGTATGAGGTAAAAGCTTATTTCTAAAGAACATTTACAGTATTTGTTGCTGTGTTTGTTGTTGTGCTTCGTATTATGGCTATTGAGTCATTAGTATGTTAGTTGATGTGTTTGTTCACTGTTGTCTAGCAGTTTAGTTGTCTGTAGATAGCGACTTAGCGTGAAGTGTATTACATAGAATAAATATTTACCTTGTGTATTATCTCCAAGTCATTTTACTGTGGAAAAACATAAGGGAAAGGAGAAACTTGATTGTGGAATATTACAAAATACAGCTTCACACAGTTTATTGAAGGTTGAAGGGAATTTATTTCAACATACAGAAGCAAAGACTCACATTTTTTTTTCTTTAATAAAGATTATTTTTCTTATGGAAAGGGACTAATTTTGCAGGCTAGTATACCAACAACAACAAAAAAGCTAGAAACACTCCAAATAAACAAGCAGGGAATTTTAACGTATAATTATTATGAACCTACAGTTGTTATTTTTAGAGAAACAACCTGATCATCGTTTTTTTTTTAATAATAAATAATCATACCACACAGAATGCTCAATGTTTGTTCTCAGCCTGGACATTGTTCTGGATTTCCTTAGTTCTGTAAACGCTTGTTTCATTTGAATAGGATTTATGTGCCACACCTCCATAGCATATAGTAATGTAGGGCCTTTGCACATTGTAGTCTTGTATATACTAATATAAAATGTATTTTGTTTTGTATAATGTCAGCGCAATTTAATAAAAATTAATAATTATAACAAAAGAAGAAAAACAGAAACATCCTTTGAATGTATATTGGTAAAAGGAGAATAAACAATCCAAAGGCCTCCATTCTTACTTATTTCATGTGAAAATGTTTGGATCACAGAAACAATCTAGACTTAACATATTTGGACTCCACAAAGACTTCTGATGCTGTTTCTCATTCTAATTTAAATGTTTTTTGCAAATGTATGGCTGTATATCTTTTCACAGCAGTAATACACGTGATATACTGTAATAATATAACACATAATGGGAGAACGTACAGAGACAGTAGGAAGGTGTTCTGGTGGGTGCGTTTGCAAGGGGCCAAGGTCGATGTATGAGGTGTATAGTATCAGCCGTAGCTACCCATATGCTTCTTTAAGGAGGTGGGTTTTAAGATGGGTCTTAAAAGGGCAGAGAGAGAGCGTGCTAGTCGGAGATTGCGGGGAAGGGCATTCCAGAAGTGTGGGGCAGTGAGCGAGAAAGGTTTATGGTGGGAGAGGGCTTTAGATACAAAGGGGGTAGAGAGAAGACATCCTTGAGCAGAACGCAAGAGTCGGGATGGTGCATAGCTAGAAATAAAGGCCGAGATGTAAGGAGGGGTACAAGATTTTATGGCTGTATAGCCTTAAAAGTGAGGAGGAGAATTTTGTGTGTAATGTGAGATTTGATAGGAAGCCAGCAGAGGGATTTCAGCAGGAGAGAGACCGAGACAGATTTAGGAAAGCCTAGAGTGATACTAGCAACAGCGTTTAGGATAGATTGTAGGGGAGACAGGTGAGAGGCAGGAAGGCCAGACAGCAGAACGTTATAATAGTCGAGACAGGATAGAATGACGGCCTACATTAGAGTTTTAGCAGTATAGGAAAGGGCGTAACTTTGCAATGTTGTGGGCCGGGCGGGCGGGCGGGGGAGAATGACCAGGTTTTTGCTTCATTTGGAATACATGGATACATTTAGATACATTTTGAAATGGATAGTAAACTGGTGAATACTAAGAGCTAGATTCGCTTGGCGTCTATAAAGCTGCATTATAATGTGGTCAAAATGGGATTGGTTATGCCTTGACAGGGCTGCAGGCTTGTAACGCTTTGGCCAAAGGATTTAACTAAATAACCCTTATTCATGTGATCACTATTTTATTTTAGCCTAATTAGTAGGAGCGCAGGAATCGTTCTTTTTGTTTTTCTATATGTAAGTCCTATCTTTTTACCAACAGCAAACTTCTGTAGGGAGGAGCGAGGTATATGTACAGTCTTCCAAAATGTGATTGCAACATAACATTTTGGAATTACCGATAAATTCACTGAGAAAATTATTTGTCTATTCATTAAGTTAAATGGGTGTACAAAATAAAAAGAGGTGGGGGATATCGCTTTCAACAGATTGAAGCAATATATACTACATTAGATTATATTGCATGTATTTTTGACACAGCTTTTGACCAGGCTCTTTCACTTCCAGGATAACTATAACTACATTTCCACCTGACCTTGGTCAGGACCCTTTCCTTCTTTCCCATCCCAGTATCCCAGGGTTCTCATACTTTGTGATTTTTTTGGTAGTGTGCCTTATAAATGAGCATCTTGCTGCGGTTAACATACTGTATGTGTTAGTAGCTTGCTTATGTTCAGGTTCAAGTGGTCCATTGGTTTGGCTAGAACCATTATGAGTGGGTCTAGTGGAATTTCTATTTCTATGGTCTCCCTTATCAAATTCTGCATATGTTCTCGGGCAGCATGTATCATAGGTTTATACTAGCAACTTGAATCTGCCTGTCAGATTTGTTACTTACAGTATATACCATATTATTGGCCTTGTATATATACAGGTTGCACCTGATAACACTGCCAAATAGAATGAGAACTTGTGTGTGAAATGGGAATACTGCAAGTTAACCCACCAGGCGCTCAGAAAAATATAGCTGTAGATGTGAACTGGTGTTTGAACAACAATGTGGGTAATGAAAGCCACTATCCCCCAGTGTAGTCTTTACAAATGTAAATCTCTGCAACTGGCTAGCCGTAAGCACAATAAAGTTAGAGAAAACATAGAAGGAGATAACTCACAGCTGGGGGATGTAGTGAAGTGGCTGGTCTATCCTCCTGTATGAAAATGCTGCATGTCCCTCTGCTAGCGATATTTCTTGATGGAATGATCTTCTCACGCCGCCAGCACTTTCTTCTGCCGCCAACCCTGCATCCGTTCGATCGCGGTGGGTGGTCACCTGACCGACGGCAGTGCCGGTACTTCCGGGTATAGCAGGGGGACGCAGATGCACCAGACACAGCCCGGCGTGCAGGCAGCAGGCACCGGAACAATGGAAATCCTCCCAGGGGAGGTCTGTATGCCGCACAGCCGTGGAGCAAGAACTTCAGAAGAGGCTGAACAGTGATTTATAAGCAACTTTAATGAGACAAAGTGCAAACGGATCCTCTTGACGCGTTTCGGCCCGTCAGGCCTTTGTCAAAAGAGTGATCCGTTTGTAACAACATAATGCATATATAGCAAGTGCAAGTTGCAACACCTGTGAACAAGCCCCAAACAGATGGGTAACAGGTGTATATCCTAACACTGCAAATACTAGCAAACAGAATTAAAGATCAGTGATCTTGGTTTAGCATGTAATGTATAATTATCTATATATGTTTTCCTATCAAACGATAAGATTGGTCATTTTTAATTACAGCACTGTTTTTAATTCTGTTTGCTAGTATTTGCAGTGTTAGGATATACACCTGTTACCCATCTTTTTGGGGCTTGTTCACAGGTGTTGCAACTTGCACTTGCTATATATGCATTATGTTGTTACAAACGGATCACTCTTTTGACAAAGGCCTGACGGGCCGAAACGCGTCAAGAGGATCCGTTTGCACTTTGTCTCATTAAAGTTGCTTATGAATCACTGATCAGCCTCTTCTGAAGTTCTTGCTCCACGGCTGTGCGGCGTACAGACCTCCCCTGGGAGGATTTCCATAGAATGAGAACTTGAATACACTCACCATTTATATACCAATGTTATATTGTGTGATATAAAAACTAACCCCTCATTGCTTTATTATATGCAACATAATTGTTGACCTTGTACAACTTGGTCTATAAGAGGCCATTGAGTGACGCTAGGACCAATTTTGGTCTATATGCTATCTATCACATATATATTCCCATAACCTCAATTGTTCACACCACTAAGAGGTATAAGCTTTTGAGTCCAGAATCAACAGGAGTGTAAACGCTGCCCCATTCCACAGGAGAGAGAGAGAACTTATTACTGCAGAGAAGCTGACGGTTTGATTCTTTACTTAACAGCGTTTACACTCCTGTTGATTCTGGACTCAAAAGCTTATACTTGACTTTGATTGTACATATAGTTTGATTACTGGGTGCTGCTCTGGTGGTTGGGGATACAGGGTCAAGGGAAGTACCTTGTGGTCCATACGGACCTGAGGGAACGGGCCTGTGGAAAGGGTCTCTCCCTGAAACGTTGCCCCCCCCCGATTACCCCCCCATCGTATTTGTACCCTCCCCCCTATATCTTGTTTTTTGTCTCCCCCCTCCCTGTCCCTGTGTTCCTTTTCCCTCACCACCTCTGTGAAGGGTCTATTATCATTTACCTGCTTGTGCTATATCACTCCAAGTCTATTTTGTATGATCTTGTGCTTGCATTAAATCATTTACTTTTTGGCTTATACCTTGTTTTGAGCATTTTTCCCATAGTCAGTGAGTGCTGGAACTCTAGTTTATATTTTGTTACTAATTCTCGGAGTGTTAGGTTAAGGGCCTCACATTTAGTTGTGTTAGTTTTACAGCATGAAAGAAAGCTGAATTTGGACATATCTGTTTGCAAGTTAAGAAGTGAAGTCATTAGGTTAGCGATCATCAGTATTATGTCATCTGCAAATAATGATAATTTATAGGCTTATTTTCCAATTTGGATGCCCTGGATATTAGGACATCTACTATTGTTTGCTAAAGGCTCAATCGTTAGAGCGAACAGTAGGGGGGCAGAGGGCAGCCCTGCCTGGTCCCATTATTACTTTTTATTTGGTCCAAGTCCCTCCCAGGCATTTTCAATGTTGCCATTCGGAACTTATATAAACTTGAACCCCTCTCAAATATGAGCCCTTTGATCCAATTGTCTCGAGAGTTCTATTTAGGAAGTACAATTGAATCCTATTGCAAGCTTTTTTATCATCCAGACTTGGCAAACATCACCTTAGGCTTTGCAAAGTTGATATGAGTTACGGTACATCTATAATCTTTAGGGTATTATCCGAAGCCTGACGTTCACTTATAAAACCTAGTTGATCGTAGTGTGTTAGCCTGTGGAGTATCCAGTTTTTACTATATCATACAGAATTTTACTATACATTTTTTTAAACGAGTTCAACAGGGCTATTGGTCTGTAGTTGGCACTGCTCATCGGATCTTTGCTCTCCTTTGAGATAACCACAATATTTATTTGCTTTATTCATTTATGTTGGAATCTGTTATCCTTTTTAAAAAAACCTGTTAAATAATTCCATCAGATGAGAGGCTAGTATCTTATAATATTTTTTATAAAAATTTTTATAAAGCCTGTCTGGGCTTGGAGCTTTAGAGGATTTTGACGTCTAGATTACTTCAACCAGTCCTGTGATATTATAGTTGTGTTTAGACCTATCAGATCTTCTGCAGTTAATTTGGAGAGATGACATTCCCTCAAGAAGTCATCAATTTGATCTACTGGTACAGTATAGTCGCCTTTTTAGCTGTGGTGTCTACTGAGTAGAAAAAAGGGGGGAAAAATCCTCGGGCGCGTCACTCTGCTCCCAGCTCCACGACGTGTGTTACGTGTAAAATAGAAGAGAGAGGGGAGGGCCACAATAAAAAACAACTCAAAGTTATACACACTTCTTTCTTTAGAGTGGGAAGGGAGGGGTGGGAGGGGAAAAAACAGGGGAAGAATGATATTACAACACACTGTTTGGGTAGAGACACACTCACATGGAATTTCTAATATCATGAACTGGTGTTCTCTCCTCAACACGTGATGACATAGGTTGTAGGTGAGGAAGTGCCCTCTGGTATCTTCCTTGACAAAAATAAAAGGGAAAACAAAATAGTGCAATACAATTTAATTAGACAGTGGGTGAATGAGATTTAAAACTTACAAGCGACCGATATTTTCAGGCATTGAAAGGAGATGTCGCCAGACTCCACAGCATATCCCTTTCTGGGTTGCAGTGTTGCTTCTCTGCTGATCCCTGCTGGCAAAAGGTCTTTGTATCTGTATGTGGGGATAGTTCTGGCTGCTGTGTGGATACTTATGGCCCGTGCACAGGCTATGTTCTCCTCCGGCCGCCTATCTCCTTCACAGATGCAGTCTTCAGCTTCCTTAGTCCGTTGCGCGTGCGCATGCGCAGACGGCAAGACGCTGGGCCAGGATACAGGGAAAAGAAACTCCTCGCTACGGTGGCTTGGAAGAACCAAAAAACGTCAGACGCGTTTCGCCAATGCTTCCTCAGTGACGTTGCATTGGCGAAACGCGTCTGACGTTTTTTGGTTCTTCCAAGCCACCGTAGCGAGGAGTTTCTTTTCCCTGTATCCTGGCCCAGCGTCTTGCCGTCTGCGCATGCGCACGCACCACGGACTAAGGAAGCTGAAGACTGCATCTGTGAAGGAGATAGGCGGCCGGAGGAGAACATAGCCTGTGCACGGGCCATAAGTATCCACACAGCAGCCAGAACTATCCCCACATACAGATACAAAGACCTTTTGCCAGCAGGGATCAGCCGAAAAGCAACACTGCAACCCAGAAAGGGATATGCTGTGGAGTCTGGCGACATCTCCTTTCAATGCCTGAAAATATCGGTCGCTTGTAAGTTTTAAATCTCATTCACCCACTGTCTAATTAAATTGTATTGCACTATTTTGTTTTCCCTTTTATTTTTGTCAAGGAAGATACCAGAGGGCACTTCCTCACCTACAACCTATGTCATCACGTGTTGAGGAGAGAACACCAGTTCATGATATTAGAAATTCCATGTGAGTGTGTCTCTACCCAAACAGTGTGTTGTAATATCATTCTTCCCCTGTTTTTTCCCCTCTCACCCCTCCCTTCCCACTCTAAAGAAAGAAGTGTGTATAACTTTGAGTTGTTTTTTATTGTGGCCCTCCCCTCTCTCTTCTATTTTACACGTAACACATGTCGTGGAGCTGGGAGCAGAGTGACGCGCCCGAGGATTTTCCCCCCCCTTTTTCTACTCATACATATACAGAGGTTGGTGAATAACCTCTGAAAGACTCAGGCAGCGGAATCATTCTGTGGAAAGGACTGAAGCCACACCTTGAATAGTAGGCAAAAAACTTTTTTTGGCGCAAATTTTCTTTTTTTCCATTTATTTGTGGTGTCTACTGAGTCTAAATTGTATAACAGTGGGGTTGTATGTGGCACCCCCATTTCTCTGTTTTATAGCTGCAACCTAAGTTCAGGTTCTGACTCCACTGAGTTTACTTACCAGCAACTGATCAGCTTTGTTGCCCTTACAGTAGGTTTGCTGGTTCCATTTCATGTTTTTAATTCTTCTCTTGCGTGGGATAGTTGTTTGTATACCTTTTTTAGCGAGGTTCCATTTACATTTCTGTCCTACTGTAGTGTTACTATCTTTACCGTTAAGCCTTTCTGTTTGAGATTTTTAGATTTGTTCCCAAATTAGGCTATCGATATTATATGTCCTCTAATTGCAGCCTTATGGACTTCCCATAAGGGCAGGTCCATACAGCCTTCGCGGAGGCGTGCGCGTCCGTGACATCACCCACGTGAAGCAGGTGCGTTTTCCGGACATGATAGATGCACCGTCGGGGGCGTGTCTAGGGGCGTGTCAGTGATGTCACGGAGCTGGTTCACCCTCATTGGGTGAACCACTCATGTGACCTGCCCATCACGAGGAGAAATCAGTTTCAACTGATTCCTTGCGCAATGAGCACCCCATCCTGCTGCTGCCCACATGGTCTATGGGCGTGATCAATGCCTTAAGGCAATGTGATCGCGCTGCGGGCAGACACGTCTGCGCCAGCATGGACTTAGCCTAAGATAGCTGGTGATTCGACTTCTACTTTGTTTACTAGAAAAAGATTTTCTAGTGACTCTCCTACAGTATCTCCTTCTCTATCTTTCTGTAATTTAATAGTGAGTCGTTCAGTCGTTATTGATAAACTTGTGGCCTAGTGAAAGGGAAGTTCAATGATATTTAAACTGAAGCATGGTCTGAGCATATTATTGTGCCTTTACTTGCCTGGGCCACCTGCTCCAGGAGCTTGTATGAGATAAAGCTATAATCTATCCTTGAGTAGGGATCGTGGGGAGTGGAATACAAAGTGTAGTCTCTTTGACCTTTATTTATAATTCACCACACATCCGCTAAATCAAATTCCTTCATCCGCTTTCTACATTTTTTGCTTTATGTACCTCCTTAGATTGTTGCTGATTAGGTACCATGGATTTATCTACATCACCTTGGATGATGTTAAAATCCCCTCCCATCTATTATATATCCAAGTTTTACCTCAATAGATTCTTGGGAGGTTCTGAGGAACTCTATTTGTTGATCATTAGGTGCATATATACAGTAGTGACCAGAGTGATTTTTACTCACGCCAGGAGTCCATTGATCATTAGGAATCTACCCTCTAAGTCTCTTTTGACCTTCCTCGTCTGAAATGGGACATCATGTTTTATTAGGATATCTACTCCCCTTTTCTTTTTTGTAATATGCTGTCGGATATGTCTCCCGAAATGTGTTGCAAAGATCCATATTGAAAAATGTGTCCTGCAGGAATATTATGTCTCCTTGCATTTTGGTAAACTCTTTAAGGGGTAGTTTCAACTTTTTGTTAGCATTAAGCCCTTTAACATTCAAAGATATACATTTTTTGAGGGTTTGATTGACCATGATTTTGTTAAGGATTTTGTTTTATTATTAATGTCTGTTTGTGTCTTGCAGCCTGTGTGCGTCTTTGGTGTTACCTTGTCTCGTCGGGGAATCTAGTGGATCATTGAGGGTCCTGTGTGTACTCCAAGCTGTAAATATTAGGTGGTACTGGGAGAACAAGAATTTGGAAAAGGGTAAAGGTTTGAGAACAACAAAGAAGAAAAAAAAAGGGGTTACGGTTGAGGTGGGCATTTTGTCTGCCTCTTCACAGTTTAGTATCCAGTCCCTATATGGACCAGCCTCATTGGCATAAGGCCCTACTGGGGTGACACGAGTCTTTGAAGCCATGGGACGCCATGTACTCGAACTCCGTCTTATCCATTCCTCCAAAACTGTACATTTTTCAACACCTACTTAAAGTATAGTTGACTTGAGTACAAGTGGACCAACATATCAAAGTTTTTGTAATTTATATCTATAGTCTTTAACACCACTTTTCTTTTTGGCTTTATCGCCTTATCATTTTGAATCTAAGGTATTTTTGTAGGTATTCCCTGTTAGGCATACCTGGCGCGCCATCCCTCATCCTCCCTGACCCTGTAAACATATTTAATGGAAACTACGATCTTAAATATGTACAAATAATTAGAAACTTATTGTTATGTATAGGCTCTTAGAGTCACACGGTGGTAATGTCAGGCGGCTCCCCATGACCATCCCTCAGGGATTTTGTGGGCTTCTCAGAGCCACGGATCCAGATACCCAGCTGGCCAGTCCCGTGAGAGCTTGATTTCACCTCCTAGATATATCTGTATGTTTGTCTTCCATTTGTGGTCTGCATTCTCAGGGGAGGGGGGGGAGGAAGAAGGGCATGTGGTCCCATTGTCACCCAAGAGGGGAAGAGGGGAGTGTCCAGATGCCCTGAGAGGGGCTCACATCTTGTCCATATATATTACATTTCACTCTAATCCTGACTGCTTAATGTAAAGATTTGCCGCGGGTGTATGAAGCGGTGAGTGTTCTCCGGAGGATCCAACCTTCAAGGGAAAATGGCCTGCTTCCTTAGTCACTTCCTTCTTTGGGCCTAATCACCTAAGTAAAAGACTCTTAAGTCCTCTGGTCTGATGAGTCTCGCTATTCACCTGCTCTTGATCTCTCAGCTCCAGGGCCCCCTTTGTTCTTACTGCTGTGTATTACCTGGGGTGACTATGCTTTGTGTAGCTCTCCATGGCCTCGGAGTAGGACTTGGTCCTCTTCTTGGGTTCAAACTGAAGGCATCCAGGAAGGTCTCCACCTCTTATCAGAATTCAGAGAGGCTTGTCTTCCATCTTTGTTTGCCACTAGGTGAAATAGAAATGCCCACGCATAGCATATCTAATTTTTCATGAGTAAAATAGTTACTGGTCGTAGGCCTCTTGTCCTTGTATATGCTGTGTCTCGATAGATCCTGAAAGATCTGGATTTTGGAATCCTCAAAGTCTATTGATTCTCTGTTTTTGCATCCTTGTAATATTTTCTCTTTAGTAGTGTACTGTAGTGCCCACGGTTATTCTAACACAAACCAGTGGCAATCTCCAAAAAGACCCAGGTACACCCAGGTACATGCTGGATACATGCCTGAAACTTGCCTTAAACTAGACCCAGCATTTCTGCATTGATTAATGGCCCATCAGATTAACAGCGGGGGTCCCTGCTGTCCCATTCAGTTTGAACTGAATGGGACTGCCAGGGGCCCCTGCTGTGTTAATCCTATGGGTCATTAGTCAATGCAGAAATGCCTTAAACTTGCCTTAAACTAGCCAGGTTACACCCAGCACATACCCAGAATGTAACCGGGCTAGTTTAAGGCAAGCTTTAGAATACTCGTGGTCTCGTCTATAGTTGTGTTGTGGTGTAGTTGTACCTCCATATCTCTGTTATCTTATGGATCTGCCAACCTTGGACCCAATGCCCGATGTGCTCTGTCCGTTTGCAGAGTATTCGCCTGCAGTGAAGGGGGTCAATCTGTATATACAGTCTTGTTAGGTATGGTTGCAATTCCTCTGTAGTAATTGCTTCTGAGATATTCCTTACCCTTTGATTCTGCCTCCTTTCACAATTTTCCAAATCATCTGAGTTGTTGAGCCTATAGACCTCATCTTCTATGGAGCCGTGACACTGCAAAGATTCCTCCATCTTGCTCTCTAACTGTGTTGTCCTTGCATCCAGGGTTGTGAGCTCCGCTTTAGATTCAGCCACTGCCTTGTCTGTTTGAAAGAATCCCTGCATTTCCTCAAACAGCGCTTTGAGAGCTTTCGGGTCATCTCAGCATTTCCTCTCTTTCCTGCTCAGAATCTGACGAGACTCTCTTGTGTTAGTGTGTCCCTCCGCCATTGTTCGGTCTCCCGACTGACTGCATTGTGGAAGAATCAGGTGAGTTCTTGGGCTCGCAATTTTTTTTTTATCTTTCCTTGGTGTCATCATTCCACTCTCTCTCCCGAGTAGAAGAAATGCTTTTGTACAGGTTTGGAGGGATATAATGAATTTCTTATGCCTGGAGTCCATGGATCTGTTTCAGCACACTTCCATGAGCTCCAATGTCATGTGTGTGCCCCCTCTTGTTTTAGTTTTAAACAAGCTATATCTATGTTCATTTGTATTAAAGATGTGCTGGAATACTATCTTTGGTATGTATATCATTTATATGAACCGATCCGTAAGCATGCAACAAACAATAATTCTGTTGAATGTTTTTCCCACTGTATTTTCCTAATCATTGGTGAATATTAGAGAGTGGCTAACTGTTCCGATTTTAGTTTGTGGAAGGTTTTTTTAAATGCAAAAATGCTCGAAATTTCATTAAAAAAAAAAAAACAACTAGACCACGTGGCCAGTGACGCAGCACATAAGGGTCACAATTATCTGCACAAAAAAATGGCGAAAAACACACTTTCACCAATTTAGCAAACACATATTTATTTATTTATTTTTATAATGTTTTACCCGGAAGTAATAAATTGAGAGTTTCCTCTCGTGTTCAAGTATGTCCTGGGCATAGAGTTAAGATGACAAATAATACATGGTTACTAAGGTACATAGTTACATAAGTGAACAGGGTATACATTATATACAAAACATTGCATGCACAGTTAGAGATAATATATATTATAGGCGTATGTAACAGTTACAGACCAGATTAAAATGTGAGACAGCTTTAGTTTTGAAAGAACTTAGACTGGTGGTGGCTGTGAGAGTCACCGGTAGATTGCTCCAGTTTTGAGGTGCACGGGAAGAGAAGGACGAGCAGACGGATACTTTGCTAAACTTTGTGACCAGGAACAGTCTTTTAGAGTCAGATCTCAGATGATAAGTGTTGCATGTGGAAGGGGTGAGGAGCTTTTTCAGATAGACAGGTAGCTTGCCCAGAAAGTATTTGAAGGCAAGACAGGAAAGATTAACTTTACGCCTAGACCCGAGTGATGACCAATCTAGTTCTTTGAGCATTTCGCAGTGATGTGTGTTGTAGTTACATTGGAGAACAAAATGGCATATTGAATTGTAGAGGGTATTGAATTGCCATTAGCATCTGCTGTGCGATGCACTTTCTGACCAGCAGACTTAGGAAGGATTTGCTCCTGTAAAGTACACCTACTGTAGTTTGGTATAGGTTTTGGATGTCAGGGTATCAATGTGCATCCCAAATGTTAAATGTGAGTCAAACCATATGCCCAAGTATTTAAAACTAGTAACAGGAGTTATAGTGGTATTGGTGTTGGTTTTTATCTGGAGCTCAGTCATGGGAAGCTTTAAAAATGTAGCCTTGATCCCAAATACCATTGTTACAGTCTTGTCAGTGTTTAAAAACAGTTTGTTTTGGGAAATCCAATATTCAAGTCTCAAAAAGTCAGATTTAAGTATGTGTTAAAGGTCGGACAGGCTGGCTGTGTGCATATAAGATTGTGTCATCTGCATACATGTGTATTGAAGCTCCCTTACAAGCTGTAGGAAGATCATTGATGAAAACCGAGAACACCCATAACAGAGCCTTGCTAGACACCACAGGTGATATCCAAGGGGTTGGAGTTAGAGCCTGAGATGGACACATGTTGGGATCTACCTGATAGGTAGGAATGAAACCAGTTTAAAGCATGCTTCCCTATTTCAGAGCACTGGAGTTTGTAAAGCAAGATAACATGATCAACAGTATCAAAAGCCTTTGCAAAATCTAGGAATATTGCACCAGTGAGCTGTCCCAATTCCATTCCACACTGGATTTCATTACAAACTTTTAGCAGGGTAGTTACCGTGGCGTGTTTGGGGCGAAAGCCAGATTGGAATTGGCTAGGGAAATTTGTCTTGGTATAGTAATCGCTTAATTGGGAGTGAACACAGTTTTCCATGACTTTGGATAGTATTGGGACAACTCTGGCAGTTTTCCAGGTCTTAGGGATATGGCCTGCAGACAGAATAGAGTTGACTATGGAAGCAATTAATTGGGCAATGGCTGGGACACCAAGTCTTAGGAACTTAGATTGCAGTAAATCAGGTCCACATTGGCTGCTTAGTTTTAATTTGAGGAGCGCTTTTGCAATCTCCTCTTCGGATACTGGGACAAATAGAAAATTGTGAGCAGTGTTGGGAGAGGGCGGGGCTATAGGGGTACTGTCAGAATGAGGTTCATGTTTATGGTTTGGGTTGTGTTCTGCTAATAAGTTAGTAGCACACCCCACAAAGTAGTCATTGAATGCATTGAATATATTGTTGATAACCTTCCAGATGTTAGCTGGGTTTGCTGTATTCTTGTGCAAATTGTCAGAGTAATATTGTGCTTTTGAATGTCTTGTTTGCCTAGTGCACATATTCCGCAGGCATCTTTAGTGATTAAGATCCTTGGTAGTGCCAGTTACTTTGTATCTTTTCCACAAGGCACCCCTGAAATGATAGTGCTATAAGGTCAGTTGTAACCCACAGAAGATGGGCCCCCTGTACTCTTATTCTGCGTAGTGGAGCATGGGTATCACGAGTTTTAAGAACTCGGATTGGAAATAGTCGAGCGCAGAATCAGGGTTGGGAATTAAGTTGATTCTGTACCAAGGGCTGTTGGTAAGGTCAGCCAGAAACTGTTGTGGGTTCAAGTTTCTAAAAGTGGATAGAGAGAGTAACATTTCCATGAGGCCACAAGAAAGAACAAAGTTCAGATACATAGCAGGTTCATTATCACAGAGGTAGGTAATGTTGCATGAGGCTGTTGTGAGCCAAGTGAGTGTGTGCAGACTAAACAGCACAAGGTGTGCCTTTTCCTTGTCAAAATGTTTTGCTGCATTGCAATGCTAGGGCCTATTCAGGGTTTGCAGAGGGATGAGGGTGGTGAGGGTTGAAGGGGGGAGGGCAGTTGTGTGCAGTCAGTGTTGGGAGAGGCTGCAGTAAAATAAGGTGTAATGCAGGGGGGTTAAGTGTGCAGGCTAACAAGCATGGGATCATAGTGTGGTCAGAGTAGCTCACCGTTTGTAGCCTTGTGTAGAAGCATTTGAAGTAGGTCCAGTCCCCAGTCCACCTCTAGTCAAATATTTCTAGTAAATGTAAACCAAAATGTCTAAATGAGTATTTATTGATATATCCTGATTGCGAATTGGAGTAAAGAAAACAGCATAAGATTTAACACACCAAAATTCCATTATTTTTAGTCAGTTTTCTCTTAATTGATCATATTGATTTATTTTCCTTTGCGTCGATCTTGCAGCTGGGAGACTTTAACAAATGTCTGCTAACTGAATATTTTTATGTTGTACACAAGGTGTTGCATTCATGTCTACCTTGACTTTGAAATTATGATTAGTAGTGTTTATCTTTCAAAGATAAAGGAGATCGTGTTCAAACACTCTTTTATACTCACATTTCAGCTATCTTGATAGTTTTAGTTACAGTAATAATCCACATTCTGATTAAGTTATTTTCTGTATGTATAAGGTTATAGAGGGGGGAAAAAACTAGTTTTCAGAGCATTTCATGTGCCAAGATGTTTCTGGCATGTTATGACTGTGCGTGGGACAAGTAAACGCCTCATTTTATCTATAGGTGTTTGTGAATTGGGATCTGTGAAATCTGATAGGAGCGTACCTAATTTCCAAAAAAAAGGAATTCAATAAGTCAATATATTGCAGCTTATTCATGGTCCCACTTGTTTGATAATTTGGAATAATGATAAAGAAATATGTGCTTTTCTCAATAAGAGCCTTGAAATGTGATCACTGCACAGAATTATCATTTGGCATGAGCCCAGGAATACACATCTTTGCATGATGCACCTGGACATATGTGGCAGGTCTGGTAGAATCTGCTAATTAACAACACAGGCTTAAACAGGCACCTCATCTGGCAGTATAGTTAGTAGCCTGTTGGTGCTCAGCAGGAATTGGTAGTGCTTCTTATTTTTCTACCCTAATGGTCTACTGCCCACCTAATTTTGCCTTATTGTCAGCCACTATTTACCACAGCTTGAGGCCCTCCCAGGAGGCTAAATTATTATCAAAGGATTAGGGAGATGCAGCCTTGCAGCTCTGACATTTCTGATTACTTGTCTATGCCAGAACACTAATTAGCTGTGACTAATCAAGAAAAATGTCCCTGCCATAGAAAACCATTGAAAAGACCTGAGCAGTAGAAAAGCAATTCAATAGCCAGGCATTGTTAGATTTACACCGTAGCTGTTTAACTCACCTTTAATTATGCTAAGAAATTATTTTATATATAATATAATAATATTATGATTTAATATAATCATTTAAACTATAAAGTGAACCGATCAAAGTTTTTGGCTGAAAAAAATATGTAATATATTAGGATGCTGTCAAATGAAAGTTTAACGAAAAACTGAGAAGCAAAATAAAAATCTTATATTTTTTGATTTGCTGGGCTATGTTGCATGTGTTTTTTTAAAAATTATGTACATCCAATTTTTTTTTGTTTTTTAATAATATTTGTTTTAATCGGCGATGTGTGTTGCTATACAAGGATTTTTCTTAATTCTTAATGATTGGATATTTACGTTAAAAAACAAAAACGTACACAGTTGGTTTACATTTTTTGGGAAACATTCATATTGGATTTGTTGACAACTGCCCCCCCCCCCCCCCCCCCACCCTTCCACTTTTTTTATTTTTTAAAGCCAGGTCCTTGGGCTCAGTGTGTAGGTGTATTGTGTATGCTGTCTTGAATGATGTGATTATTTTTAAATCTGTAAACTAGATATTTTAGTAAATGAGAAATTCAATATTCAACCACTGTATACTTTATAGCACTGCCTGAGCACCTGTCACTTCCAAACCTAAATTGGGAAAATGACATGGATCATGTGCTCCATCTGAATGAGGTCAAGTTTACTGGGAAATCGGATATGCAGTTTCCCTGCAGTGCAGAATGACTTGTAGAAAATCTCTTGTGTGGGCGTAAATACTACAGTGTGTAGCATCATCATATTGCATTGGAAGCATATCAGATCAGTTCACACAGTCCAATCCAGATTCTGTTCTATGTATTGCAGAATTATTTCTCACGTTGCACAGTATTCAATTTGCTGTGAAACCATCTTCTCCTTGTCAGGATGTTTTACGCCTCATTCAAAAGAGTGCTTTTTGGGAGGCGTCACCAAAACTTTCAAGTCTCATTCTAGTGGACATTACTCATTACATTATTGTATCCTGGGGATATACCTTCTTTTTTTGAGTAAACACATTAGCAACAAAGTCGTGTGCGAGTTCTTGGGAAACCATTACAATTTCCTATACCAGTGTTATTTGTGGCCGACCTGGATGAATTCCTGTTTTTCCTTTATCCTTGCTTATGCCTTATGATCCTTCTCTTTTGTTGAGCCTGTTTGTTTGTAAAACTAGCTGAATCTGCATTGCCCCCTGACTATTTTGGTCAGACCTGCCGTGTACTGAAGAAAAGTCTTGTACTGTACCTTTATATAAATCGTTTACAGTTCAAGTAGCGGTGTTCATTCTTGAGAACTGTAGATATGCCACATGTTGCAATACAATTCAAGGGACCAGCATGAGAGTTCTTCATAGATGAAGTTATAATGTGGTGTACACTTGAAGAGACCTATTACAGTACACTTCAGGAAGAGACCTGTGAAGTTGTCAAAGCTTTGTATACTTTGATTTTGTATGTGAAGAACTGTCATGCTGTTTCCCTGTACATGGGTACTCACGTTCAGTAACCAAGGTCCACCACCAAGACAGGTTTCAGCACAATATTCCAAAGCAAGTTGTCTTGGTGATATTTAAGCTTTACATGCAGTGCATGCATGCCCAAAGCATTGGAGTGGTTCTGAACGCATGTATGTAAAATATCATTTAGTCAGTAAGTATATTATTATATTGTCGTTCTTTGCCAAGCTTTTTTTTTTCCATCTTTAACAATTTTTCTTCTTATATTTTTAGATATATGTCCATTGAATAATGGAAGCATAATATTTGTAATAACTGTGAGAACTATAAGAGGATTCACTAAACGCAGTTAAATCGTGACACAGAAAGTGGCATTACCCAAAATAGGAACGGACATTATGTTTACCAAAATGAATAGTTGTAATTGATCCAATTCGCATGTGCTTAACGCCATGTTAGAAATGCGTTAACTTGCATTTCTTACCGTAAGTGATGGCTACAAGTAAAGTTTAAGCTTAGTTATCACTAAGATAACTTACTTTATATGTATTGTGCTGGCTGTGTGGTTACCCTTGATTACTGAACTTGAGCACCCATGTACTGTATAGAGAAACCGCATGAGATTTCTTTGTGGATTCACTGCTGTTCAGAACCTGAAATATTGCTTTTGCTGGGGTGGAGAGAGGAGAGGGAAATAACACCAAAAATAATACAAATTGGTTAAATTATAGCTAACTCTGACGTTACACCCATCCAGACACTGTTAACAGTGCTGTCTTAACGCATGGGCATGCTGGGCAGTTGCCCGGGGGCCCCACGAGTATAGGCGCCCCATGCTAATCTATGCACAGACCAGAATTTAACACTAATTTCCCAATCACCCGCCTCCACATTCAAATATCCCGCTAACTCAGTAGAAGGAGAAAAATTACGACTTGTAGCGGTGAGTTGACAGGGCCCAGTGCACTGCTTTGCTCGGGGCCTATAATGCTGTTAAAATGGCCCTAACGGTAAAAGCCCCATTCAGGGTCTGGGTAGGAATAACGCCAGGTTTAACGCTGACTTAAGTAATGTTACTTCCCTGTATTAGCCCTAATGGATTTGAGTGAATAGGGGATGATATATTAACACCATATTTACATATCACTATCATCACTAATGTCCATTTTAGTTAACACAATGCTCTTTATGGGCGAAAACATGGCTTAACGTTACATTATTATTCTTAGTCAACATACTGTTGCGGCCACCTTTAATCTAACACTTACCCGGATTTATCCGGGCCTTTTCTTCTTTTCTTCCGGAGTTTCCCGCGCGGCGGCCGCATCATCAGATAAGCGCTAATGGCTCTTATCATTGAAAGCGCCCGAGGCGCGGGAAACCGGCCGAAAAGAAGCCGCGCACCTCCGCAGTTTTAAAATTCCCGCGGTGGCAGCCGCATTAGGTTAAAGGCGGCCGCCACTGTAGCGTTACTATTAACTTAGGTTAACGTCACTTTAAGTGGCTCTACGGAGTTTAGTGATTCTGATCTGACCCCCAATCTGATCCCCAACTTCCAAAAAGTATGCTTAGAGGCACACCCAACTTTTGTTCTTCTTTCTACATGCATCAAATATCATCAGATTTCTTCATAGCAGGAAATGCTCTTCCCAAGTCTAAGTCTAAGAAAGGTAGATGCGTGGAAAGGTAAATACTAACAAACACAAGTGTTTCCTGCCTCCAGATGGAGGGAGAGATGCAAAAAGTCCCAAGATTGTATGCACTTGGTCACCTATTATATGGTGATACAATAAATAGGTATGTAAATCCTAGTAGTAGAAGCTCATTCTAATAAATATTCTATTGGAAGAGCTACTCTGAAAGAACCCAATGAAAGGGATCAATCAAAATAGAAAAACAATTTTCTTGGCGCTAAATATGATAAAGTAAATGGAGTAGTGATATCTAAAAACAGCGACCACGCCGACGAGCAGCAATGAGAACATATAACCAATAGTAGGTCAGGTAATGGTTCTAATAATTAACCAAGACATTTCACAAGAGTACTGCAACAAACAGTCTCCTCAGGTTTGACACCAACCACCCTCCACACCTGGTTCGCAATATACATGGCTTCATAGGAACTGTACCACTCACCAAGACTTCGAGTATGAAGCAACTGAGATGACAGCCAGATTCATAGCAAGGGGCAATAGTAAAAAATGTCTAAAAAAGGTATAGAAATGTGTCCAGTCTTTGAATCACCAGGAACTACTTGCTCCAAACAAATGTAGTCAAAATCAACCAAAATTAATCGGAATCGTGGGTAACTACAATAATAAATGGAACCAGATCAGCGTGATATTGCAAAAACATTGGCATCCCCTGTTTGACGATGATTATCTTAGACTGAAGCCAACCCTAGTCAGCAGGAGAGTGCATGCCATCAAAGAATTGCTGGTCCATAATCATTATTCAGCTCCATCAATCACTACATGGCTCCCCCAAAAGCCTCAAGGTTCCTTCAAATGTGGGAGGCGCAAAGCCTGCTCCTTCATGTTACCAGATTAAACCATTCCCAAACTGGAACTATTCAAAACAATTTGAGATCCACCACTTCATTAACTCCCAGATGACAGGGGTTATATAGTTTGCTTCCAGTGGTTGTAGCAAGAAATATGTGGAAAAGACCCGTCACCAGCTCAGACGACGGGTCTTGGAACATGTGGGGTCTATCAGGAATCAGCTTGAGACCCTCATAGCCAGACACATGTACGAGGCAAACAATGGTGTCTGGGGGCTCTCGGGTGGTCCCACAGCTGTCTGGGGGCTCTCGGCTGGTCCCCACAGCTGTCTGGGGGCTCTTGGGTGGTCCCTGTGGGTGTCCGGGGGTCCTCAGGTTGTCCCCTGGGGTGTCTGGTGCCCTCGGGTGGTCCCTGCGGAAGTCCGGGGTCCTCGGGTGATTCCCGCGGGTGTCCGGGGTCCCCGCTGGCCTGCGGTACCAATCCTGTGCCTACAAAAATATATATATATATATGCATACATTCAAATAAATACATCTATCCTTCTCCCCCCCCCAATACTTACATATCCAGATATGGATAATAGCTCATTTGACATGATAAAATCTAACATTAGCCAGCCAGCATAAATAAAGTAATCCTTGTTTGTAATCTGGATAGCTTGTTTTTATTTCATTTTCCAATTGTTTAGCATTTTTAATTAATGATTTATTTTGTTGGCTACTGGTTTTACTTGATGTGTTGGCTAGTGATTTTATTAATTAATTGATTTGTTGGCAAGTGGTTAAAATCAATTAATTGTTTTGGTTAGTGCTTTTATTAATTTAATTGATTGGTTGTCTAGTGCTTTTATTTATGTATTTAATTGGTTGGCTAGGGCTTTTATTTATTTAATTGGTTGGCTAGTGCATTTATTTATTGAATTAGGTGTTTAGGTGCTTGTGTATATCTTTTATTATTGATGAGGATACCCTTCATGATGGCAGCGGTAAGTAGAACGGTTTATTTACTTTATTTATGCTGCCTGGCTAGCTAATGTTTTATTTTATAATGGGTAAATGTATTGTTATACATATCTGGATAATAGTAATTTTGCCATTACTGTACTGTATGTATTGGGGGAGGGGGTGTATTTATTTGAATGTATGCATATATTTTTTTTAGGTACAGAATTGGTACCGCAGGCCAGCGGGGACCACCGTACACCCACGGGAACCACCCAAGGGCCCCCAGACACCCACGGGGTCCACCTGAGGACCCATGGGGACCATCTAATGCCCCCTGGACACCTACGGGACAACCAGAGGGCCCCCAAACACCCGTGGGACTTTCCAAGGGCCCCCAGACACCTGCGGGGACCACCCAATGGCCCACAGACACACGTGGGGACCACGCTAGGGCCCCCAGACACATGTGGGGACATCCTCAGGGCAACAGACACCCTCGGAGACCACCTGGAGGCCCACGGACACTCGCAGGGACTACCCGGGGAAACCTGCTGGCCTCTGGTATCAATCCTGTGTATAAAAAAAATCAAAATGCTTTTATGTGGGGGCACAGGGGGTGGATCTGGTGTGTATTGGTGGTTAGTACATATTGTTATGTTTATTGGGGGCAGAGGGGGTGAGTGAAGGGCCATGTACCCACTTCGCTCACCCCCTCTGTCCTCAATAAACCTGCTATTGTGCCTTAACCTCTTCATTTCCTTAGCGGTAAGGTAATGCAGCTTTAATGTAATTTTCATTAATAGTGTATGGGAGCAGGGGTCTCCTGAGCTGAAGCGCTTTGATTTATGCTTCAGCGACCCCCTGCTTCCCAAGTTACAGGCCCTGGTATGGGGCATCAGGTGCCGGTATCGCTGCCATTTTAAAATAATCCGCGTCATGTGACCTGGGGATTTAAATAATGGAGATACCGGCACCCCATATCTGGGCCTGTAACTCGAGACGCAGGGGGTCCCCGAGGCTGAAATCAATGCGTTCATCTCAGGAGACCGCCTGCTCCTGCGCACTATTAATAAAAAGTACATTGAAGTAGCTTCATTACCATAGCAGATAGCCGCTACGGTAAAAAAATTTGTTCAATTTTTCTGTTTGGTTTTTAGCGGGGGGGTCTTCGGAGCAGAACCACGTTGATTTGAGGTCCGGGGACCCCCTGCTTCCCAAAATACAGGCCCCGTTATGGGGTGCCGGTATCTCCTATGCATTTAAATGTCCCACGTCACGTGAAGGTGGTAATAAAATGCATAGGAGATACCAGCACCCCATAACAGGGCCTGTATCTCGGGAAGCAGGGGGTCCCTGGACCTCAAATCAATGAGGTTCTTCTCCGGAGACCCTGCTACAATACACTAGTATTACATTGTATTTTAAGAATTTTTGATCTCTGGCGAGATTTGCGCAGGGGGAGGCGGCTCTCACTCTGCAGCAGAAAGAAATCGTTGGGTGAGCCCTTTTCAAAGAGGCGATCATCACATCGCCGGCCACTCGCCAGTTTTACATTGTTGCTATCACAGGTATTCTGGGCTTTCTGCAGACCATGATAGTGTAACCTGTAGCTCACCACAAACCAGACGCGACCGCGAGGCTGAGGTAGGGAATTGTATAAACGCCAACCCACAACCGCGAGGGCGCGCCTAGAGTGTAGATTGGTCTTGCAATCCAGGTCAGGAGTATAGAAGGTAGAGTAGTCGTTTATACTTTCCGGGTCTGGATTAGAGAGTAGCGGATCTTTGGGTACTTTGCCAAGGTCAGGATTGGAGAGTAGTCATTGAGGATAGCCAAGGTCAGGAGCAGAGAATTCAGAATGGTCGTGCGCAAGCCGGGTCAGGAGAGGAGACATGCGGAGTCCAATTACGAAGCAGGGGTCAGGCAGCAGCAGGAACAAGGCAGGATGCAGCAAGGTACAAGGCAGGAATACAGCGAGGCACGGCGTCACACAAGGTTATGCTCAGCAAGGAATGAATGAGCAAGGCAGGTATTTAAGGAGCCATCAACCAATGAAGAGCCAGGGCGGAGCAGAAGAGGGGAATTCTATAGGCTGCTGGGACACACAGATGTGCCCTATGACACAGCCAAATTAGAAGCGGAGGCGGAGCTACGTGTCGCATGCATCGCCGTTGTGGAAGACTGGCGACATGCAGAGCATGCCCGAGTCATGGAGGCGGTACTGAGCGCACGGTGATCTGTGCGCATCACTGGGGTCAGGGGGCGGAGTCCGGTGCGCGCGTCACTCCCGCGCTGGTCCTGCCTGTCACAGGAGCGGGGGCGGAGACTTGGAAGGAGGTTAGAGGGGAGGCTGGGCGAACGAGCGTGCCGCACGCTTGTGCGGAGGCGGGGCCTGGAGACGGAGCCCGCGGAAGGACATACTGACTGCGCATAGTAACAGGACCATGAGATCGCGCATTCTGGACGTCTGTCGTGGCAGGGGTTTTCAGGTGAGGAGATGGTCTCCAGCCGCCAGAATGGCAAATCCTCACAGATAGCAAAAGCTGTCAAAACTGTCGATTTAAACAGCCCGACGATTTATTTTTTTCCGGCGCTTAGTTCATAGGCCCCTGTGTGTCTCTGTGTATGATTGTGTTATATATGTGTGTGTTTATGCATGTGTAGGGCATGTGTGTGTCTATGTACTGTATGTATGTCTACTTGTTTATTTGTATGTGTGTCTGTGTGTATTTTTTATTTTTTTGGCACAAACAGAATGAAGGTTAACGCCAATGTCCCTTTAGAGTCTGTATATCAAAGTATATGTTCTGCTAAACTGGTGAAATGAACACTTGATTTAGGATTTAATTAGATATGTTTGTGCTACTTAAACAGTCCTGCGTTTTTTATATATAAGTCCTGTACGGAGAGCCGGCTAGAAGTCTTTAGCTGGTTTGGGAGATCAAAGGAGCTGCTGGGAGAAAATGAACAATTGGCTTGAAATAACTTCTAAATTTGCAATAAAATCCTTCATGCACTGTACTTATAAAATATATATATATTGCTAAACTAAAGCAACTGGATTTTTTTCTTTGATTAATATGGTTGTTTTTGCTTCAGCCCCCGAGTTGCACTAGTTTTGTTTCTATACATGGAGCACATATTTTGTAAATCTGTCATTTCAAGTCAGGGGAGATAATGGGAATGAAATCTTCATTGCCATTGAGAAGACCGATTCCCAGCATGTTGAATAACCTGGGGCCAGAGCCCTAGATATATTTTCTAATATCAATACCTGACATCTATTATCTTGCGTAGTGTAGAAGTAAATGTGTTTTATTAAGGTGTTGAAGTAAAATGTTTGATATGGTGAAAAGATTGGAGGGGGGAAAAGTGGCTTAATGGGGGGCAGGAGGGGTGCCTGGGAAAGCTACTTCCTTGCCTGGGGCTAAATATGCTCTTAATCCGACTCAGCTTTCTCTTTTCCTGTTGCATAGTTTGTAATTTACAAGCACATGCACATTGTCTTTACAAAAATGGGCTGGCAAATATAGTATTGTTGAATACTAGACTACTAAAATTCAAGCCACTGCCTTCTGGAAATAACCCCAACCTCTCCATGTTAATCACAGAAGATCAGAACCTTGGAATTGTCATTGAAAAAAATAAGTACAGTACCAGGACAAATACATTTAGATGTAACATCAAATAGTGACTCGTAAGCTTATTTGAACTTTCTTTTATAATGGTTTTGTGGCCCACCTTACAGACATAACTTTGCAGGAATGTAAAGAGAAAGTAAAGTCGTGCCACTTATTTCCTAACGGTTTAGGAAAGTTTTGCCATTTGCTTGCTGTTCTGCCGCTCCTATATTTATATTTCGTCAGTGACATAATCTTCTCCTGGATGACCAATATGTTTCACAAACTGTACCCCATTTGCAAAACTACCTGGCTTTTGTTTTCTTCGTGTATCTAAAATTCTTTCCCGTGCTAGAGAAGATTTTGGTACTATTTATTTAAATGGAGCTGCATTCTTCCTAGCAATGAGGAAGTGGCTTCCTAGCATATTGAATATGGGCCAAAAATCCTTTGCTTCAATGCCTCATACTCCATCTCCTTTATTGGGTTTACATCCCTACTAGCACCTACATGAACCAATAGCAGTGCAATGTCTGGTTGATTGATGACTTGATTGATCGGACACTGTAAGTGTTTTTAAGTAGTGTTTCAGAATAAGATGACATTCTTAAATGTTGGACTTCATTTCCTTTAGTTCTTCCATTATGTGTGATGTATTTGTGTGCTGATCACTCTGACGTCGCAGAGCTTTTCGTTGCTCTTTTCCGCCTCTTCTGTTCTCTTCTAACAGTGCTTTATTTGCGATGGCATTGTTACTCTTTGGACAGGGCCACATGGGTCAATGGTGGTACAAATATTGGATAGTCATTCATTAAGCTTTTCAGTCCAAAAACAACAAAATCATGCATTTTGTTAAATTTGGTTAAGTAAGTTAATGACATTGTTTGGATATTAAGAAAATATTTCTATGACCTAGGTGTTATTGACCCTTTAATAATTTGCTGTATTGGTTTTCTCCCTTGAAAATCTTAATCACTATGATTCACATAAACCCTTATCATTTTCAGTGCACATTGTATAGTATAATCTTTCAATGCTGTTGAGAAAAAAAAAACAATGGTCTTATGTAATAGACCGCAAAACTGATGGTGGAGCTCATCAAAGGATATTCTCTGAGGTGACAAACTATGAACTGACCCAGGGACTTTTGATTGAAATAATTCTACATGGAGAAAAAAAATGTTTTATCTGGGTTGCTTTTAGTTTTATATTTTTCAACGTAAAGTTATTTAAATTATTGATCTCAGAGTATGATCCCACAACTCTCAAAGGATGATGTCAATGCAACCGTGAGAGTACAGCATTTATGTATAGTTTGAAAGAACAGCAATTGTAATGGTGGTACATTCCAGTGCTCTTATTCTCTCCACATTGGCATTCTAAATAATGCATAATCACCAGACTGGTTTAGGGTGCTCGAAGTGGCCTGATGAAAGTATTGGTACTGTGTCTGATTTTAAAAAAAGATCCACGTTTATGAAGCATTGTTGAAAAGCTCTTCGAGCTGTATTTTGAAAGGTGAAGTGGATTCTTAAAAAAAAATGTTTTTAACAGTCTGTAATTATATGTTTGTGGCTAAAGAGTAGCGTGAAAATAAAAAGTTGGATTAGTCCATATTCCCTAGCACCATTACACTTTACTATTAATACAGTGTAGATGCCAGTTGATGCTGACTACAGATATGCAACATCAGACTTTGTCTGTGATCTTGATTATAATGACTAATTACAGCTTTCCATAGCTGTCTAATAAAAGACATCACAGCTTTCAAAAGTCATATAAATAGCAACATGATTGCCGTGTGATTTGATGCAGATTCGTGGGCATCACCTTAGGAATCGAATTATTCTTGCTTTCAAAAGAGCAGAATAACTTCTACAAAGGAATAGTGTAGCTGAGGTATTTGTTTTCAGGTACGTGTTGCATTTTATTGAATCACTCTCAAAATGCTACAGAACAGGCAGCGACAAACGTTCTGAATATTAAATGCAATTCCTTTTTGTATTTCCAGTAGCTAGTAGAGCAATAAAATTCCTTAACTGCTTCTTTTTAACTTGCAAGTTAAACAAAAAAAAAAAAGCATGGTATGTTGCTAAATCTCTTTTCATAAGCACTGCCGAGAAACAACTCCAATCCTTGTTAGAAAATTGCAGAGTCTAGGACTGACAAAGAGCTCATGCTTGTTCTATTGTTAGTGCTCCAATGTCCGGAGAGTGGAGCCCTTTACAGCTGCATGGATCCTGCCTGGCTCAGCTGTACTATTTAAGGAGAGGAGGTTTGTCAATTTCTGGTCACAATAGAGAGAGTTTTTCAGTGCCTGTTGCAGGGCTGAGCACAGTTGGGGATCAATGCTAGCCATTCAAACTGCACCCTCTTTCATTGCTTTGATTTGTTAATTCAAGACTAAAGGTCCACCGAGGGGATTTAGGGTGTTTAAGAAAGCTGATGAACTGTTTAAAAAAACTGATGAACTGAGAGCGTTTATAGCCTTGGTGTGGCAATGTCACGCTTGTGCTCCTACACACAAGCGCAGAGAAAGGGAAGGGACCCGATAGTGAGGTGGGGAATCCGCAGGAGAGACGAAAGGGAGTGAGTTGCCGCGCAGCTGGGGATCAGCGCACGTAGTCACGTGAGTGCGCCACACGCATGAGAATGCGCGACGCATCCAGAGGTGCGGAGCCAAGCTCAGGGACACAACTAGCCCAGCTGCATGTGTGCGCATGCTCTGGCAGCAGAGCGGGGATGCGCGTGTTCTCAGGCACCAACGCGGGGGAAAGCCAACGCTTCAGCACAGGAGTCTGGAACAGGCCTCTACGTGGAGAATAGCAGCAGACCTTAAGAACTCAGGAACACAGGCCTTAGCGTGGGGAGTAGCAGTACTGACCTCTGCGTGGAGGGTAGCAGCAGGCCTCAGGAAATCAGGAACGCAGGCCTCTGCATGGAGAGTAGCAGCAGGCCTCAGGATACTCTGGTACTAATAACGAGAACTAGAGAGGAGCAGGGGAGGTAGAGTCCAGAGCACAAGGTAACAATAGAATTGCTTCTTGGAGGAATTCCAGCCTCCTAAAAGGCATAGTGCCAGTAACAGAAGAGTGCAGCAAATACTAAGTTCAAACTAAGGGTTGTTTAGTTGAATACTTTGGCCAAGGTATTGTAAGCCTGCTACCACGTCAAGGTAAACCCTATCAGCAGGTCCTACACTACCCGATGGTAAACTAACCTCAGTGATAGAATGAGTGACTGTCCCAGTCTTCCGGAATCCAAAGGAGATGAGTACAGGTCCCAGAGGAAGTTCAAGCAGGAACAGCATAGAGTACTGGGGTAGTACTTTGCAGGGCCCTGGGCAGGTAGCCACTGACTGCTTTTAAAAGGAAGCGGCAGCTGTTAGCAATGAGAAAGTAAGAGAGAGGCTTACTTCCTGACAGGAGGAAGAGGGCAGGATTTGCCAGGAAGCAAGATGGCATCGTTTGCGTCAGAATCCTTAAAGACACAGGATCTTGACTCGCAACTAGAGGGCGGTGATCAGAAGTAAACAGGTAAGGAAGGAACACGCCGCAGGGGGCGTGTTTCGAGCATAGTTACAGTACCCCCCTCTTCAGGATCGAACTCCGAGCGATCCAACAGACTAAGGGGCAGAGATGCATAGGAAGATAGACTCGCAGCTAGAGGGCAGCGCCCGCCACACAGAGAATCAACAGGGAATCTTGACTCGCAGCAAGAGGGCGGCGCATGCCATACAGAGAGACATCAGAGAAGCTTGGCACACAGGTAGAAAATACGCCACAAGGGGGCGTGAAACTTGACTCGCAGCTGGAGGGCGGCGCACGCCGTCACGTGTACGCGCCACGCGTGAGAGAATGCGTGACGCGACCAAGGGTGGCCTGGCTCCGTGGAACGAGTAGGGAACCGCGGTTGCGTAAATGCTCTATAAGGAGAGCGGGAACTGAAATGCGGCAGGTAAGGAGGGAGCATGCCGCGGGGGGCATATTCCCCGATTACTTACAGTACCCCCCCTTCAGGATCGAACTCCGAGCGATCCTTACTAGAGGGGGGACTATTCCAGAGAGTTCTTACCACAGTGGTCAGCACAGTTGGGTCTCGGGAGATTCCAAGGAGCGGTCCGCAGAGTGTCTGGGCTGCTGTATGAACAGTAACTATGAACAGGGTCAGGACTTAGAAACAGCACGGCCAGGGAACTCCCGTACAGCACTCCATGGTCCGGACCTCAAGGGCTCCCTCCTGGAGTAGGAGGAAAAACAATTCTGGAGTGAAGAAGAGAAATTAGGGTCTCCCAACGGTGGAAGGTTTTAGGAACAGGAGAGATTGCGGGGCCACCTCTGGGGACCGTTTGTTTGGCCAAGCATAATGTCACGCTTGTGCTCCTACACACAAGCGCAGAGAAAGCGAAGGGACCAGATAGCGAGGTGGGGGATCCGCAGGAGAGACGAAAGGGAGTGAGTTGCCGCGCAGCTGGGGATCGGTGCACGTAGTCACGTGATCGCGCCGCACGCAGGAGAATGCGCGACGAATCCGGAGGTGCGGAGCCAAGCTCAGGGATACGACTAGCCCAGCTGCATGTGTGCGCATGCTCTGGCAGCAGAGCGGGGATGCGCGTGTTCTCAGGCACCAACGCGGGGGAAAGCCAACGCTTCAGCACAGGAGTCTGGAACAGGCCTCTGCGTGGAGAATTGCAGCAGACCTTAAGAACTCAGGAACACAGGCCTTAGCGTGGGGAGTAGCAGTACTGACTTCTGCGTGGAGAGTATTAGCAGGTCTCTGGAAAAATGGTGACACAGGCCTCTGCGTGGAGGGTAGCAGCAGACATCAGGAACGCAGGCCTCTGCATGGAGAGTAGCAGCAGGCCTCAGGATACTCGGGTATTAATAACGAGAACTAGAGAGGAGCAGGGGAGGTAGAGTCCAGAGCACAAGGTAACAATAGAATTGCTTCTTGGAGGAAGTCCAGCCTCCTAAAAGGCATAGTGCCAGTAACAGAAGAGTGCAGCAAATACTAAGTTCAAACTAAGGGTTGTTTAGTTGAATACTTTGGCCAAGGTATTGTAAGCCTGCTACCACGTCAAGGTAAACCCTATCAGCAGGTCCTACACTACCCGACGGTAAACTAACCTCAGTGGTAGAATGAGTGACTGTCCCAGTCTTCCGGAATCCAAAGGAGATGAGTACAGGTCCCAGAGGAAGTTCAGGCAGGAACAGCATAGAGTACTGGGGTAGTACTTTGCAGGGCCCTGGGCAGGTAGCCACTGACTGCTTTTAAAAGGAAGTTGCAGCTGTTAGCAATGAGAAAGTCACAGAGAGGCTTACTTCCTGACAGGAGGAAGAGGGCAGGATTTGCCAGGAAGCAAGATGGCGTTGTTTGCTTCATAATCCTTAAAGACACAGGATCTTGACTCGCAACTAGAGGGCGTTGATCAGAAGTAAACAGGTAAGGAAGGAACACGCCGCAGTGGGCGTGTTTCGAGCATAGTCACAGTAGAAATTAAACAGGTAAGGAAGGAACACGCCGCAGGGGGCAATTTTCATAGTCCGTGGCAAATACTGGCTCTGAGGGAGCTGTGTCCTTGTTAACCCTCTTGTTATTAAAATGCACAAGCACTGCGTTTCTCAATATTTCAACCCTATTTTATTGTCATTACCACCTTCTGTGCCCTTCGGCTTGTTGGTGGCTCTAAAGATTCTCTTAGATTGGGTTTGAAAACTTCACCTTAAACACTAGATTAGACTGATGTTCTGTTTTCCGTGCTCCTGTTGATTTGTTGAACCTTCGCCGGGCTGGAAAGCATGTAGCAGCTTGATGGGGAGACAGCTTGCTAATATGATTTACCAGTCTACAGTCATGCACAATAAGTGTGAATAAATACAAGGGTCTCACAGAATCAACCCTAGCCTTTCCTTTTCTCTTATTTTTTTTCTTGTGTCAGGAATATAATTCATGCCCTTACAGAAGCACGATATGCTATGAATAAGTTACAAAACAATACCATTTATTTTTTTGAAGTGGGTTGGAGCTTTCAAATACATTTTATGAGGATGAGATGAGTACTGTTGTTTAGACAGTATACATTGCTCAATTTACTGTATACAGTTATTGTATAACTGCTGCTAAACATTTAACTCCCTGAGTACAATGGATTGATGGAATGTATTGTCCTTAGAGTAACTTTTTTATTTATATTTATTAAGTGCATGGCAAGCCCTTATGTTCTGTTTTGTATACATTTTTGTCAAGTGTTTTTAAGTAAATTCTTTCAGTTAATTTCTCCATGTGTGACGTAATATAATAAAATACTTGATAATAAGAGGTTTTCGAAACATTTGTTGGCTTTTTGTAATGGGTTTATCGAAGAAGGTTTTGTTGCTAATATAAAAAACAAAACTAGAATCCTTTATTATGGTCAGACTGATAATCGCAGGCACTTCCCAGGGCGGAACCTATACTAAAATCTGACTGAGGTGCTAAATCTGAAGCAGAGACTGGTGAAAAGTCTTAATTATATTAAACTTTTAACAATTGACCAGCCACAAGTTTATGGGATGACATTACTTTGAAAGAGTCTGAATAATCTCCAGTATGAGTTAATGCACTGCAATTCCACGTTAACGGCTACTCAAGTCAATGGCAGGTAACGTGGGATTGCAGTGTGTTAAGGTGCGTTGGAAGTTTAGGAATCTCTCCCTTAGACAACACTTTCATGAAAAAATTATTTGCAGAGATATTTCAGTTTTTGTCCGGTGGGTTAACAAATAATCTTCACTCAAAGATATGTTTCTTTGTAAACACGTTGGACCACTTTATGACCATCTTGGAGATTACCACTGCACGCATTCTTCTCTGTTTTGTTTTTCTTTACAGGTACTGATTACCTAAGATACATTTTTTTTTTCTCGGGTTTGTAAGTTTAGGAGGATCAAAATACTGACTTTATTATGGTACTTAAGTATTGTTCACAACCATCATATATTTTAAAACTTAAAATCCCTTTATGACATATATATATATATATATATATACATATATATATATATATATATATATATATATATATATATATGCGGTAAGAATGTAAATGACAATACCCTTTTAGTGTATTCTCAAAAGTGATAGTGTGGGTTTGTGAATTAAAAAAGTAAAGCTAGGCCAAACCATCTTCTACTACAGCACTTCAGTAACTACTGTAGTTAGGAGTTTTAAAAGTTGCTTTCATGTTTTCCTAGATCCCCATGTAATTGTCAGTGGTTTCTGTTCTTATAATGCTCTTAGTGTTTTATCTGCAGTTTTACGGATAAGGTAAGTTGAAGGTTAAAAGTGTGCTGTACGAGGAATAATTAAACTATAGAGACCAAATGGTACAAACTGCTCTGGATATCCTGCACCCTTCAAGTGAAATTATGCAACACATTAGATAATGTCTTTACTACGAATTTGCAATAAATGGTTATGCGAGTTTGCATTGAAATGTAAATGAATGGAATGAATAATATATTTAACATCTTCGATGTGGGGGAGCCCGGACAGACTAATTCCTGGTCTTACTCGTTGCTTCTCTCTCCAAATCTCAGTTGGTGACAGGTCCCCTTCCTTTGCGTTTTAGTGATGGATCAACATTACAAATATCCAATCTTTTCTTCCAGTAACTGCCTAGACTCTTGTGTATGGGCTTCAGCTCCCTTACTTCCTTTAGAAACCTATACCAGGACATTTAGGCTCAAAGTCATTATCTCCAAGTGAAATCATGTTTCTTATCCTGTAATGAGGTTCAATACTGAAGACCATTTCTAACCTAAGCAGAAGAAAATATTGTCTTCACTAGTTGTGTAAGCAAAAATAATTGTGGGTAAACATGGGTAAGCAGTGTTATTTTACTCATTTCTATTGACAATAACAGTGGTGTGCACCTCTTAATGGGTGAACAGTAATATGGCCCTATGCCATTCCATGATAGGCAGCTGATTCAGCCGTGAACTAGTTGTAGATGAGTTTGAAGGGAAACTCATGCTTGAATCTACTGTAGCTTCACTGAAACTCATGATATCTTATTTGATCTCTGGAGGGTTTTTTTTTTTTAACAATTTATGGTTCTGTTTGGGCACCCCTAAACCTCTCCAAACATTTTTGAATTACTTTAAAGTATTTGCATTTACCACCTCCACTGGGAGTTGATTCTATGCATTTATATTCCCCCTATCTCTCCTTCTTCTATATTCAGAGCCTGGCTTCTTCTTCTAGCATTTCTGTATCGCAAAATAATTCTTACGTTCTGTGCCTTATTGATGTTGAAGATACAATATTTGAAAGCTTCTCATATATTGACTTGGACACAAGAATGGAGGAAATTTGAGAGAGATCAGTTCAGCAAATACTATCTGTGTTATGTTTTGTTGTTTAATATTTCATATTTTGGTTATAAAATAACCAAACTGCTTTGTGCTCGTGCCTTATGTAATATACTTTCCATCTTCTGTATGAAGGCAGTAAGGCAAAATGTTTCCCTTATTTACACGTCTGCACACATTGTTAAGAAACAGGAAATTACATTAGGAAAGGATTTAAGCTCCTCTCCTGTGGAGAGACTCCCTATGAACAGGGCAGGGACAGGAGATCTCAACAAATGTAATCTCTTACTTCTTAACAGGAGCACATCCTTCCCCTTTTGAGTTTCACTGAGAAGCATTTGTTTTGCAATTTGAATGAGAAACAAAGAAACAACGATATTTCTGAAACACTTATTGACCTTTTTTGCTTTGTTTTAAATCACTTTGTTATCCATGGACAAAGTATCTAGCATCTAGGCTGGTTTATGGTACAAGATTAACAGGTATTACTAAAAGATACAATCTTCAAAGCAAAATCATTACTGCGACACAGGTGAGACAGAGAGAAGAAAATCTTGTCTCAGATGTTAAGAATTTGATATATTTGTACTTTACAATTGTATGTGTCTAATTTGATACGAAAACATCCAAACCATTTCCCCTTGGGATGACATTTCCTTAAATGCTATATTTCTCCTACTCGTTTAGCAGTTGGCTCTTTCAAATATGCACGTTTTTTTAATATCCATTGTTAAGCGGGCTGCAAAGTGTAAAACAGTTTTTAAATTAATGTTACTGCTTACTGTACAAGCAGAACAGTTAGTGCTAATTCACATAAAGAACAGTCCAGGTCAAATTGCTTGATTTCCTGGCGAAACATACAGTTCTCTGATCAGGAAATTATAGCATTATTGACTTCAAGTGCTGGTCTGTCATCATTTCAGAGTGTTTCATTAGCACTCATTACCGAATCTGTTAAATGAATACTGCATTTTTTTTTTTTTTTTTATCCTTTCCAGCAATGGTATAGCAGCTCCATTGAAGTCATATGTATGTGGCTGGTTGATAGACTAGACCTTCAGCTTCATGTCTACCAGCTAAAAACCATCATCAAGATTGTGAAGGTAAAATCAGTCTTTTAATTCTATACATTACCATTGTGAGACCAAAAAAAAAGCTCTGATCTATAATGCATTTTAGTCTTTGTGTCATAGTTGACATGTTTACAATGTTAATAACCTTTATTGTCTCTATTTGCAGGTTTGAAATAAACATTTAATAAACATAGGTGACTGCATAGCAATATTATCTTTCATGTTTCTTGTTATATTGTATTTGTAAGACTGCAACATATGTACATGAACAAATGTACGCGTGAGTAAATATGTTGTATTGCAAAGGGACACATTCAGTTTTAAAGGACAGTCCTATTCAGTCAAATCTTTAGTACAATTTGAAGGAAACTAGCAGACAATTAGTGTAACAAAGGGAGAGCATAAATGGGAGTTGAAAGTGATTGGAACAAGTGATGGCCACTAGCCTAGCATCTGAGAAACCTCATCTCAATATTCAGGGGACTTGTATTGCAGGAAATGCGGTAGAGGCATGCATGGACTTTCGAGGATTTATGGGTAGAGTTATTTTGTATAGGGTTTACATAAGTTCGTCATTTTTATTATAATGAGGATAGGTATGGTTTGTGATGAAAGGAGCATCAGAGGTGAGTTTGGAGAGGAGAGAAGGGAGCAGTGTAGCTTATAATATACATGTAGAAACATTAGAAATGTACTACCAGTGTGGGAGAAGAATTGGCCAAATATGTATGTATTGTATGTCTTATTGATATAGCGCCATTAATGTACATAGCGCCTCACAGCAGTAATACACATGGCAATCTTATAACTAACAAAAAATATAAATAACACATAATGGGAAGAAGTGCTTCAGACATAAAAGTAACATTTAGGAAAAGGAGTCCCTGCTCCGAAGAGCTTACAATCGAATTGGTTGGTAGGAAAAATTGCAAGGGGCCAAGGTTTATGTATCATGTATACTGTAGTATTAGCCACGGAGCTACTCATATGCTTCGTCAAGCAGGTGTGTTTTAAGTGGTTCTTAAAGGTGGATAGAGAGGGTGCTAGTATTGAGGGGAAGGGCATTCCAGATGTGTGGGGCAGACAGTGAGAGAGGTTTTACTCATTGAAGGTCATATATATATATATATATATATATATATATATATATATATATATATATATATATATATATATATATATGGTAACCAGATAATGAGCAAATGTTTTTTTCCACCTTATTTGCATTATCAAATGAGAATCCGTTGGAATTGAAAGACAAATTAAAAAAAAAAAAAACGTATTTTCAAATGAATTGGTTCATGTAATGGTTCCATTCTCCCAAAGTGATTTTTGTGGAAACCACCGTAACATATGAGACTGGTTTTTTTTGTTTTGTTTTTTTGTTTTATTTTTTTTTTTTTTTAAATATCCGGCACACATTTTAATTCAAATTTAGAAGTAATACAACACATTTATGAATCATTATTTTCCATGAAAAATACATCTTTTCCTGCTAGACAAGCAAATGGTTCACCCTGCAGTGTAAAAAGTAAAAAAGGGGATTTTTAATGCAGGATACAAATGTTGCCTGAAATGCACTATAAATAAAAACGAACCAAAGTAGAATATGCCACTTTACCTGTACATTTTTGCAATGTCATGAAATGTGCTTCGGGACCGTTACAATATGTAAGAGGTATGCATGTTGATTTTTTTAAGGAACTATACAAAATGAATGTGTGCCTTTCAAAGTTAATACTACAGTACAAGACATCACAAGAAGTACATTTGTTAATGATGCTTGTGAGAGAAGAATACAGTATACTTACATGACATATTTTACAGAGAAAATGCATGGCATAATGTTGCCATGAAGATGGAAAATCATTTTTATAATGCTCAATCATTTAACAATTACCCACCAAATTGAAATCACTGCCTTTTTAAGAGTAGATATTTTGACCTTTTTTGCAAATAATTATTTTTTCTTATTGTTTCCTTGCTCCCTTCTCGCACCTTCTCTCGTATAGAGACATGCTGAGAAATGGCACCTCCACAAGAAGTATTTATACTTTATTTTTTTCCCATTTGTTTATATATATTATATGTTTTATTAGATCTTTATTGACACATGTTTTTTATTCACTAACGACTCCACAAGAAGTATTTATACTTTATTTTTTTCCCATTTGTTTATATATATATAAATACTTCTTGTGGAGTCGTTAGTGAATAAAAAACATGTCAATAAAGATCTCATAAAAGGTGAAATCTAGTAAACCTAAACTTTGAAATCTCTGACCATAAAAATATATAGATAAAAGCTCAAATAAATGTGAAATAAAAGGAGACACAATCTCAGAAATACACAATAAAAAAGAAATGTAAAAATCAGAATGAAAAACAAAGCAAAAAAATACAAACAAAACCAGAACTTGCACTAACCCTGGGGGCTATTCACAAAGCAGTGATAAAATCAGTGCATTTGCGCCCAACTTTGCATTTATTTATCGAGCACTAAGACATGAGGCCAAAAATGGTATTCACTAAGAATAAAAAAAGGCCATTTTTTTAAGGGCCAATATTGCTTTTTTTCTATCGGCCGATAATTTTTTTTTATCAGTGCTATCGCTTAGTGCTAAAGCCTATGGCGTGGCAACTGCATCTCCATGCACGGCTTTTACAGGCGATCGTGCAATTAAAAAATTAATTTTGATAATAGTGTGTGGGAGCAGGGGGTCTCCTGAGCTGAACCACATTGATTTCAGCCTCGGCGACCCCCTACTTCCTGAGATACAGGCCCCGGTATGGGGTGCCGGTATCCCCCGTGCTTTTAAATCTCCCGCGTCACGCGACCGTGGGATTTAAATCCTGCACTGGGATACCGGCAGCCCATAGCGGGGCCTGTATCTCGGAATGTAGGGGGTCCCCGAGGCTGAAATCAATGCACCTCACCTCAGAAGACCCCATCCTCCCGCACACTAGTATCAAAACACAAATAACGTTTTTTGGGGGTTTTTTAATCGTAACCATAGCGGCTATCTGCTATGGTAATGAAGTTGCTTTAATTTCATTTTTACTAATAGTGTGCGAGAGCAGGGGGTCTCTTGAGCTGAACCGCATTGATTTCAGCCTTGGGTGTCCGGGCGTCCTCGGGTGGTGCCCGCTAGCCAGCGGTATCAATCCTGTGCATAAAAAAAATTTGCAATACAATTAAATAAATACACCCTCCCCCCCCCTATACATACAGTACAGTAATGGGCAAAATTACTATTATCCAGATATGGGTAATAGTACATTTGCTCATTTAAAATAAAACATAAACCAGCAGCATTAGGTAAATAAAACTTGCACTTACCCCTGCAGCCTACCATGATGAAGGCTGTTTTCATCCTCATCACCGTCCTTGTCCTCCATGGGCTGCAACAATACAATAGAAAATACAATCTAATGGCCCTGAACCCTTCATCACCTTAGCAGTTAGTAACTGCTATAGTAATTAAGGGGTTAACCACCCTCCCCTGCTACCCACCAGGAGGCCTAACCAAATACCCTGGGAACACTACCCCCACTACCCATTGATTGGCACAGTGTTAAAGCATGCCCTTATAATATGGGCATGCTTTGCAACTATAGCAATAAATGGGGAAGCTAAAAAAAAACAGGCCAAAAATAAAACACATTACATAAAAAATATACACATTCCAAATGCCAAAAAAACTATTGATTGGCACAGTGGTACATCATGTCCATATAATATGGTCATAATTTACCACTATGACAATCAATGGTCAACCTAAAAAATAAACAACCAACAACCAACAATATCAAAATCAATCAAACCAATCACCAAATAAATAACAATAAAAAAGTAAATGCACATTACACACAAGGAACAGCATTCATAAAAATATCAATCAAAACTTGCTACCTCATTAGTTGAAAAAAATTAATTTATGACAAAAAGTAAATTTACAAAAATCAATATGAACCAGGCAAATAGGTTTACAAAAAGTCTAATTGGAAATGTAAAAATAAGACGTACATAGTCAGTCACCTCAAGCCTGAGGAAAGG
The DNA here is from genome assembly GCF_040206685.1 of Ascaphus truei. NCBI lineage: Eukaryota > Metazoa > Chordata > Amphibia > Anura > Ascaphidae > Ascaphus > Ascaphus truei. The sequence continues at coordinate 62,337,262 of NC_134487.1, forward strand.
ATAAGAAAGCCCTGACACACCAGTATTGTTTTGGAGATCTATCTGGTGACTATGTAGTTTACCTCTTATTATTAAACTTCTTATTAGACTTTTTGTGACGTTATTTGCCTGAATCATATTGATTTTTGTAAATTCACTTTTTTTTTTAATAAATTAACTTTTTCTACTACTGAGGTAGCAAGCTCCTTCTGGATGGGTTGATGGACTGGTTGATTAAAGTTCCAGATGGGAACGGTGTCCTTAATGTGAAGTCCTCACTGATTCTGAAATAACAGAAACAAAAGGGCACACCAATTGCGCAGTATGTAACAGCAACAAATCCCTGTCTAGAACTGCAGAATCCTACTCACAGAATAAAAACTTGCAAATCCAGTGGAGAGAATCTGTACACACTTCCCATCTACACACGACTTCCCACGGACCCCACGTGGTCTGGCTTGTGGAACCTTCCCTCAATTGGCGATGGTGATCGTGGATATTAACGATGCAGCACCCCCATGGGTAAGGAAATAGGGAATAGGACAATAGTGGTGTAATACGTAACAATCTTTAATAAAACAATTAAAACACAAAAAGCCCACACTCACAATGTAAGGGGGTGAGTTGCAAAACTCACGGATGCCGTCCGCAACTTGATAGTCCCCCAGTCCGCAACGGAGAGACTCACTGAGTGCAACACCCGCTACTGGCAAGTCGGGTGACGTCAGCGGTACAGGAAGCTCTCCTAGCGTCAGGAACTACGGATGCCGGATCAGCTCAAATCACTAAACTCCTCCTCCCTACGCGTTTCATGACTCTACGTCACTTCCTCAGCATTTATGCAAAGGTGTTGGTGATAAATTCCTGTTGATTTAAAAAAAAATGTTTCTCAGACTTCAGGGGTAAAAGGAATTCCTCAGGAAGTGACGTAGAGTCATGAAACGCGTAGGGAGGAGGAGCTTAGTGATTTGAGCTGATCCGGCATCCATAGTTCCTGACGCTAGGAGAGCTTCCTGTACCGCTGACGTCACCCGACTTGCCGGTAGCGGGTGTTGCGCTCAGTGAGTCTCTCCGTTGCGGACTGGGGGACTATCAAGTTGCGGACGGCATCCCTTACATTGTGAGTGTGGGCTTTTTGTGTTTTAATTGTTTTATTAAAGTTTGTTACGTATTACACCACTATTGTCCTGTTCCCTATTTCCTTACCCATGGGGGTGCTGCATCGTTAACATCCACGATCACCATCGCCAATTGAGGGAAGGTTCCACAAGCCAGACCACGTGGGGTCCGTGGGAAGTCGTGTGTAGACGGGAAGTGTGTACAGATTCTCTCCCCTGGATTTGCAAGTTTTTATTCTGTGAGTAGGATTCTGCAGTTCTAGACAGGGATTTCTTGCTGTTACATACTGCGCAATTGGTGTGCCCTTTTGTTTCTGTTATTTCAGAATCAGTGAGGACTTCACATTAAGGATACCTACCCATCTGGAACTTTAATCAACCAGTCCATCAACCCATCCAGAAGGAGCCTTGTATTACAGACTGTCTTTGTTGGATTACGGTATCTTGGACTGATCACATTAGCGCCGGGGACACTTATTTTGTGTTTGTATATTGCCTTATCAGATTTGGAATGATCTGTCGTTTGTTGTTCCCCTAGGCTGCCTGTTCACTAATATTGTTTATCACTTCACGGTTGATATTTAATATTCACATAATTTTACACATTTTTTAAGTGTAGGTTAGCGCTTGTAGAGGGTTTATATTTGTTTGTTTACTGAGGTAGCAAGGTGTGATTTATTTCTCTTGGAGTGCTGGTCTGATCTTTTTTAAAGAAAGCAGAAGAAACAAAATGGCAACAACACAACAATGAGATAAACATTAGTACTTAGAAAAGTACCTGTCAATGACTTCTATGTGCAGCTCTTAATGGCCGGACTCCCAACAAGCAGTGGCAGATTTCAAATGTTGCGCCCCACTGGCACTTACCTTTTTTCCCGCCCGGACCACCTCTCACAGCTTTGCAGCGTCAAATGATGCAAAATATCCGAAATTGAACAAAGTGGTTCATGCCCTACAAACAACCAGAAATATTCTTGCCTTGAAAAGTAGGAAGGTCTTTCATCACACAGCTGTGGTCAGTTACAGTACTTTCACAAGTTCAATACTCAATAATGATGATAATTGAATATGTAGATTGTTCTGAAACCTCAAATGAAAGTACTAGTAAGAGGGAACATAAACAGAATGTCCTTGGTTAATTAATTTACAAGATGATCCTTAAATTAGCGTTTTATAAATACACGTGTAACATTTAGGCAACATAAGTTGAATCTATGAAGATAGAAAACATCTCCAGATGCTAGTATTTAGCTAAAGAATAAAAGTGTGATAATTTAGTAAAAAAAATGTTTAACCTTTGCAGAACGTCTTCAGAATAGTGCGAAAAATAATAAATAGGACATAAAATGGAAATGGAAAAAAGGTTTATATGCTCATAATGCTACAATATGTAGGATACTATTTGTTTATTTGGTCACGTTGACAGCAAATCTGTCCAAAGTATGCTATGACCAATAAAATAAAATTATTATATTACACTTTGTCACGGTAGAACAGGTCTTTTAACACCATTTATATTTAAGGGATCAGTCTCTGGGCAAAACAAGGCAGTGGAATAAAATTAGGTTTATTCTGGATAAGACCTCGGAAACACACAAGAATACAAAATACAAAAATATACACACTTATGGGGGTCTGGGGAATGAGATCTACCTTTCCTAGGTGCAGGGACCCACTTCAAATGGGTTTCCCCTGTCCGCGTCTCTGCTGCAGGATATCAGAGTGCTGAATACACAGTAGCCACTCTGGCATGTATCTCCATCTGGTCGCAGTCCAACTCCACACTCCTTCCTAGAGTGTCTCTCAGGTAGTCCTCTGAGGGAATCTCCACACTCGTTCCCAGAGTGTCTCCCCCTCTGTTAGTCTCCTGCTCTGATCAGCAGTGTTCCTTATATACCCCTTGGTGACTATCCTTTAACATTGAGCATGGGTAGCCAGCCAAGAAAAACAGTGCCTGGGGCTCAGACATGGTAACTGATTCTATTAACTAGTGCCCTACCTTTGTTCTGATCATATCTTTTCTATGGAACAGTTCAGCTAAAGGGATTACAGAAACTCTTTCCATAGAAATGATAGGAACTGGCACATAACATCATTTACATTTGCAGGGCTGACATGTTAATTTAATCACCACACAATTCCAGATATCTAATCTGGGAGGAATTGCTAACACAGGCATAAATACAGACATACAGTAAGGTAATGATGTAAAAGACAGGATTTAGAATTACATACAGCTAGCCCAAATCACATCATAAGATAATGCCGGCTTTCTAAACTGGGGGAAGTATTGTCACAAGGAATAAAAGAATGCTAGCTTTGAAATACATTCTTACAGACATGGGTTAACTTCAAAAACATTCCCTGTTCTTCCCCAGATATTAAATACATTTGGCTGGATGAAATATTACTAGGATAGCCAAGTTACACGTTTTTTTTAGGGATAAATAGCTGGGATTTCTCTTTATTGGGACCCCCAGCTACCCCTACCGTCACACAGTTATACGTGAAAACTCTACAGTTGCGGGAAAAAATACCATAATATTCTTATCGTGTATGCCTCATGTTATAACATCCCATGTATGCCTCATGTTATAACATCCCATGTATGCCTCATGTTATAACATCCCATGTATGCCTCATGTTATAATATCCCATGTATGCCTCATGTTATAATATCCCATGTATGCCTCATGTTATAACATCCCATGTATGCCTCATGTTATAACATCCCATGTATGCCTCATGTTATAATATCCCATGTATGCCTCATGTTATAATATCCCATGTATGCCTCATGTTATAACATCCCATGTATGCCTCATGTTATAACATCCCATGTATGCCTCATGTTATAACATCCCATGTATGCCTCATGTTATAACATCCCATGTATGCCTCATGTTATAATATCCCATGTATGCCTCATGTTATAACATCCCATGTATGCCTCATGTTATAACATCCCATGTATGCCTCATGTTATAACATCCCATGTATGCCTCATGTTATGACTTCCCATGTATGCCTCATGTTATGACTTCCTATGTATGCCTCATGTTATGACTTCCCATGTATGACTCGTTATGACATCCCATGTATGCCTCATGTTATGACTTCCCATGTATGCATCATATTATAATATCCCATGTATGCCTCATGTTATAACATCCCATGTATGCCTCATGTTATAACATCCCATGTATGCCTCATGTTATAACATCCCATGTATGCCTCATGTTATAACATCCGAAGTATGCCTCATGTTATAACATCCCATGTATGCCTCATGTTATAACATCCCATGTATGCCTCATGTTATAATGTCCCATGTATGCCTCATGTTATAATGTCCCATGTATGCCTCATGTTATAACGTCCCATGTATGCCTCATGTTATAACGTCCCATGTATGCCTCATGTTATAACATCCCATGTATGCCTCATGTTATGACATCCCATGTATGACTCGTTATGACATCCCATGTATGCCTCATGTTATGACTTCCCATGTATGCCTCATGTTATGACTTCCCATGTATGCCTCATGTTATGACTTCCCATGTATGCCTCATGTTATAACATCCCATGTATGCCTCATGTTATGACATCCCATGTATGCCTCATGTTATAACATCCTATGTATGCCTCATGTTATGACATCCCATGTATGACTCGTTATGACATCCTATGTATGCCTCATGTTATGACTTCCCATGTATGCATCATGTTATAATATCCCATGTATGCCTCATGTTATAACATCCCATGTATGCCTCATGTTATAACATCCCATGTATGCCTCATGTTATAACATCCCATGTATGCCTCATGTTATAACATCCCATGTATGCCTCATGTTATAATATCCCATGTATGCCTCATGTTATAACATCCCATGTATGCCTCATGTTATAACATCCCATGTATGCCTCATGTTATAATGTCCCATGTATGCCTCATGTTATAACGTCCCATGTATGCCTCATGTTATAACATCCCATTTGTGACTCGTTATGACATCCCATGTATGCCTCATGTTATGACTTCCCATGTATGCCTCATGTTATGACATCCCATGTATGACTCGTTATGACATCCCATGTATGCCTCATGTTATGACTTCCCATGTATGCATCATATTATAATATCCCATGTATGCCTCATGTTATAACATCCCATGTATGCCTCATGTTATGACTTCCTATGTATGCCTCATGTTATGACTTCCCATGTATGACTCGTTATGACATCCTATGTATGCCTCATGTTATGACTTCCCATGTATGCATCATGTTATAATATCCCATGTATGCCTCATGTTATAACATCCCATGTATGCCTCATGTTATAACATCCCATGTATGCCTCATGTTATAACATCCCATGTATGCCTCATGTTATAACATCCCATGTATGCCTCATGTTATAATATCCCATGTATGCCTCATGTTATAACATCCCATGTATGCCTCATGTTATAACATCCCATGTATGCCTCATGTTATAATGTCCCATGTATGCCTCATGTTATAACGTCCCATGTATGCCTCATGTTATAACATCCCATTTGTGACTCGTTATGACATCCCATGTATGCCTCATGTTATGACTTCCCATGTATGCCTCATGTTATGACATCCCATGTATGACTCGTTATGACATCCCATGTATGCCTCATGTTATGACTTCCCATGTATGCATCATATTATAATATCCCATGTATGCCTCATGTTATGACTTCCCATGTATGCCTCATGTTATGACTTCCTATGTATGCCTCATGTTATGACTTCCCATGTATGACTCGTTATGACATCCCATGTATGCCTCATGTTATGACTTCCCATGTATGCATCATATTATAATATCCCATGTATGCCTCATGTTATAACATCCCATGTATGCCTCATGTTATAACATCCCATGTATGCCTCATGTTATAACATCCCATGTATGCCTCATGTTATAACATCCGAAGTATGCCTCATGTTATAACATCCCATGTATGCCTCATGTTATAACATCCCATGTATGCCTCATGTTATAATGTCCCATGTATGCCTCATGTTATAATGTCCCATGTATGCCTCATGTTATAACGTCCCATGTATGCCTCATGTTATAACGTCCCATGTATGCCTCATGTTATAACATCCCATGTATGCCTCATGTTATGACATCCCATGTATGACTCGTTATGACATCCCATGTATGCCTCATGTTATGACTTCCCATGTATGCCTCATGTTATGACTTCCCATGTATGCCTCATGTTATGACTTCCCATGTATGCCTCATGTTATAACATCCCATGTATGCCTCATGTTATGACATCCCATGTATGCCTCATGTTATAACATCCTATGTATGCCTCATGTTATGACATCCCATGTATGACTCGTTATGACATCCTATGTATGCCTCATGTTATGACTTCCCATGTATGCATCATGTTATAATATCCCATGTATGCCTCATGTTATAACATCCCATGTATGCCTCATGTTATAACATCCCATGTATGCCTCATGTTATAACATCCCATGTATGCCTCATGTTATAACATCCCATGTATGCCTCATGTTATAATATCCCATGTATGCCTCATGTTATAACATCCCATGTATGCCTCATGTTATAACATCCCATGTATGCCTCATGTTATAATGTCCCATGTATGCCTCATGTTATAACGTCCCATGTATGCCTCATGTTATAACATCCCATTTGTGACTCGTTATGACATCCCAGGTATGCCTCATGTTATGACTTCCCATGTATGCCTCATGTTATGACATCCCATGTATGACTCGTTATGACATCCCATGTATGCCTCATGTTATAACATGGAAGAATGGAAGAAGCAGGGCACTGCGGATTTGAGTAAAGCTAATTTATTGCCAGTGGATTGACGTTTCTGCCTCACAGGGCCGTTTTCAAATCCACTGGCAATAAAATAGCCTTGTTCAAATCTGCAGTGAACTGCTTCTTCAATTCTTCCATACTAATCGGAATACCACACAGAGATCCCTGGACCAGGACCAGGAGGAGTTGTAGTATCATTGTTTTTTTTTATATTCATTGGTGGGCAGATTTTCCCATTTATATTGTAATTATATCGTGTTATAACATCCCATGTAAGCCTCATGTTATAAGATTCCATACGAGTTAGCAACGACTTGCCTTTTTGGTAGAACAGAAAAAACACGTTTGATCTACCAGGAATTTTGTGTACGCAAGTCCCTCCACTTTCAAACCTACTAAGTATTCATTTGTATTGCTCTGATATGAGGTCATCACAAAACTAATCTGAAATTAAAGATGCCAAAAGTTCCATGGGATTTAAATGTAGTATTGTAAGTACTGTATTATGTCACCCACCTTTTGAACCAACTGAAAACATATCTGAAAAATAATGTTACCTAAAGAAGAGGTTGGGTATAGGGCTGGGCACATTTTTTTGCAGATTCGGATCCGTCATGGATCGGGCAGTTCTTTTGGTCTGCGGATTTCCACGAATCAGGCTCAAAAAGAGTGATTTGTCTTTATGGATTTTTGTATTTTTTTTACTGACAATCCAATCCGCGACTCCGCAATCTGTTGGAGGATTCTAAGAGTACAATCCGCGGATTTTTGCAATCCAATGTTGGATTGTAAGAGTAATATCCACTGATTCCACAATCCGCTGGAGGAGTTTTAAAAGTCCTCCAATGGATTGCGGTATCCGCGGATTGGATCCAATGGCGGTTTTGTATTAATCCACACAGATTTGAAACTAGAACCAACAGATTTCATACCACAGAACGGATTTTGAATGGAAAGCTCGGGAAATTCCGCGAAACTGATTTTGACAGTTTCGCTCATCTCTAGTTGGGTACCATGAAAGTATTTTGTACTTAGTTATGTAAAATGATTTTATGTTTTTTGGGGAGGCTACACAATGTAACCTTTCAATTGCGCGTTTATTGGAATGCCGAGTGCGTGTTTCCTCGTGTTTTTTCTAATGGATTAATTTGCCATATCCCTTTTTTTTTTTTGCATATTTAAGAAACATATAGCATATCAATTTAGTGTATTCTATAATTCGGGTCGATTTGTATATATTCTGTGTTAGAGATGCAGAGTTTTAAAGCAGCAATCCATGCTGCTCGTTTTTGTTTGCATATACATACTTTTTTACCTTATCCGAAACATGACATCCCCTAGACATGAACCGCCGCACCTCAAGCTTCAGCCCCTTTCTCAGGTCCCCTTTGGTTTCTAAGATATTTAGGGGGTAATTCTGTGTACTCTGAAGCAGCTGTTTTGGGCAATTTTCGCCCCCAAATCCCTATTGCCGATTTTTGGCTGAGAACCACCCAAACAGTCGCTTTAAAGTATACAGAGTATACTGCCTAATTTTGAAAGTCCCTTTACAAGAATTCTTGTTGAAACAATGTGACTGCAAGGGCCTCACTCCTGGCGTGAAACAGAAAGCTGTGACATCATTGGAAGATAACATTGCAGCTTCTGATTGGGTAATCCCCAAGCCAGCTGAGTTTTTCAATGCAAGTACTGGCAAAAATAGAAAATAAAAGACTTATTTAGGTCCCAAGATCTTTGTGTGCCACTGTTCAGCTCCATAGGACCTCCAGGTTCATATAAGGTTTAAAAAAAAATTGATTTTTGAGAGGTATTAGTGCTTTAAACCGTCTGTTCTCATTTGCACAGCAATATTAAATAAAGAACAGTTCCGTTGTATTTTATAAACACAAAATAGATAAGAGAGTGGAGAAAAGCATTGCATGTGGTTCTTAGAAATTGTATTACTAACTCTTAAAGAAGCAGTGTCCTTCACAAAGTATTCTGACTACAAAACCTTTGGGGGAAAAACTGGCCCAGATTTACTAAAGAAAATGAATCCCATTGAAATCTATTGTAATTTGTCCTATGTTAAATGGACCAGACTTAGAAAAGATATGGCATCTGATTTAAATATATACAGTATGTTTTCCTATAATAAATCTGGTGCACTTCTTTTACACCAGTTTTGTGTCCTACCCTTGCAGTCTGGAAACTTTGATGCCTGAGACACTGAAAGTATTTAACTTTGCAATGTTCTGCTTGCTGCTTGTGCACTGGAGTGGCTAATTGGAAAAAAATATCATATGACACTGCTTTCAACCTTTTGTCAACATACTGGCACTTCTCTCAGCACAAGCCTCCTTGTTCAGTATTACCTTAACATTATCCCTTGCAAGGCGTTAATGCAGCAGGCACATGAAAGTAATGGTTGTCTGAAGAACAGTCAATTGTGTGAGCTTAAAAGTTACATGTTTACTGTGCTTTTTTTTGGCATGTCTGCACCCAGAAACTCGGTGTCCTGGAGAGGAAAGAGGAAAGCACGCACAAAATACACTATCCACTCAAAATGATATGCATAATGAAATTGCAATAATTTAATTGAAACTAATTTAGTATATACTAATATGATACATGTGCAGATACATAGTCGTGCCTGCGAAAATTGATGATACAGGACATGTTCTTTTATTATAATGTTACAAAACGCCATGAAGTTGAGTGTTCAAACAAAAATGATAAATGTTGCAATAAGCATTTATAGAATATTGTTTTTATAAATCTAGAGGGGGCCTACATATCTTTCTGTACTATACGTTTCAATGGAGATTTAAGATAAGCATGTATACGTAATGTGGTCTATCAGACAATGGGATACAGTATCACTTTGCCATGAAATTCAAACTGACCCTTGTGTGGAGAAACCTACCATCTCATTTTAAAATGTATTAACAGTATTAAAACTATATCCATTTTATTGCTGCAGAAAACCTACAGAGACTTCCGCCTCCAGGGAGTCCTCGATGGAACACTGAATAATAAAACCTATGAGACTGTTCACAACCGTTTAACAGTTGAAGAAGCCACAGTGTCTGTCTCTGACAGAGGAGGACTTCAGGGAATTACTATGAAGGACAGCGATGATGAAGATGATTGACATTCCAATAGTTATTCCACCTTCTATGTTTGTATCTTGGTTCATTTGATGCAGTTGTTTTTATATATTTTGCCTTAGATAAGGTACGGATATGTCGCCCATTAAATCACTGTGTAGAGCTGTTTATTTTTATAATACAGCACATCTAAAAATGGCTGATAGAGACAAAGTGGCCAAGGATTTTTCTGAAGATGTTAGCAAATGTAATGTATAGCTTAGTCTATTATTGTGGCGATGTAATGATATAGGTTTTGCACCATAGGGTTTTATTGTGTACCTTCTGGTAATTTAATGTAACATGCATTAAACAGGAAGGGTGCCTCTCAAAATGTAATTATTTGTGGTTATCATTATATCTGCATTAATATTGAAGGTGCCAGCAACGCATTGCCTCGCAATGAGTTTCACGGACCTTCAAAACACGAGAGAAGCTGTCAATGTCCAAACGTCCACTCTCTTGTTCCAGAAGTACGTCAGCCTTCATTTTCTTTTCATAATTCTTCACTTTAGTGCACACATTTTCATTAGTGTTTTTCTTACTACTATGAAGGTTGTGCCCCCACCCCCCCCCCCCCATCCCCAGCAGATCTCTGTGATTTTCATAAAATATGCATACCAATCTTAAACCACGTGATAACTTGTCTACCAATACGTTTTTAACATTTGTCTCTGTATGATGGTCAATAAAGTTTGATAACATGTTTACAACTGTATTTTGCCGCTTTACTGTTTTATGTACATAATTACAGAAATGATGCACATACCAAAATCGAGTACTGTAGAAGGTGGGGCTCAGAATGTTTGAGTGGTAAAAATAGAACGTATGGAATTCAAATAGGATTTGAAAAGAAAAACAAGTCTTTATTGTACAGATGCAGCGGCCGTTACGTGGCGCCGTTTTAGTGTGCTCTGCTGTACTCCACGCGGCATGAATGCTGCTAATCGCCCCAGGCACACGTGTTTATCGCGGTTGCTTTGTTTGAATTTCATGGATTGTGTGCAATGAAATGAATGAATTGTAATGTGTACAGTACTGTGCTACTGTGTCAATTTCAGGTGTTTAAAAACCAAAACACTAAAATGCCATTTTCTGCACTCGCCTGCACTCACGTCTTAAGGCCCGGGCCATAGAGGGGTGAGGCGATCCGAGCCGCGCTGACGCTGAGGCTCGCCTGCTGAAATCTGGGCGATTTCATGCCCATACAGGCGAGCCAGCGGGCGCGATCCGAGCCGGGGGGAGGTGGTTGGAGGCGGGGCAGTGACGTCGCTGGGCCAATTGCCCGCGACGCACTGACATCGACGTCACGGCGGAGGTTTTCAGCCGACAGCGCGCTGAAAAACAGCTTGGCACTCGGCTGAAACCTCCATCTCGTTAGCACGCCTGCGGACGCTCGCGTGAGCCCCCTCTCAAGGCATCCTCATTGAGGATGCAGGGGCTCAGCGCGGAGCGTCCGCACGCCTCAGCACGGCCTGTCCGTCTATGGATTCGGCCTAAGGCGGTGAGGATGGAAGAAATCCCGCACCATGACTTGGGTATTCCGAGGTATACAACGCGTGAAGTGTTTCAATAACGGCCTCTGCATCTGTATATAGTTAAATTCTAAAATACGTGACCTCACCTGCATTTTTAAACCATCATGTTCCGAATACTTAAAAATTGTGTTGGATGAAAATACTGAATAACTTCAAGAATCTACAAAATCGTATGTAATTGGCTAATGATTTGTGCATACAGTAGCTGACCTTTGTCGCACAAAGAGCACCTAATGTAACACAGCCTACAAAAAACAGATCATACCAGCATCTGGTTTGTACATTTTAATTTCTTATGGGAGAGATGCAGCTCAGAAGTCATGTTATCACATCCAAAAATACAGAAAAATTATGCAATTTTAGCAGAAATAGAAACATGCCGATATACCATACACGTTACATTTCTTCTTCCCCAGGCCGTCACTGTGCTCCATGTATTACTTACTTGTATTACTTTCTGATGCAAGTGAAGCAAAGTTCTATCTTACATCCTTGCATTATATATGTAACACACTTTCCCCCACCCCCTGGGAGATAGGGCGGCTACGGTGTGTGTGTGGTGCTTTACCTGTGGCACACAATAGGCCTGAACCTCCGTCGCTGGGAGCCAGGGGTGTACCTGATTCGATGGTGACCGCGCCTCCTCCTGCGCGGGATCCTAACTATGTGGGATAGCCCTGTGCAGGACCATATATGAACAATACACACTGATGTAATAAAACAATAGCACTTTACTGTAGATATATGAACAATCATAAAGAATGACACTACTACTGTAACACTAGGCCTCGCAGGGCTGCAACCCCTCACCGTGCCTTCACAACACCGTGTCCACACCCCTGCGGGGTTACCCCAATATACTGAGGTGCTCCAGGCACCGTACCGTCCCACTGTCCACAGAACCAACCACCCACCCAAATGTGTGAGACAGTGCTGCCCCACTAGCCCGTGTATAGTTGGTGCACTTTGGTGAGATGAGGTACTTGCTGGGTGCTCCAGCACCCGGCGCACCGACAGAAAGGAAGACAGGATCCGCTGATCCAGTGATGGCGTCGTCCGCAATGAGTCCGCCTACGTGTGGGGTGGTATCCGGTTGGAGTGTCCCACCATGAAAAGAGTCTCTGTGCCTTTTAGTGGTGGTCTGGTCCCAGACCACAGGCCGCAAATGTTGGGTAGCTTCTGCTGTGTCCTTTAGGCTAGGGATGCTAAGTTGGGCAGTGTCCCTATCTAAGGGGTCTGTCCCAATAGCAGCAACAAACTGAGATGAGTCAGGGCCTAGCTGGGGCTTAATAGGGGGTATCTGACCTAATGCAGGTGCCACAGACACCTGCACATACAACCTACCCCTTCCTTGTCCCAGCTCCGACTGCCTGGGCTGCAGTGCACGAAAAGTAACAATCTCAGTGATCAGGGGATTGCTGCAGCCCTATTGGCTAGTTCCTGGCACCTGACCAACTGCTGTGCATTGTGGGGCTGTTGGGTGTAATGGCCGCCGCTTGTGCTATACTGCGCATGCGCGCGGGTGAAGCAAGATGGCCACCGCAACTCCACTTTCTTCCTGCGCATGTCAACCACGCACAAAATGGCGGTGTCCTGCTAAGAGAGCCGCCAGCGATCCGATCGCCGTTCCAACTGCCCGCAGACCTCCCCACAATCTCCCCATCCTCCTGTTGCAGGGTACATGCAACTACACACGCGGGTTTTTTGACAAGGCTTATTTATTTAGCCTTGAAAAATATACAGCACACAAAACAAAAATAGCTTTCCATCAGCAACAAAAGGAAAATGGCTTTTCTTCAGCAGACAGACAAAAACAGTTTCTCTTTAGCAGACAGTGTATATGGCAGTTGCCCTTTTCTATGCAGGGGACAGACAGTTCACAATTCATCTACTTTTCTAATCAGACCTTGTATCAGGAAACTCTTTAGCAATCTCTTTAGCAGCTTACTCCTCACTCCTCAACAGACAGCCTCCATGTGTCTACAGCCTGGGTTTTAACACACCTTGATTAGGCAGCTGGGATCCAACTAATTGTCCTGAGGTTCCCAGCTGAAGTTAACCTAGTCAGTGCTGCACTGCAGACTAGACATAGGTTTTCCAGGCATATAACTGGTGGCTTTTGTTTACCCTGTCACACCTCCGCTGCCAGACGCAGCCGCAGCGGAAGGTAAGGGGATGAAGGGGGACCCAGGGGGTACCGGGTCACATATACATGTTTTGTATTACATGTATTGCCAAATGGGAGTTTACTAAAAAAAAATCAAAAAATCTGAGTTTGCTTAACATGCTCAGATAGTAACTACTGTAACAAGCTCTGACAAAAACAGGCAACATAACATCAGATCCGAGCACAGACATTCTCACAAATCATCTGCTCATTATTGGGAGTCAAAGCAAATGTCTGTTATATTACAACCAATACATCCCAGTCCCTGTTATTATGCACAGAATTATGTAAAAAAAAAAATCTTAATCTAATTGTTTTTATTTCTGTGTAATACAACCCCAGCACCTAAACCATTCAACAGAAAGGGGATTGTAATGAAATATTGAACTTTATAGGTGGCTGACAGAGCAAGTTCTATATACCCTATCTTTTCCCTCCGCAACATTTATATGCACAATCCAGCTGTTTAGAATGTATCTGAGCACACTAATACCTCTGTATTTAGTGATGTCTCTATTATACCAGTTGGGTCACTATCGGACAGAAACTTTCCTTAAAGTCACGATCAGCAATATTGCGGTTTGATGAATATCCTCTTTAGATCTATATCCAGTGTGGGCTATTTTTACTAGATAACGTTGCAGTGCATCCAAAAATATTTTCTGTCAAAACAAAGAAAATCTAAGTGGTATTAAAATATACAATATTCTGGATTTCCCTATTTCCTTAAAATGTACAATACATTCAAAATCTTAAAGTAGGCATTTGAGTACAAAAGCCTATTCAAATTACTTCAATAGGATGGGATTGAAGCCACCCTAATAGTGATGAGAGCCTACAAAAATGTGTCTATCTTCGTTCAAATGTTCATACAGTGTCTCCAAATCTCTACAGTATAAAAACAAACACATAAAAAAGTCTAATACAAGGTTATATCAACCATTGGCATTTGTTTTTAGCTGAATAAAAGGGACTGATGCCAGAGCTGCTAGTAACATATTCTTCCACAATAAGTTGTAGGTCCCTTGTGGCATTAAATGGGTTAACAGAATGACTAACGTGCTTAGCAGTTTGTTAAAAACAACACAAGTCCTACAGGCATTTGGAAGGAATGGTACTGTTTGATGGTTTTGGTATGAGGATGATCTAGAATAGGCCTGTCTACATCTCCTCGCTATCCCTCTCCCCATCCCCTTTCTCACATTCTCCCCTGATATACCCTCTCTTTCCCCATCATGCATCTATCTCCCCCATCCCCTCTTTTTCACTCCCCTTCCTCATATCCCCTCTTCCTCTCTCCTCCCTATCTCCCCTTTCTTTCACTCCCCCCATTTTTCCTTTTCCCCAACCCCCTTTCTTTCTCCCACCCCCCACCCCCATTTATTTCTCTCCCCATCCCCCACCTCCTTTATTTCTCCCGTCCCTTCTAAAACACCTTTTGTGATGGAGCGGGTGATTGGGGGGGAGGGGGAGATGGGGATCGAATGGGTGATTTGGAGGTTGGGATTGCAATCAGGGGAGATATGTCAGTTGGATGGACGCACCTGCTGGCTACTCACACTTTGCAGGGTTCCAGTGGCTGACACGTGGTCTATCTCTACACTCTGCGTCATCGTGCAGCGCGGGACCTTTACTCGTGATGGTTAGTACTTGATGGTACCCAAAATATTCAGTGCCTTCAGCTCATGGTTTGTAATCATTTGTTTAATAGAAAAGTGCTACTACATGTATGTTTCAGATACAGTAGGTGCACTGAATATCGGCATCAATATATTTAATGTTGTCAATATTAAAACTAAAAAGCTGCAGTGTCAGAAAAGTGTGACTCCATCACTGCAGCATAAACAGTATTGTATCCAACCCTCACATGTGCCTTATTCACAACATCATATATCCTTTGTGCTTCAATAATACATATAATAGCATTCAATACAATAATAGTGTTACATATTCATATTAAGTTATCGTCAATTAATATTTAGATGATTGTGTAAAAAATACATTGAATCTAAATGTGTTGTCTTCTTTTTCTAATATAGCAATTAGCAACATTATAGCTTAACAGCAGGCCGAGCATCAAATATGGGGGGGGGTGGAACACAGTATACATACAGTAGATTTACTATTTAATGGCTAGCATGCACCGTTTGATGAAAAACATAGTATACGGTTATATACTTAATTCTTTGTCCACAAATTAAAACGATCATTTAGTCTTTGATTGGCCACCTGGGAGACTATAATTTCTGAGAGGATAATAAGTGAACAGCTCCATTAATTGAACTGATGTGGTCTAGTGTCTGAGAGAACAAGTATCTCTTTAAAGTAATTCACACATTCTCAACTATAAAACCTATAGCTTGACATTACTCCATGGGGATTTTTACAGTAATTGAGCTTTTTTCACAGATTCAGTGATTCCCTACCTGATATTTTTAATTAGAGGGGACTTATACTTACATTCACTATTACTGGAGAACAAACCAAATGTTGCATATGACTTTAATTTATATGCTCCCATATTTTAATTTCTACACAGAATTAATTGATTAAGAATAAAATAAATGTAAAATGGAATTAGGCACAACAATCTTAACAAAGACTGAAGAAAAAAAAATCTAAAGAATGAAGCATGATCACTGTGTTATGGGAAATATTGTGTGAATATGCTGTATTTTACATAGAAGCTTAATCAACGTGAGCAGGATATATATATATATATATATATATATATATATATATATATATAATATATATATATATATTGATACCATCACTGTCCTATACGTGCTGGAACAGTGCAGCAAGTGTGCTTTCCAGTCTACAGAGCGTTAATCATCCCTAGAGAAAATAGCAGCAGCTGCAAACTAATTAATCAGGCTGGACTCCTTGAGTGAACAAGGAAGTGTTTAGAGCAGACACAGGAAGTGAGAGAGACTGTTTTCCCCAGAGAAGGGGGGAGATAGAAAGTGCTCCCCAGCTGTAGAAGAGGCTGGCAAAGTCCCCTAGACCCGCTGGACAGTGGTTGCGGAGTCTGCTGGGACTGCCTGGGCTGTTAATCCCAGGAAGCAGAAGGAAGGACGACAGACCGTGCTGAAGCAGGGATGTCCTGTCTTTGTCATTGGACTTACACTGGAAAGATTCTCTGAGCTCACGTGGGGCCGAGCTTCCCTAGGAAGGAAGGCAGTGTAGCCATGCTGAAGCGGGGACGTCTGTTCAAAACCTGGATTTACAGATAAGCAAAAACCCTTTATTGCTGTGTACAGAGACTGTGTATGTTAAACATAATACTACCTATTTTTGGGTGGGAACCAGCTTAGCTGGCCATTCAGTTAGTGAGGGCTAATGCTATGGTGCAGTTAGTTTCCCCTAAAGGGAATAGGTATTATTTTTATGTGTTGTTTTGACTTAAAGGGACGGTGGGCCTGTTGGTGTATGATTTAACCCTGTAAATACATCCCATGCATAGAGAAATACAATGTTTCCAGCCCTAATCTGGGACAAAAAGAGACTGTAACGTGGTGTGGGCATAACAAAAATATATATATATATATATATATAAATATATATATATATATATATATATATATATACGACTATTAAGGTTATGGTGGGTAAAAAAAGTGACTAAAACCCTCCACAGTAAAACATAAAGCAACTGTAAATATTCCTGTATATTCATTTGCATGTTTTAGACAGGTCTGCAACCCTGTCTTTCACCATTATCACCCAGCAAACAGCACTTCCACTGCAGCAAGGGATTCTGGGAAATGACATGCAAATGAGCACACAGTGCCACCTTTTATCTCATGCTCACATTACATGAGCAACCCTTAGTCAATGCATGCTGCTTTAAACACAGCTTTTAAGCAAGGACTTGGGAGATGCAAAGTCAGTTAACTCACTCACAGACATGTTTCAACCTATATATATATATATATATATATATATATATATATATATATATATATATATATATTAGCATTGATTTAATGTTTTATTCGGAAATAAAACTACATTAAAGAGATAAATATGAAAAGTTGTTGTCAATTTAGCTGTCAATGTTCATTACAAATCTATTGAAGCCAGGCTGTTATAGGCTTGTGTAGCATCTTGTGTTTGTGTTTCCAATTCCAGCACAAATTGCACATGAAAACTTAATATAGAACTAGAAAGCTGATTTACTGTAGTCTGAATCCGCTGTTTGGGATGTTTTGGGCTAAAAACGCCCAAATGTAAGCTGCAAATTTTATTAAATTACTCCTTAAATGATTGCCTTCACCGAACAAATATAAATAGGCTGCATTGTAATAGTTATCCTAAGACAGATCAAGTCCTGTGTGTTTGAAGTTTCCTAAAAATAGATCATATAATAATAGACAATAATCCAAGTAATCCGTATGCCACCAAAAGGGGGGACTGTCCTAAACCCCCTCATTCTATTTAATAAGCATATAAGCAATACTCGAAGTGTGATTGTATCACTACTTTTTCTAGGACACTTCAACCACTATAAATACTTTCAAATTAAAAAGTACACATGTGAACCTATAGGTAAAAGAAGCAGGAATTGTGGCCATTTTTAATATCCATGAATAATTAGGAATGCAAATAATGTTTGCTCAATGAAGGCTTCAACTTAGTTGAAAACTGAGTGTACTATTTACAAAAGTATCCCTGTAGCAAAACTGTGCAAAAAAACAGCACAAGAAAAAGAAGGTGTCTAATAGAGTAGCACTTCTTAGTAAATATGGTCCAATATCTTTTGATAAAATAGGTTGGACAGCTGGTGTTAGTTGGTGATTATTTGGCTTAGATTCACTAGTCTCTGATTGTAAGGAATCAGGGAACACGTCCTTTGCGGCGTGATCCCTCCTTACATGCTGCTGCTGCCGTGGCCACTGTTCCTGCCAATGCACGCTCCCCCGCACTCATTAAAGAGCGCGGGCGCGCACCCGCAGCTCTTTTAGCTGCCGCATGGAACCTGGTCCCGCCTCCCGCGTCTCTCCCGCGCGGCGCGCACATGCAATGACGTGCGACGATCCACAGTTGCGTGGCAAGTCTCTCTTTCCTGCCTTGTTGCCTGCAGCCTATCCTCTGGGGTGGCGCCTCCACTCCGCTCCCTGTCCCCATTGGCTTGTCCTACCTTTAAATACTTCCTGCTTCCTCCTATATTTTGCTCAGCATAATCCTATGTAGCCTTATGAAGCTCACTTCGTTTGTGCAGTGCTCTGTAACCTTTGCAGTTAACCTCTTGTGTACCGACACAGCTTGTTTGTGGACCCTTCTGGATTTTGGATTTTGGCATACCCTCAACTACGGCGATCTTTCCTACCCTTGAACAAGGCTTACGGACTTGGACTACGCTGCTATCTCCAATCCCAGACCACGGTTTACGGACTCCTACTATCCTGTCTTCTTCAATCCCGGAACTCTGCAAGTATACCACATTTTCTACACTCTCCAACCCAGACCCGGCTTCGCTAAACTATCTGCCTTCCAGGCATGCCTCCGCTGCTGCGGGTGTGTGGTGTAATACCTTCCCACCTCAGTGCCGGGCTCTTGTCTTGTTTGTGGGCAGCGCGAGCGTTACACTGATGAACTTAAGTTAATATCTTACCTGGCAAAAAAAGCATATGTGTAACTCACAAATAGCTCTTTGTACAATATCCTTTCTATTCCTAAAATCACTAAAATATAAAAAATATATAAAAGTAAACACCCTCCATATAAAATACCAAAAGCATAACATCCACATGTTCAAATATTAAGTGTTTAGTAGCAAGCTAGTCATGGGTTCAGTATGACTATCTATCTCAATGTCTTGTATAGCGTACACACAGAGCGACTAGCTGGCCACGTGGATTATTAAGAGTTAATATATTAATAAATTCTCCATTGTTAATATTAAGTATTTTTATCACCTATTCCAAGATGGATACTTATCTTGCCTATGTATATTATATATTAAATTCATATTATATATTATATACATAGGCAAGATGGGCCTAATGCCAGTCTGGGGTAGGTGATAAAAAGTGTGCTATTTAGTAGCCTATCTCCAGGTATCAGAGTTTTGTGAATAGCATCTGAATAAGTAATTTGCTGTTAATTATTCATTTAATTACATTCAACAAACATCGGTAAAATATGCAAGGGGTTTTAAGCAATAGTTCTCACATTTAATTTTATTTTTTAAAGAGAACTTACCTGTACAGGGGGATCCCCCAGAGCTCATCTGTGGTCCCACAATGTCTGGTTCCTCAGATATCTGTAGGTTTCCTTCAGCTGGGTTTGACACAAAATAATGATTGTAATTCTATAGTTCTATTCTATCTTTCCAGATTTTACACATTTGTTGAACATCAATTTGGTCTTACTGAGATTCATACGGAGGCCAACATTCTTACTTGCTTCCGTGAGTTCTCCAAATTGTTGCTGGAGGTCTTCAGAACTTGTAGTAAAAAGAATGTAATCTGCAAATCGTAGGTGACTCAAATATTCACCATTGATTTTAATTCCTTTTTCTTCCCAATCTAATGTCTTGAATAATTTAAGTGCTGCCGCTTTGGTGACATGAGGTCTCCCTGCCGCACTCCCTTGCTGATCATTAGGGAGAGGGGACTAAGAGAGTAAGGAAATCACGTCTTACCTCTCTGATTGCGCCCTGTATCAGTCTGATTGCGCCTCCCGTCCTTGTTGATCACTCCACACTGCACGTCTGCAGTGGAAACTTCTCCCTCTCCCCTCCTCTGGTGCCACTGAAGGCAAGGTGTGTACGATAGAAATAGAAGTTGCTCCGGAGTACACACAAACAATCCGGATGATCATCTAGTTTGTGGAAAAAAATGGGGTCCCCAAATGTAGTGACAATTAGCAGACTTTATTACTACATACAAAAAAAGGGGAACAGACTATTTCTCCCACGTGTTTCACGCAAAATCTGCGCTTTCTCCTTGAGAAACAAGCTGGACAATTAACAGCACACAATGAACAAATCAACGTTTGCTATTCTAAACATACCCGAGTTCAATAATACAGACAGGGTGGGGTGGTGCTTTAAAACAGGGGGTTACAGATGAATCAGTGGGTTAAAACATACTTGTGGGTGAAAAGACAATGCAATTAGTCCCATATCACATCAGCTGAGGTTATAGGTCTTGCATGAAGAACAATACACACATATATATATATATATATATATATATATATATATATATATGTAGCACTTTTTCTGACGCTCCCCAAAAAAGAGACTACTGGTCACTGTACACAACCTGAGGCTCCAGGAGATCTGAGCCTCTGCTAGCTGGGAGCCTCGGGTAACACTTAGAGCGCAGCGCCTCCACTTATCCAGGATCCCCGTGATGTGAGATTGCCCTGGGCAAGAAATACAATAACATACATATGAATGCAACTGATTTTACTGTAATAATGCACTGTAACCTTATCACTCTATAATGCAATGTAGCAATAACACATATCAATACACACACAGCATATCCTAACATATAACCTAAGCAGCAATGCCTAACACCCTAATAACTGGTACCGTCCTTATAACGGTAGTGGCTCAACCACGCTCCTATTGAGTACCGTCTCTGTCCCGCTACTGCGTGCTCCACACCGTGTCCGTGTACGGTAATGTATTGGTATAGGCTCAGTTCTTTAGCCACTCGCTTAGTGTCCCTAAAGAGTTACGCCTAAGGCGGGATCAACGCCTGTTGACCGTTGTTGGTGCACTTGATGTAATAATACCTTCCGGTCACGGCGGTGACCGGCAACAACTTCAAAAAGGGTCAGACGCCTCCGACACGTAGCCTCCAGATATCACTGTGTCCAGCCGTCTGGTCCCAGATGACTGCAACCGCCGCAACTCTGTGCTTTGTCCCTAACTGATACTCAGTAAGGGTGATGCTCGCTACCACTGTAGGGCGTCTCTGCAGCACAGCAACCTATGGTGACTTCAGGGAATACTCCTAGGGCCTGCGGGGTAGAACTGTCCTATGCAGGCGGGTCACTGACCCCCTGCACCCACACTACCTCTCCCTTCACCTCCCGGCTCCCCTCTCACTAGCTCCTCTACTTAACCTGCCGCAACTGCACTGCACTCAACCTGGTACCTGCAGCAACCGCACTGCACTCAACCTGGTACCTGCAGCTACACTGCACACACACTGTGCCTTCTTGTCAGCGCTCACAGCACTGACAGCCGTGACACTGACAAGACTGCACACACACTCACACCTAAGGGCAGGGTCCCTACCTTGGGGGCCATCCCTCAGTACCTGCCCACTACTCTAACAGGGACTGGAGCCTGCCTGGGACCTGGGGATATCTTACCTGGTGCAGGAGCCACTTGCTCCCTACACCCTGCCTCCCCCTTCCTGCTCCGAGCCTCAACTCTAACTCACGCTGCCCAAGCCCATGAAAAGTATCTATCCCCCTGTCTGAGAATCCTGGGCCCTCATTGGCCACTCAGGGACACCTGGGGTGCTTGGCCCTAAGCCTCATGGGAGTTGTAGTCCCGCAGAGGCTGCTTTTACCTTGGGGCCGCGTGTGCGCTTCTCCTGCGCATGCGTGACTTGGTACTGGCTCCTGGCTGCATGCACGAACACCTGTAATGGCGGCCCCCGCTAGCCGGGTGCGCCGCCGATACTCCGGGGACTCGGAGCGCTCCCTGCTCCAGCCCCCACCTTCGCGCCGTGCCGGTGGGTCCGTCGCTACCTCAGGCGGCACCCGCGATCGCTCGGCACGCTACAAGGGGGGTCTCTGGGGCTAAAAAGAGACCGGGGTTACATATATATATATATATATATATATACACATATATATATATATACACATATACATATACATACATACATACATATATATATATATATATGTAGCCAGGCCTGGTTTCACTGGCTACTAGTCTGCCCTCATCCTGGCAGTAAGCCCTAGTAGAGCAGGCTCGCCAGGAGTAATCATGGTTTTGCCCCACCTCCTGCAGCTTCAGTGAGTCACATGGGAGGCAGTGCAACTAGGCCTTGTGTCCAATCAGGGACTCAGGACTGGTTCCTGCTTTTCCTGTACTTAAGGAGCTGCACTTCCTGATTTAGTTAGTTTGCCTCTACCTTTGATAGAGGTCAGTTTACCCAAACCAGTTGGCAGAGCTCTGCCAATCTGTGGGCCCTCCCTTAGGGGAGCGGCGGGAGACTATTCCTCTTACTCCACCAGGGAGTAAGAGAAGAGCTAGAACTGCTTCTGGTGCCCTAGGCTGGGAGTGCAGGTCCAGGGACATCCTGAGGGTGAAGGCCCTAAGCTCTACTGATGGTTGATGTGTATGCTGTGTGAAGCTTGCAGTGTGAATAAAGTGTTCCCGTTTTACTATACCTTCCTGTCTGAGACTGCAATCTATCAGGGGGAAGACTAAATAAACTCTCCTAGAATGGATTACTCCCCACATCCCCTGGGGCCTGTAAGAGATGTAGGCGCTGTCACTGTGAGTACGATTCAGTTTATACCCCAGAAGCCTGGTCTGACATCCCCTACCACCATGCGGGAGACTCAGATCTACTGTGAGCCAACATGTATGCACCACCACACTCCATGTAGCAGCAACATTTCCCAGAGGGTGGAGTGGGAAATGGGCTACATATACACACACACACACACACATATATATAAATATATATGTAATCTTAAAACCCCGAAAGAGAGACGGTTGCATGAATACAAATTTATGCAACTGTTCGGGACACTTAGCAGTGGCCTAAACAGAGATCGAAATTTTATGAGTCATTACTGACAGTAGTGAACTCTCGTCCCATAAGCGCTAAAGGCCATGTCTGTACATACTGTGCTATATGTATGCACACACAGCTGTCTCTCACACATACTAATACTCCTTGTTTTTCCATCCCTATACACCAATAGGGACCACTAAGTATCCACACACACTTTTAGTTGTGCTACAAACTCTCACATTTCCACACCCACCCACACCATTTATATCCAGTCCCACTCTACACACACCTTGTGTAAAGCACTGTATATACTGTGGGCTCTCCATTCATTTTTATTCACACTGATACACATACACACTCTTTCTTCACTTACTTTCAGTAACCATTTAACACCTCTAGCCATAAAACACATCCACACCGGGGGAAGGCACAGCACAGATAACATTCCAAGAGACACTGTTTTTAAGTTTACCTTTTGCTTCATTCATTGTAACATCGCCGGAAGAAGAGATCAGTGTATCTCGCAAGCTCGCACAAATAAAAGCATTTCGTTAGCCACAGAACGGTATCATCTATTTATTTTTTTATTTTTTTGATTATATATATATATATATATATATATATATATATATATATATATATATATATATATGTAACTATATATATATATTATATATCTACATAGACTAATATATATATAACTATATATTTTCACTTTTAAGATGCTACTGTAGTGTTACCCTGCTGTGCATGGTACATCATGCATCCCTTCTCATTTTCCTCTGAGTATGCCCTGTGTTATCAGAGTTATCACCCACCAGATTAATGCATCTAGTATTGTCTTTCTAGATTTGGAATTGTCGGTAGATTTGAATCTGAATATCCAGACACGGGTGCATTTCAAGTACGTGGCGGTCAATGGCTATATACATGCAAAAAGTGCACATTATTCTAAATGGCTAAGCAATATCCCCCTCAGTCAGTTTAATAGACTGAGGAGGAATTGCTCGTCTGACCAGGTGTTTGAGCTGCAAGCCGGTTGTCTCATCGACAATTTCAAACAAAAAGGGTATGATATGTCTCTGGTGCAGGAGGCATTCAAGAAGGTCAGGTCGGTTGAACGTGTGGATCTGTTAGCTAAATCAAAGCTCAAACAGTGCAAACAATCCATGCATTTGACAGATATCAACACAAACAACTGTGGGGTTAAGTTTATTTCAAAATTTAATGGGTATTCTCACAAAATTAGACAAATTATCAATCGCCACTGGAAAGTGTTGCTCTCAGATCCACATCTCAGCAGTCAGTTGTCCACTGTGGCACCACTGGTCTTCTGCAAGGGTCTAAATATCAAGAACATCTTGGCCCCAAGTAGACTTAGTGATACTTCAGTTGAGAATAGTGGTTCACAGTTAGTGTCTCCACATATATAGTGTATGTTTTATCTTGTCCATGTCAATTGCAATATGTGGGTCGCACTAAAAGAGAACTGTGTGTCAGATTCCTGGAACACAGACGTTCCATCATTAAGGGAGTGCTGGCACACAGTGTTCCTTGACATTTTTCCCAAGTACACCAAAAGGATCCCAAGGGACTTGTTTATTATGGGTATTGAGAGTATTCAGAGTACACTATTAGGGGGAGATAGATTTAAGACACTATGTATGAGAGAGTCTTTTTGGATATACTCACTTGGTACACTTTCTCCCAGGGGTCTTGATGAGTGCTTAGATACTAGCACACTGATTTAGTGTCCTGCCTTGCTGCTCGGGTTGCTAGTTCGGTTCCTCTCCCCCTATCCTAGGATGGGGTTCTGTGTTTTTGGAGGGGATTCCTATATACTATATTATATGATATTTCCTTAGAGTAGGTGTTATTTAATAGTTAATCCATTTTTTTCCTTTATCTTTTTATAATTGTAGTTATTTTTTAATGTAACAATTGTTGTTATTATATGTAATTAGATATAATTTGAATTAATGCATTGTGAATTATCAATTTAATAATTTTTGTTAGTACATAAAATGTAAAGATTGTTTTGTGAATGTTGTTCTCATCACACAAGGAATTAAATAGGTTGATTTTAATATATTTTTTCAATTTTATTTAGATTTTTCTATCATTCATTTTTATATGGTGGAGTGGTATTTGGTTGTTTATATATTTATATTATTATATTCTAATTAATATATTGATTTATTAATATTTTTTTATACTAAAATTATAGGTTTAGGCTTTAATTTTAATTTGGTATATATATATATATATTCTTCCATATTTGATGAAACTTAGATTGGTAATAGTGAGACAGCTTTCTCTAACACGTTATGTGTTAGTTGAGTTTATACATAATAAAATTGTTTAGTTTTAGCTATTTTCATTGTATGATGTGAACAACATAATTATTGATGTTTTTTGTTGTTATTCATTGTAATGTTGATATTTATAGTAATTTTAGAGTTATACGATTTGTGGTGAAACTTAGTACCAATGTGAAAATAGGTTTACTTGATCCAGCCTATTTAATTGGCTGTCCTTGACCAATCACATATCTCCTGACGAAGTCGCCGCAGTGTGACGAAACGCGTAGAGCTGTGACGTCATCGCGTTCGTGTTGGTGTATTTGGAGTCCCTGGCTTCCATGCACTCCGGCTGGCGGTAATTTGATGTGCTAGCAACCATTGTATGAGAGGGAGCAAAGGACGTGCAGGCATTGGATGCCTTTTTATCTTGCTGCCAATTTGGGATAGGAAGTTCATGGTGAACCTGGGCTGTTTACATCCACTTTGCAAACCTGGGACTCACCCTACCACCGCAGATGACCACAATAGAGATTTCTCTCCCACAAATGGTTTTGTTTAAAATCCTGTAAGTGCACATTCTTATGGGTTGCTGATTTTTTTAATAAATGTACCTTATTTTTTACTCAGTTACGTGCTATGGAGCTTGCGCTTTTGTTTGTTTTTGTTCATATATATATAGATAGACAGATAGATATGTATTGTATTGTATGTCTTTATTTATATAGCGCCATTAATGTACATAGCGCTTCACAGTAGTAATACATGGGGTAATCAAATAAATTACAGATAATATAAATAACAGATCATGGGAATAAGTGCTTTAGACATAAAAGTAACATTTCGGAAGAGGAGTCCCTGCCCCGAGGAGCTTACAGTCTAATTATATATGTAAATATATATGTCTATCTATTATATATCTACATAGACTAATATATATATATATATATATATATATATATATATATATATATATATATATATATATATATAACTATATATTTTCACTTTTAAGATGCTACTGTAAGGATACCCTGCTATGCATGGTACATCATTGCTCACTTCTCATTTTCCTCTGAGTATGCCCTGTACTATCAGAGTTCAGATATCATTTCATGTAGAAGTCCTCAACTCTCTTTATGATAAGTGCACTGCCTTTTATTGTTTATTCAGCACCTTGTTTAAGTTCTATGATTTGCTTCTTTCCAACCATAAGTAGCTGCTTTGTCTTCTTTAAGCTTTTGTTATCTTCAATAGTCTTCTTCACCATATCACAGTTCCATTTTCTTACATCTTCAGTTATTCATTTTTGGATTGTCTTGCACAGCTCTACTTATTCAATTCTTATGTCTTGGGATTGCTTCATTTCTTATCATATCCTCATTAATTGTTTTGTCTCATCAGATATTTTGTTATCCTGTTTTTTTTTTATCGATTCCTCCAGTTTTTCCTCCTCTTTCAACTACAAATCTTCATAAGTTCTTCGTAATAATTTGTTAAAGTGAAACCATGCATTTTGAGCGAGCTGAAGTCATTTTTCAGTTCTAGTTGAAATGTTATGCTGTTATTCTTGAAGTTATTGATGTTGATTGATTTTGTCTTTTTTTTAATAAGTTCTCTTGTTTCCAACATTGCATTCAGATGTAATGAGCAGCAAACAAATCAGTGATCACTCCTTGTGTCAAAATGGCTAAGGACTGTGCAGTCTTCAATTGTGTTTTTATTAGCTAGGATATAGTCAATTTAATTTTTTTACTCCATTGGGTACATTTCATGCCAATTTTCTATTTGGATTATTTCTTTTTCATGCCAATTTTCTATTTGGATTATTTCTTCATTTTGCAGAACTTTTCACATTCTGCCAATTCTTCCAATCTATCCCCACGTTTATTTCTGTTATCGTAACTATACTTACCAACTGATGCTTCGTCTTTCTTCTGGGCACCAATCTTTGCATTGAAATCTCCAATAACGATCTTGAGCTACCAATTTCCTTTGTTGTTAAATTGGTTGATTTTATGGTAGAAGACTTCCACTTCATTGTCTGCGTGACTTGGTGTTGGAGCAAACAATTGTATTATTTGAAGCCTGTATCTCTTTTCAACTGAATGACTATTCTGGTTGCTCTATCTGTGGAGTTTTTGTACTCCATTATGTTGTTTCCCCATCCCTTGTTAATGATGAATCCTACTCCACTGATTCTTCCATTATCTGGAATAGCTGTCCGCGTTTGAGCTCAATGAGGCCTTCATTTGTTCTTCTATCTTCACTAAGGCGAACAATATCCCATTTAATCTTTTCAAGTTCATCTTCCAGTTCTTGCTGTTGCACTGGAGAGAGTCTGGCAGTTCTAGGAAGCCAGGTTTAGGTTTGAATGACAGCTTGAGTTTAAACTCTGTGGATTCTTAGCACCCTCTGCATTAAGGCCTTCTTCCTGAACACTGTCCAACCCAGAGACAATACAGACTACGAAAAAAATGAGAGCCCTTGCTTTTCGGTGTGTTTCATAGATGTGGGTTGAGGCCTTACTTGCAATGCCAGCCTCATTTGCATATTGGCAAATACCTTTCCCACTTTAACCGGTATATTGTTCAAGCTTTCATAGTATGGTTAAACCTGCCAGTACAAGTACTACTATTCATCTTCCTGAACACCCATTGCCACCTTACCAGCACTTTGAGGCAGTGGGATAAGAATTTGAAGGAAGGGTGTATATATGTGTAGCCTCTTTCCCCTATGCCTAAGGTAAACTACGCAGGCGACTACGTGTGCTGCTGTACCTGTTGCTCACAGGAAGCATAAGCCTCCGCCACTGGGAGCCTGGGGTGAGCTCTTTCAAGTTCGGTCAGCTCCTCCACCTATGAGGGATCCCAGCATTGGCGGGATAACCCCCTCACAGGAACGAACACAGTATTGAGTAATACACACACAGGTATATAACAACTGTTTACTGACACACATCAACAACAACATGATAGAATATAATACAATAACACTCCCAACCAAGAGTGAGTCCCCCAATGTACTGAGGGTGCCTGGGCACCTGTAACCCGATGTCCGCACGAGCAAGCCCACCCAAAATGTGAGTTAGCACTAACCCCTTGTGATGTGGGGGTGCACGATGGTACCTTCCTGGTCTATAGCCAGATCAGGGAATCTTGATGACAGGGTGCTTAGGTCCTACACAGTGGGGCCTCCAACAAGTCCCCTCACACCATGTCCAAGAAGCGATCTGCGTTGCGATCTTCTTGTGAGGCAAGCTCCAGCTGGAGTGTCTCCCCTAATGTCTATGAGGTGGCCTGTGGCCGTATCCCAGACCACAGAGCACTGCGTGGCCATCCAGTCACTGGTGAAATACTATCAGTATGATGTAAGGGGAAGAGTCCCTATCTGGGGCCTTCCCTGCAATACTCAACTCAAGTGGTGACTCAGGGCCTAGCTGGGGCCTATGAGGCAGTACTAGGCCTAGTCCAGGGAAGCATTGCTCCCTGGACACTACTTGCTCTGCTGACTCCCTTTGTGCGCGTGGTGTTTGCGCGCCAAAGCTATCTCCCTTCCTCCGTGCTCCTCTAGCCCTATAGGCTGGGATGGCACCTTTGGGTTTCCCTCCCTAAGGACTCTGGGACTTGTAGTCCTGCGCTGCATCTTGCGAAGCCCTTAAGATGGCCGGTGCAACTACCAATTCACTGCACATGCGCACCGCTTTACTCTGCGCATGCGCGAGCCCCATATGACTCCACTTTCTCAACACCTATTCTCTCCTTGACCCTCTACAATCTGGCTTCCGCACTGCTCACTCGACTGATACAGCCCTCGCTAAAATAACTATTGACCTCCATGCTGCCAAAGACAGATGTCATTACACTCTGCTCATATTACTTGACCTCTCTGCAGCATTTGACATCGTGAACCACCCTCTTCTCCTTCACATTCTCCATACTCTTGGTATTCGGAAAAAAGTTCTCTCATGGATCTCCTCTTACCTCTCCCATAATACCTTCAGTGTCTCTTCTGCTAAAACCTCCTCCATCGGTCTCTCTCTGGGAGTACACCAGGGCTCTGTCCAGGGACCTCTTCTCTTTACTTTGTACACACTTTCTCTAGGTTACCTAATCACATCACTTGGGTTTAGATCACATCTATGCTGATGACACACAAATTAATTTTTCAACCCCTGACCTTACACCTGCTGTACAGACCAAAGTTTCTGAATGTCTCTCTGCGATATCATCATGGATGGCCCGCCGCCGACTTAAACTTAACATGGCAAAAATAGAGCTCCTCATACATCCTCCCAAACCTGGCCCTACTACCTCCTTCCACATTACTGATGGAAGTACTATCATTCACCCAGTAGCCCAAGCATGCAGCCTTGGGGTCACACTTGACTCCTCTCTCACATTCTCCTCTCACATTCAAAATGTATCTAAAACCTGTCGCTTTTTCCTCCGCAATATTACAAAGATACGCCCTTTCCTCTGTTGCTCGACTGCTAAAACTCTGACATAGACCCTCATTCTCTCCCGTCTGGATTATTGTAACCTCCAGCTGTCCGGCCTTACTGCCTCTCACCTGTTTCCACTACAATCTATCCTAAACGCTGCTGCCAGAAGCACTCTACTCTTTCCTAAATCAGTCTCAGCGTGTGCCCTGCTGAAATCACTGTCCTGGATTCCTATCAAATCCCGCATCTCACACTCAATTCTCCTCCTCACTTTTAAATCTTTACACTCCTCTGCCCCTACTTACATCTAAGCCCTAATTTCTCGCTATGCTCCAGCCCAACTCTTGCGTTCTGCTCAAGGATGACTTCTCTCTACCCCCTTTGTATCTAAAGCCCTCTCCCGCCTTAAACCTTTCTCACTGACTGCCCCACAAATCTGGAATGCCCTTCCCCTCAATACCCGACTAGCACCCTCTCTATTCACCTTTAAGACACACCTTAAAACACACTTACACTATACACATGATAAAGCTTGGCCCCTGAAGACGCACTTACCAGAATGCCCTCCTACTGTCTCTGTACATTCTTCCTACCTACCAATTAGATTGTTAGCTCTTCAGAGCAGGGACTCCTCTTCCACAATGTTACTTTTATGTCTGAAGCACTTATTCCCGTGTTATTTGTATTTGTTATTTATATGATTTTCACGTGTATTACTACGGTAAAGCGCTATGTACATTAATGGCGCTATATAAATAAATACATACATACTTACATACATGATCTCATGTCTAGTCCCTCTCCTGCTAAATATCCTTATTGTTGTTGATGTTTGCCTACAAACTTGGAACTATAATGTGATAATAGTTTGATTTTCACCCTGTCTTTCTTTGTTCTGTACCCCAAAAAGAAAATCATAATAAAAAATTTGTGATAAAAAGTAAAAGATGGTTTTCGCATATCCACAGTCTGGAAAAACTGTGGCATTTCTGTAATTATCATTGGGGTTCACAAACTTTTTCTCGCCACTGTAGTTGCCTAACATCATTAATATTATACAAATAGATCATATATAAAAATGTCCTAATTGCATTAATGGTGAATTAAAATACAGCTAATATTAATTAATATGCTGCACGTAATATCTTTGTAATATATATATAAACTAGCTGATATACCCGGCGTTGCCCGGCATTGAATTTTCCCGCTCCCCCTCTGTCTCCGCTCCCCCCTCTCTCTCTCCCCCCATTGCCATCTATCTCTCTTCATTGCCATCCCTCTCTCTCCATTGCCATCTGTCTCTCTCCATTGCCCTCTCTCTCTCCATTGCCCTCTGTCTCCCTCCATTGCCCTCTCCTCCCACCCCTTCCCCTTTCTCCTCTGTTAACAGCAATCGGGGCCCCCATGCACATGAATGTGGCCCCCCGTGTTAACAGCTGGTCACCCCCCCCCCCGTTCACAGCTCCGCTGGGTGAGTGACTGGGTGGGTGAGTGACTGGGTGGGTGAGTGACTGGGTGGGTGAGTGACTGGGTGGGTGAGTGACTGGGTGGGTGAGTGACTGGGTGGGTGAGTGACTGGGTGGGTGAGTGACTGGGTGGGTGAGTGACTGGGTGAGTGAGTGACTGGGTGAGTGAGTGACTTGAGGGAGTGAGTGGGTGGGTGAGTGACTGAGTGGGTGGGTGGGTGAGTGGGTGTGTTATCTCTCCCCCCCCTGCATCTCTTCTTCCCCCCCCTGATATAACCGGCTTTGCCCGGGATTTAATTTATCCACTCCCCCTCGCTTTCCGCTCCCCCCCTTCACAGCTGCGTTCCCCCCCCCCACGTTCACATGTCCGATTTCCCCCCCTTTCACAGCTCCATCCCCGCCCCCATCCACAGCTGTGATTTCCCCCCCTTCACATCTCCAATTTCCCCCCTCCCCCTTCATGGGGATGTTCATCAGACGGAGGCGCGTGCACGCGGCATGCGCTCCCCGCAGATCTGAGGCGGGAGGCAGCGTGTTGTACGGGTGAGGGGGGTGGTGTGGTATGGGTGAGGGGGTGGTGTGGTATGGGTGAGGGGGTGGTGTGGTACGGGTGAGGGGGGTGTGCTGTCCCCTCTCCCTCCATGAGAGGGAGGCACCGGGCTGTGAGTCGGCGGCCCTGCGGCAGGGGTGTGAGCTGGGAGGCAAGGCGGGAACAGAGGCTGGAGGCGCAGGGGTTTGAGGCCCCGGCGGCAGGGGTGTGAGCTGGGAGTGGAGGCAAAGGATTTTGAGGCGGCGGGCCGCCGGCAGGGGTGTGAGCTGGGAGGGGAGGCTGGAGGCGCAGGGGTGTGAGGCGGTGGTTTACTTACTTACCTGGGCGGGAGGTGGTGTGTGTGGTGGTGTGTGTGCGTGTGTGTGTGGCAGTTGGGTGAGGCGGCAGTTGGGTGACGTCATAGAGCCACCAATGTGATTGGCCAGAGGCTGAAAACCAATCAGATTCACCACATCTACAACCCCACAAATTTCAATTTTATATATTAAGATTAAAGAAAAGAGCAGAAATGTCTATCAGCACCAGACAAAATATATGCAAAAATGAAGGGTGTTTGACCCATAACACACAGGAGCCCGACGTTTCACTCCCAAAGGGGACCTTCACCACCCCTGAAGAAGGTCCCCTTGGGGACTGAAATGTCTGGTTCCTGTGTGTTATGGGTCAATTAACACCCTTTATTTTTTGCATATATGTAGTCTGGTGCTGATAGTTAGACATTTCTGTTTTTTTCTTTAATTGTATATATTTTTTCTATCTAGCACAGATACCCTCTGTAGGATACTTAACACTTAGTGTGCAGCCATTTCCTAAATGCATTATTTATATATATATATAATACTGAGTTAAGTTATGGTGAGTAAAAAAAGTGACAAAAACCCTCCACAGCAAAGCAAATATGTAAATGTAAATACAACTGTATGCTCATCTGCATGTCTTAGGCAGGTCTGCAACCCGCATTTCCCCATTATCACCCAGCACACAGCACTTCCACTGCAGCAAGGGATTCTGGGAAATGACATGCAAATGAGCACACAGTGCCACTTTTTGCTTCAAAAACCATTGGAAAGCAGTGGAAGTGCTGTGTGCTGGGTGATAATGGGGAAAGGCGGGGTTGCAGTAATATGGTTGGCCTATCCTTTAGCTTCTTTGCATACCCAGTTAATCAACCCCACACTGATGAGACCCATTAAGGTCGAAACAGCTGTCTGTTGGTGGTTTTCTGGGTATGCACCTTAACCCTGGCTGTGCTCAAAGCTGTGACCATGCAGCAAGCTTAAGCCTTTAGGGAACCATGTTAAAAATGGTTTTTGAAGCAAAAAGTGGCACTGTGTGCTCATTTGCATGTAATTTCCCAGAATCCCTTGCTGCAGTGGAAGTGCTGTGTGCTGGGTGATAATGGGGAAAGGCGGGGTTGCATCCCTGCCTAAGACATGCAGATGAGCATACAGTTGTATTTACATTTGTATATATATATATATATATATACATATATATATATATATATATATAGTGTCAAATGCCCCTCTTTTGTTGCGCTGACATCTGTCTAGGCTCTTCATGACACAGTCTTCTAGGGTTAATCAGAGAAATAACAGGATAATACCAAGCATTACGTTGCTTAACTCAGGCTTCTGCCTGCTTTATTTTCATCCCACCAAGGGACTGCAGCTTTAACAGGTATACATAGGAGGAATTGAGTCATTAACCTTCAGCGGTTTACTCATATGTCAGTGACAATATTTCACACAATGTCACTTTAAGAAACCAAAGAAATCATAAAAATAAATCATATCCCTTTCAGGGATCTAAATACACAGCAGAATTAGCCTCTCTAACTGTTGCTGGGCCAACTAACCTGGTTCCCAAGCTTAAACAATACCCTCTCATTTAGGCTCACTAGATACAGCGTAATAACTACAGTCTTTACAGTAATATACATTTGTTTGTGAGTCCAGGTAAATCTTCTGGGTACTGCGATACTTGAAGGTGGCGTCCTCCCCAAGCTGGATGCAGGGGAGCTGCGATATCTCCAGCCTCCAGGCTCTAGGTGAGAGACTGAAAAAGCTGCCCTCTCTGCTCTAAATACCTGTTCTAGTAATTAGGTGAGCAGGTGAGTGATTAACCAGCACCCTTGTAACGACTGGTATGGATTTCCTATCCACCAGCCTTAGTGACTGTGAATCTGTGGCGCAGATCACTTCCACACTAAGTCTGCACGTTCTTCTATAAATTAGACAGAAAGCTGCCCATTAATTATCCTTAGACTATGTCACTGTGTGTGTGTGTGTGTGTGTGTGTGTGTGTGTGTGTGTGTGTGTGTGTGTGTGTGTGTGTGTGTGTGTGTGTGTGTGTGTGTGTGTGTGTGTGTGTGTGTGTGTGTGTGTGCAACTATAAAATAAAATGCCTAGCTCTCCTTTCTGAGCACCAACTATACAGAACCCATCTTGCCCCTAACTATCTCAGATGGCTACCTTGCTCACATATTAAACGAAACTCAGGGACAGCTGAATTACAGGCAGGGTAACAAAGGCAGACTAAATTGTCCTTACTTTAGGTTCCTGAGGAAAGTCCATCTCCTGTGCTAGGATCATCCTCTGGGCATCTTGACTTCCTTCTGGCTAACCTGGTTCATGGCCACAGGGTTCTGCAGCTCCCTGGTACACCATTATGGGCAGTCCCCACAGCCTCTTGACCTGTCTCTGCAGGTTCTGGAATGGGTAGCACTGACAGGGAGCCACTTCCTGTATTTTAAAGGCCTGATCTGGAGATAATTGTTCACATCCTGGCACAGCATACAATTGTGGTCTGCCTGCCCAGAGATATCACATATCTTCCCCCGAAGCTCAGACCTTCTGGGGTGAGCTACAGTGTTCACCCATCAGTGTAACCTACTTTCAGGCGACGTGTGCTATTTTGGGGTGACCACTCTCCAAACACATCAATGACTTTGTCGGAGAATTCCGACTTCAATTTCTTCTCCTCTTTTTTCTTCTTTGACTTACAGTCCATCAAGTCCTCCAACTTCAGTTTAATTCTTTCTGTGTCTCTCTTACTTTAGAACTATTTCCTAAGCCTTCGTTGAAACCTGTGGATCTGATTGTGTTTGCTTTTATGTCATGGCAAGGAGCTGTCAGAATTTGAACTGTTCAAAGCCAGCATTCAACTTTGTTGCTTCTGCTTTCCAATCTTTGAACATTCCAACTCTGTACCTTCATGGTTCTTCTTACTGCAATGTCTTTTCTCAAGACTATTTTCACTCCAACCAGTAATTTTTTACTTCCACTTCGGACAATTATCAGGTACTTAGGAGGTGAAGTACAGGGGCTTTCTACCTCATTATCAGTTTGTGAGCCAAATGAGTCATTGTGGTTTAAGAAGACATTGGTGACAAAGTCCTTCTAGCCTGTGTATTCAAACAGTGTCTCTTCCAGTACTCGTGGGCTTAGCACTTGGGCAGTACTATGATGGGGTTAGCTTCCTCAACCCTGCCGAGGACTTCTTGCTCAAGCACCGCAGGACAAACAGTGACACCCTTCTAAACGTGAGATAGCGGATATGTTTCTGTCTCATTCTAGTCACCGACTGTATCTTTATAGTGACTGCTTTTATAGTAAGAAATCTTTTTCGGACCGCATGGTAGCATGACTGGAGTGCAATCACACAATGCTTCAAATGGGAGAAGTTTCACTTCCTCTCTCTCTCTGGGGGAAAACAATTTCTCTGTCTTTGGGAATTTCCTGCCTTTTATCCCTGCTCAATCAGGAGTTCATTGTACACACCTCCCAGTTCAGGTATGAAATCGACACCCTTGCTGTTTCCTGCCCTGTAAAGGGAGTTTAACCCCTTGACTCCCTTACATACCTTCCCCCTCAGAGTGTATCCCCGTGCACCCTCGGCCATTTAAACGTCCCCCCCTTCTCAGAAAACAGCTCGGCCTCACGGGGGAGACTTTTGGACCTCTTTTCTTCTTCTTCTTCCTTGACTTCCAATTGAAGTGGTTTTCAACCTTCCCTCCAATCTTTTCTGGGTCCACCTTCCGGTTGGATTCATGGACTTGGTTCTCCTTGGTGAGATGTCTTCCCCAAGCACCTTTTTAGTACAACCAGTCACTTTGGTTTTTATCTCCAGGGCAATTACTGTGCTTTCTAGGCCTGCAGAACAGTATTTTGCCACCTCCTCTTCCATGTAACTCAATATACTCAACACAGGAGCAGCGGATTCTACATCAATTTCCAGAGAACGTCCTATCTTTTCAGATTCATCAGATTAGGATTCTTCTGGTTTTGATTCTGCACTCATACCTTTGTTTATTGCCTGTTGGGCAGCTTAAAGTTTAGCTAGTGCTTGCTCAGACAGTTCAAACTTTGCAATCTCATTTTGCAGTTGAGCGGTGTCCCCAGCTCTCACTGTACCCTTGTCTTTATGGGCATTAGTCGCTTTGGGATACCGATGCTTAGGCAGGGCCAATACCTTTTCCTGTAGTGGAGACATCTGTACATGACTGGTCCGCAGAGCCTCAAACTGTTTTAATTTTGTAACCTTTTTCTCCAACTTCATCTTTTCAGACTCCAAGGTTTTAACCACTGACCATAAAGTCTTTTCATACTCTCTCTCTCCCCCTGCAGTACTGTAATCTAATTTCTCAGTCTTTCAAGCTCTTCCACTTTTAGGCTTTTCTGCAAGTTTAATTCATCCGTGAGAGACCTCTGTTTCTTGAGTACATCCTGTAATTCTATCGCCATTTTTTCCATGGACTGCTTCTGTATCCCAAGTATCTCTTTTAGTTTTGTAATCTCTTTATCTTTGTCCTCAAGTGACTTCAGAGCTTGTTCCATTCTATTATTGAAAAGTTCAGCTTGATCCTGCATTTTTTCTGCTAGAGCCTCCACCTCTTTCCTGTGCTTGCTCTGAGTTTGCATCAATGCCTCCTTCATATTTTGCAGCTCTGCCAATTTCGTTGCTAGGGTCGCAGTAGCTTATGTTTTCCACGCCTCCTTCTTCTGGGCGTACTGACATTTGGGGATGGAGCAGCCTCTCTGCTTCGCCAGCTCCCACTACAGTTTCTGGACCGCCTCGTGCTCCCTCTCATACAGAGTTACCTGGCCTCTAAGCTCCTCCTCCAGCAGTGCTCTGGTTATGCTCAGTGTGGCCTTCAGCTCCTCATGCTGCTCTGCAGGGACAAACTGGGTACTCAGACGCTCCTGTAGCACTTGCTGCTTTTCCTCAGCATCTGCCAGTTTCTCCTTGGCCTCCCGCAAACTTGTGCACAGACTTTGCAGCTGGCTCTGCACCTTCTGTTCTGCTTCTGTGTGCTGCTCCAAGGAGACACGTTCTCTTTGCAGTACTCTCTCTGTATTCTGCAGTTCTTGCTGCACTTATAGCTTTTCCAGGGCCAATTGTTTCTCCACCTTTTCTGCTCGGGGAAGATTCTCATCTCCTTCACTGACCTGGTTAAACCTGAAACCTTCTCTTGAAGGTTTTTCTTCTCTTCTCTTACAGTCTCTACAGTTTGCCCGAACTTTTCAAGGGTGTAATCATATAAATTAAGCGCTGCATTGAGACAGTGAATTTCCTTCTGAGAGACTTCCAATTTAGCCTTTGCCTCTTCATTCCTGGTGGAAGCAGCTGAATTTGACCATTCAAGGTTAATCCTCATGTCCTGGAACTCACTCTGCAAGTGACGCTTTGTCTTCTCCAAAGTTACACACTTGGCGATCGCTGCGACAGACCCCTCTGTAGCTCAGTCTTTGCTTCTTGCTCTTTAACCAACTGTTCGTGGAGGAGATCATAGTCATGCTTGGCACCTCGCAATACATCTTTTTCCTGGCTCAAGGAATCATCAACTTTTTTCTCATCTTTTTCCTTTGCCGTCTCTTTTGAGAATCCACATCTTCATCACTGGATATTCCGCCATTCCCAGGAGAATTCCGCCAGTCCCTATAGGCTGCAGAACATCTTGGCTCCCTTCGGAATTACAATTTCTTGACATCGCAGGCGCATGATTAAAAGTTTCTGTAACTTCCACTGTCAGTTGCGAACTTCTTTTCTTTTTACTCTTTTTTTTCTTTGTTTTGGTAGGCTCTGAGGCATTAGCAGTACTGAGCTCACTTTCCTTGCTCGAAACATCTGCACTTTCTCCTTACCCACCACGCATTGCTTGCTGTCGCTGGAAGCAATCTTCCTCATACCGCCGGTACTCTGCATACTCAAGAATGTATGGACATAGCTCTTCCGAGTGCCCTGGGTCCTCACACTCCATACATCCTATGGGCATTTTGCCGTTACGTCTCGCTGTCACTGTGAAGCCTGGACTTCAGCAAAATATCAGTTAAAACTTTTCATTTGCCTTTTCGTCCAGAATAAGTACCTCGCGTAGGTCACCGTCTGTATTCGTTTTTCTGCTTCAGCACAGCTTCACATAAACTCTTTCACACTTTTCCTGCATATACTCCAATCACATCTGGTAGCCTCATGCGGTGTGGTAGTCTTTACTTCCAGAATCATTACTGCTCGTGGGTCACCGTCTGTATTCGTTTCCCTGCTTCAGCACAGTTTTGCATCAACTCACACTTCTCCTGCATATACACCAATCACAGCTGGATGTCCTATGAGGTGTGGCAGACTTTACTTCCAGAATCAGTATCACTTGTGAGTCACTGTCTGTATTCACTGCTTCAATGCAGTTTTTTTTTTTTTACACACCTGGTGGTGCAGACTTCACTCCGCAAATCAGTACCTCTTGTGGGTCATCGTCTGTAGCCGTCTTGCTTCCAGAATTAGTATCGTTTGTGGTCACCGTCTGTTGTGCAGCCTCGTTTTGTTGCTTTATCCAGCGCAGAGATCCTCTGCATGCGATTCTTCTGCCGAACTCTGGAGGCGCTGCATCCCACTTCTGACATCATATGTTTGAGTAGTATTCATGGAACTCAAACTATTTTATGGGCCTTATGTGTAATTTCTCAATTTTTAAGATTAATTGTATCAATTGAGTTCTTTCTGAATCCCTCTTAGTTTTCTAGCAAGGATACAGCCAGCATTATTACCTTTGCCATAAAACAGCTTTTTGGTCCATAAATGCTTTTTTCTGTGTCTTCCATTTCTATTTGTTTAAGATCATCTCTAGCTTTTAGGAATGACCTAAATATTTTTTTAGAGAGAGCTGTTTTATGTTAATTTTCTAGTGATAATATGTTGCCTTCCAGGTCCTTGTATAATTGCATTGTATA
This sequence comes from Ascaphus truei, assembly GCF_040206685.1. Lineage (NCBI taxonomy): Eukaryota > Metazoa > Chordata > Amphibia > Anura > Ascaphidae > Ascaphus > Ascaphus truei. The sequence goes on from NC_134487.1 coordinate 62,376,780, forward strand.
GTGCTTTTTATGCAACACTATGGATATGATTGTTCCTCTATTAGTTGCTTTATGCTCTTCCCATAGGGTTGCTCACAATTCAACTGTGCCCTCATTCAGACGAAAGAATTTGTCTAGGAACCCTTTTATCATTGTCTCAATGTCAGGGATGTTTAAAAGAGAACTATTAGGTCTCCATTGATTACTCCTTGGGATAAAAAAAAGAGTTTGAAGGAGAACCTCTATTGGGGCATGATCTGTCCATGTGATTGGACCAATAAGTGTCTGTGAGATCCCCAGTAATACATCCTGGGACACAAAGACATGGTTGATCCTTAAGTTTGAGTTATGTGGTACAGAGTAGAATGGAGAATCCCTTTGTTCTTTCATTATAGCTCTAAATTATTTCCCCAATCTATAAGTCTGTGCAGAATGGCTTCTACCGTCTGTGTTGGATTTATCTATATCTGGGTATTGCACCATGTTAAAATCCCATTTAAACTATCATTGAGCGTGGACTGGAAACATCCACTGTCTCTAGTACATTTTTGAGGAATCCTATCTGGTTGTTATTAGGAACATAAATGTTTACCAGAGTGCTTTCAACACCTGCCTAGGAACCCTCTATAAATCTTCCTTCTGTGTCCTTTGTTATTTGCTGAGCCTGAAATGGAACATCATGTTTTATAGGTATGGCCACTCTGCGCTTCTTGTTTTGGCAAGAAGTGTGGAATGCTTGTAGGTATGTCCCTTTGAAGTGTTTGGGGGGTCTGCTGAGTCAAAGTGGGTATCTTGTATGAAGATAATGTCCCCTTTTATTCTAGTGAATTCATATACTGTAGTGCGAGGCATCGTTTATAATTAGTGCTTAGTCCATTACCATTTATAGAGATGAGTTTAATATGAGTTTGTTTGCCCATTTTTATTTATTTTGTGTGACTGGCTAATTAGTTTTGTTTCTTCGTCTTGTGTTTTCCTTCAAAAAGTAATATTGGGAAGACCGATGACTGGAAGCCTGATTCTGTATCCCTACTTTCAATGTCCAGAATAGGTTAAGCTAAATATTTTTAGGTCATGGCTCTAAGCGATATGGTGTGGGGTGGAGGCGGTGGGGCAAAGAAAGGGATAAGGGGTATGTAACAGGAACTTATCCCTATTTAAATAAAGCGGCCTCAGAGCTCTGAGAATCCAGCAGAGAGATAGTTAATTGCAGCCAGTCAATTAGTTAGTCTCCACCTGGACTAGTGAGAGCTCTGTAGAAAGCCTCACGCGAGACACAGGAGAGAGATTCCTTAGCTCACATTTGGGCTGACATAAGGAGAAGGACTGCAGAGATTTTCCTCAGCACACAAGGTGCTGCAATGAGGAGAGAGTCTTGAAGCACACAGGACTGTGTGTTGACAGCAAGACATGAGGGGACAAGACCTCATGTCTATACCTGGACATGGACATTTCCATAGCACACTAAGGGGCTGACCCAGGAGAGCAGAGAGGCCATCCCCTACAGCTACAACAGAAACAAATAAGAGACTTTCCTGTTGGACTGTTATGTGTGTGTGTGTGTTTGTGTGTGTGTTTCGTGTGGTCACCTAGAGTGACGAAACGCGTTGGACATCATCACGCAGCAATGCAGTGACGCGGGCACGTTTTGTGCGAAGCAACCAGGATCACTTGTTCCTTTACATCTGGGGATAGAGGCACCGTCTTCATATATACATCTGGTGCCGCTGCAGGAAGCCTCATCTCAAACTGAGGTCTGACACGTGGGAAGTGAATTTGTGCCACAGGAAGGAATTGATCTTTCAGCATCAGAACAACACCAGGTTAACCGGATCGCACGCTGAGGAGGTATATTCCATGCTTCAACAGATGTAGCAGGTCTGTCACCAGCACACCCACATCACCATTGAGAGGGACATTCTCTAGTGGGTGTTTACTGTTCCTTATCGGGCTATCATCAGCCATATGGATGGTCATTGACATTCACCACTGTTGGCCTTTTTCCCTATGATATCTTGCTTGCTTGCTCCACATCCCCTTCCATATGTTACTTGCTAATTGCTGCTATCTGCTTGTACTAGACATATTATTGCTTTTTAATCACACCAGTTTACTACTAGTCCATTTGACTACTCTGGCCTTTTAATAAAATTCACACATATTTATTTTTCAACCATACGGAACTGGCGCTTCTTTTTCTCCTGTTTTCTGTTTACATTTGGTCAGGCTTGACCACACAGAAGCTTTGCCTATTCCGTACAGACTGACCCTATGCCATAATCAATTGATGCTCATATTATTCACTTGCTACACTTATTTAATCCTTTTTTTACACTACACATATACAGAATTAATTTGCACATTTTAACACTACCATTCACTCACTAGCGCTACTAATTGTTTCTGTGTATGTATGTATATATATATATATATATATATATATATAAAAACAACATTACCATTCTCTCGTCCGGTAAAGAAAGACTGCACTCGGTTCAGTAATCATGAAAAACTGTATTGGGCATCTGAATAAAAAAGATAAGTCACCCAATCCGACGTTTCGGTCCTGGAATAGGACCTTTCTCAAGGGGGTCCTATTCCAGGACCGAAACGTCGGATTGGGTGACTTATCTTTTTTATTCAGATGCCCAATACAGTTTTTCATGATTACTGAACCGAGTGCAGTCTTTCTTTACCGGACGAGAGAATGGTAATGTTGTTTTTCTATTATTTGAGACTAGCACCTGTCTATATGAACCAGTACATTGAGTGCAAGCTGTGATGTTGGTTTTGACTATTTTTATATATATATATATATATATATATATATATATATATATATATATATATTAGAGAAAAAAGAGAAAAAGCGCCGATCCATGTGTAAAATCCAAATACAACGTTTTTAATAAGGAATGACAAATGCACACTCACAATTTGTCAATGCATTAAAAGCATTGTATGGGTAATCCCATGCGCCAACATGTATCTGCTCGCCGCCCGCTTGTTTCGTGACGTCAGTCTTCACTGCTACCGGTGCACCATGAAGAATCGTCCCTCCAGTTTCTTATATATGCTCTGTTGCTTTTCTATGCCATAGCTGCTTGTAATAGGTGATTTTACATCCCCAGAGGAGTATGGCTGTGCTGACTGAGGATTCACACATTGCTGGTTTCCCTGCTTATTATAGTAGGCATTATTTCACTCTGTTTACTAGGTTTTTCACCAACTGGGCGCCTATTCTGCACATAGGGATTTTCCATGGGCAAACCACTAGATCATACCCGTTTCGGATAAGGATTGGACTATGGACTGTACACTAAGGCTCTTGGACATTGAGCAGGTTTTGCATTAATGATTATCATGTTTTGCCTTTTAGGTGGTTAATGCTCCATTTAACAGTAATGTCATTAGATGCCATACCCAGGCTACATATTATGTATCCATTGCAATGGTCTTGTGACGCTTCTGCGACAGCTTTATGCCAGGGCAGTTTATATTGGCCATGTGCCGGGTCCACAGAAACAGCCACGGATTTGATACTAGGTCCACGAGTGACCAACAGCCTTCCACATCGTCATTTTAACATTTATACAGCTAAACCCCGTTATAACGCGGTCCTCAGGGTCCACCCCGAGACCACCGCGTTACTAACGGGGTCGCGCTAATTTAAAAAAAAAAAATGGCCGCCGCATCAGTGCATACAGTATTTACCTCGCGGTCCCGGCTTCCCCCTGTCACCGCGTGACAGGAGATGGGAGGGGGGATTCCCCTCCGGCTTCAGCTTCCCCTGTCACCGCATGACAGGAGATGGGAGGGGGGATTCCCCTCCGGCTTCAGCTTCCCCTGTCACCGCGGGACAGGAGATGGGAGGGGGGATGCCCCTCCGGCTTCCGCTTCCCCTGTCACCGCGTGACAGGAGATGGGAGGGGGGATTCCCCTCCGGTTCCGGCTTCCCCTGCCACCGCGGTACAGGAGATGGGAGGGGGGATTCCCCTCCGGCTTCAGCTTCCCCTGTCACCGCGTGACAGGAGATGGGAGGGGGGATTCCCCTCCGGCTTCAGATTCCCCTGTCACCGCGGTACAGGAGATGGGAGGGGGGATGCCCCTCCGGCTTCCGCTTCCCCTGTCACCGCGTGACAGGAGATGGGAGGGGGGATTCCCCTCCGGTCCGGCTCCCCCCCGCCGCAGCACAGGGCCCTCGCGCCGCAATACAGGGCCCCCTGGCCCTGCCGTAGCGCAGGGTCGTCCTGCCCTCCGCCCCCCATGCCCCCCCGCGCTGCACCGGGCCATCCCACCAGCCCCCGCAGCATCGGGGGCCCCCGCAGCAGCCATCATCCCCCTCCACCTCAGCACCACCCCCACCGGCACGCCCCCCCGCCCCCACCCTGCAGCCACATGCCTCAAAAATCATCCCCAAGGTAAGGTAAGGTAAGGCTGATTTATGTATATGTGTAGTGTGTGTGTGTGTGTGTGTGTGTGTGTGTGTGTGTGTGTCAGTGTGAGCAGTGTGTGTGCAGTGTGCAGTGTGAGCAATGAGCAGTGTGTCAGTGTGTGCAGTGTGAGCAATGAGCAGTGTGTCAGTGTGTGCAGTGTGAGCAATGAGCAGTGTGTGTGCAGTGTGCAGTGTGTGTCAGTGTGTGTGCAGTGTGAGCAGTGTGTCAGTGTGTGCAATGAGCAGTGTGTGTGCAGTGTGCAGTGTGTGTCAGTGTGAGCAGTGTGTGTGCAGTGTGAGCAATGAGCAGTGTGTCAGTGTGAGCAATGAGCAGTGTGTGTGCAGTGTGCAGTGTGTGTCAGTGTGAGCAGTGTGTGTGCAGTGTGAGCAATGAGCAGTGTGTCAGAGTGTGCAGTGTGAGCAATGAACAGTGTGTGTGCAGTGTGCAGTGTGTGTCAGTGTGAGCAGTGTGTGTGCAGTGTGAGCAATGAGCAATGTGTCAGTGTGTGCAGTGTGAGCAATGAGCAGTGTGTGTGCAGTGTGCAGTGTGTGTCAGTGTTAGCAGTGTGTGTGCAGTGTGAGCAATGAGCAGTGTGTCAGTGTGTGCAGTGTGAGCAATGAGCAGTGTGTGTGCAGTGTGCAGTGTGTGTCAGTGTGAGCAGTGTGTGTGCAGTGTGCAGTGTGTGTCAGTGTGTGTGCAGTGTGAGCAGTGTGTCAGTGTGTGCAGTGTGAGCAATGAGCAGTGTGTGTGCAGTGTGCAGTGTGTGTCAGTGTGAGCAGTGTGTGTGCAGTGTGAGCAATGAGCAGTGTGTCAGTGTGTGCAGTGTGAGCAATGAGCAGTGTGTGTGCAGTGTGCAGTGTGTGTCAGTGTGACCAGTGTGTGTGCAGTGTGAGCAATGAGCAGTGTGTCAGTGTGTGCAGTGTGAGCAATGAGCAGTGTGTGTGCAGTGTGCAGTGTGTGTCAGTGTGAGCAGTGTGTGTGCAGTGTGAGCAATGAGCAGTGTGTCAGTGTGTGCAGTGTGAGTAATGAGCAGTGTGTGTGCAGTGTGCAGTGTGTGTCAGTGTGAGCAGTGTGTGTGCAGTGTGAGCAATGAGCAGTGTGTGTGCAGTGTGCAGTGTGTGTGTGTAGTGTGTCAGTGTGTGCAGTGTGAGCAATGTGCAGTGTGTGTGCAGTGTGTCAGTGTGTGCAATGAGCAGTGTGTGTGCAGTGTGCAGTGTGTGTGCAGTGTGAGCAATGAGCAGTGTGTGTGCAGTGAGTGTGTGCAGTGTGTGCAGTGTGCAAAAAACGGGAGCCATGGGAAAACCGCGTTATAACCGAATCGCGGTATAGCGAGGCGCGTTATAACGTGGTTTAGCTGTATTTATATTTTTGCACTTAGCACGTTGGAATATTGCTTTTTGTATGACAGTGCATGTCTGACCTTGGCCTCATATGCAATTTGTGGTTGGGGCTTTTTTTCTGTTTGCCACATAAGTGACACTGCAGCAATGTGAATAGGGACCACAGTTCAGCTCTATGGCTTCTGCCACAGACACACATGTGGAGCCTACACATACCACTTTTGGCTTGGGAGCCACTGTGTGAACTTTAATCCCTCTGCAGTGGCTTCCACTATACTTCCTATTGATCTACTAAGTACACCTTGTACTGAGTGCTCATATATAATATATATATATATATATATATATATATATATATATATATATATATATATATATAATATATATATATATATATATATATAATATATATATATATATATATATATTATATATATATATATATATATATATAATATATATATATATATATATATATAATATATATATATATATATATATATATATATATATATATATATATATATATATATATATATATATATATATATATATATATATATATATATATGCAATACGATACCGTTTGGAAACGAAATCAGCAGGCAGCACTCCAGAATTGAACAAACAAGTGTATTGAAAAAATAAACACAAAACCAACGTTTCGGTCCACGAATGGGACCTTTGTCAAGGTGGTGCAGTTACAGAACAGACGTGAACACATATATATACCCCTAGAATACTCACAAATAACAGGTGCTGCAAATCAAGTTGATTGCACAGCGTCATGTCAGATGCAGTGCTGACCTTGGGTAACCTCAATGTGAGCACTCAGTACAAGTATATATATATATAAAGAAAAAGAGGAAATAACCTCGCATGCACTCCAACAAAATAAAGGTTACCATAAGCCAATATATAATGGAAAAATATATTGTACCATTACAGGCGGTGTTCACGGGTCAGTGAGATATTGCAACAAGAGAAAAGAAACCCGCTTAAGAGCACTCAGGTGTACCATTGAAAAAATAACAATTTATTATTTGACACAGAGAGAAATAGAAAACAGTACAGGAATATTAAAAAAAAGGCTAGGACCCCTGACACGAAAACTACCCAATAGAAACACTGATGTGTAATATAGGGATAAACTCACAATGTAAACCCTAATGTCATATATAGACAGAGAATATGAGATACACTTTGATGAGCCAGAACCGCAAAAACAAGCTATTCTATTGACAGACAAATGAGACATGCGTCTAAAATGATGCGTCCCTAAGGACATAAAGTGTATGAACCAATGTATAAAGTACTTCCTCAGCCAGCATACATTAAGCCTCTAAAAAGCAAATATAATAACCAAAACCCACAGCAATTGAAATCTCTGGGGGAAATGGTAATGGTGCTGAGAGGATCACTCCATACGGTAAACAATAGAACTTGCATATAACATAGATAGGTGCATGTATCAATGAAAAATAGAAGGTAGATGGCCTGTATGGTACAGGCAAAATTCAAAAAAGCGTATCAAAGTCCAGAAAAATTTGTCACAGCAGTGTTAGGTAGTATAGTTACGTGGGTCTGTAATCCAGGGTCCTGCCTAGCAACCCCACTCCTACGCGTTTCGTCAAAGGACTTAAACTTGGAGTGGTGAGGATGCTAGGGCAACACTCTGTTTAAAAAGGCACATTTTCACGACAAAGAGGAACAGGGGAACAGCTGTGTGTATTTACTGGCATAATTACTAATCAGTACTTCCGTAATCCATGCTGACACGCAAAAGGAAAAAAGTTACTTCCTTATTGGTGCCATGTTTTATTAATGCACATGCGCATTATGTAGGCACTGCGCATGTGCATTAATAAAAGTGACAAAAACCCTCCACAGTAAAGCATATCGCAACTGGGCTTAACGGTTGCTCTGTAATAGGAGCCTGAGATAAAAGGTGGCACTGTGTGCTCATTTGCATGTCATTTCCCAGAATCCCTTGCTGCAGTGGAAGTGCTGTGTGCTGGGTGATAATGGTGAAAGACAGGGTTGCAGACCTGTCTAAAACATGCAAATGAACATACAGGAATATTTACAGTTGCTATGTGTGTGTGTGTGTGTGTGTGTGTGTGTGTGTGTGTGTGTGTGTGTGTGTGTGTGTGTGTGTGTGTGTGCGTGTGTGTGTTAACCAGCTTAGCTACTGTTGCCACCCAGTTAGAAAGGGCTGGAGTAAACATTTAGTTTTTCTTCAAAGTGGAGTAGGCCTTTATTTTGTTTCTTTTTGTATGTTTTGCCTTGTTAAAGGAACAGGCGCAATAAAGCCAAGATATCATTTCACCCTAATTGGTCTCCATTAAATGTACCTCTGCACACATCTCTTACAGGGTATTAAGTATGTGGGAAGAAGGGTTGGATAGCTATGGCAGTTAGTGATAAGTCTAATAGATTGCTAACCTAAGATATGAAACAGAGAATAGGTAGCGCTAACTAGAACAATAAAATGATAAAACAATTAATATTGTACAACCTTAAATGGGGAATGTAGTCCACATATAAGGGGCTGCCTGAAATACAAATTCTGACCCCCTGGTCAGAATGATAGCATAGAAAGAAAAGGATATTTATAACAAGGCGCCTGTGGTTAAAAGGATATATATCCAACCAGTAGAATAGCCAGGGATAGGCTCCAGACGTAGTGATGTGCTTAAAATAGAAGAAAGACACAATACATAGCGTGATACTGTTAGATAAGACGAAGGGGGGGGGGAACTACATATAGACACACAATATATAACTAATAAGTATCAGCTGAGATACAGGTGATTGCTCTTTAAAACATTTAATATACATATATTAATATACAGGACATAGAAAAAATAAAAATAAAAAACTGGGTAAAAGGACAAATAATGCCGATGGACACACTGCTGCAATGGGTGAAATACCCACTCACCGGACGATAGATGTAAACAGGCGGTGGATAAATCTGAGAGTATCCCCTCTCTGCTGCTCAGACAGCTACTGCAACCGATCCGGTCTGTAGATGGAGCGTGGCACACGCCCGCCGGCGTGTGTGAGTAGAGCTTCTATCAGCTGGTATTGCAGGACATGCAGATAGGTTCAGAACGGCTACAGCAGATTCGCCTGATGTATAAGTAAATCCGTCTGCCTGGAACAGCTGATTCGTCACCGGATCCGTTCGGGAAGGGGGGAAATCACCACAGTGCTGCAGTGGGAGTCCAAAGATGCCACCCTACGCGTTTTGAAAGCGTGCTGCTTTCTTCCTCAGGGGTTCTGTCATTGTGTCCATCATTGTCCATTATATATGAGTCCATAATTAAACCTAATTCACCTGGCAAGTATAGCACATGCGCAATGGGCTCTCAGTGTAGTCAGTGAGTGCTCTGATTAAAGGAACATGCACTATGTATACTTGATCATTCAAAAAAGTATGTTACTACATAGTAACTCTCAGCTGAAACAGTTATTCTACAACAAACTTATATAAAGGAAACATAAAAAAAACAAACATAAAAAAATAGAAACTTTTTTTAAAAAGTGACATTTGTATCAAATATGGGCCAATTGGGGATAAGCCTATAAAAATGAGTGTTACATATACTTAGTGAATTATTAGATGTTATTAATGTGTATAAAAAACATATGTGTGTGCAATACAATATAAGCTTAAAGGTAGGAATATATGTGAAGAAAACCAAATCTTTATAATGGTGCTCAGTCATGAGACTTATACCTCTATAAAACAATATAGTTTAAATGTGAAATATATATAAGAAACACTTACTGTGAATAATTAAACTTAATAATAGTTGTTCATAGATCAACTTGTGTGTGAAAATAAGACATATATGACATGATATAATCAATAAACAAATTCTTAATATAACGAAATGTACATATATTTATTTAAAAAACAGATAATGTCTATCTTTGCACCTAGAACCAGACTACAGATAATACTTTTCTTTATGTACCAAACTTCGATGCAATTTTACATAATAGACCCTATGGATCATATACCTTAATTGTTGCAAACCTAGTCGTGCAAAGACTTAAAGAGCAAAATGGATACAGTACATCAAATATTAATTGACCAGAAAAGCTTTTAAATCGAAGTCAACGTTGAGGCCCAGTGGGGATAGAGTACGAAGTTCATAGATCCAAAAGGATTCTCTCCTCCCCAGTAGGCTCACAACGCTTCCTCCTCTCCAGTTAGGTGTAATAGTTTCTATCGCCAAACACTTAAGTCCTGTTGGATTTTGACCATGCACCTGAAGAAAATGATTTGATACGTTATGCGTAGTTAGCCCTCTTTTTATGTTGTACACATGTTCATATAGGCGTCGCTTGACCGGTCTAGTGGTCATGCCCACATACTGCAGACCGCAGGGACATTCAAGTAGATAAATGACGTATGTGCTTTTACATGTGATATAATTTTTAATATTATAATTTTTTGAAGTGTTGTATGATGTGAAATTGGATTTTTTTACACTATATTTGCATGCAGTGCACCTATTACAAGGAAAATATCCTTTATGTGTGATGGTTTTATTTGGAATGCTTTGCATTGAGGGACAGCTCGGAGCCAGCTTCTGTCCTATATTGGGTGCTCGAGTAAATATAATCTGGGGATGTTCTGGCAATATACCCTCTAGTTCTTTATCTTTTTTTAAGAATAGGCCAATATGTCTTAAAGATTTTTTTATATTGGGTGCCATTTGGTTGTATTGCGTTACAAACGCTAAATTCACAGATTTTGTTGTATTCTTATTTTTATATTTCAAGAGACTTGACCTCTCCATTGCTGCAACCTCACTTATTATTTTATCCAAATTTGAAGAGGAATATTTTCTTTCTTTAAATTTTTGTTTTAAATCTTCCGCTTGTGTGTGAAACATTTCAACACTTGAGCAATTACGTTTTAGTCGGATGAATTGGCCTTTGGGTATATTTTTAACCCATGTAGGGTTATGGTGACTGTGTGCATGTAGGTAGTTATTGGCTTGTACTGGTTTAAAATATGTGCTGGTTTCTATACTGTTATTTTTAGCCGAAATTATAAGATCCAAGTATTCTATCGAAATAGCGCTTGAATTAAATGTGAATGACAAGTTAAAGGTGTTATTATTCATATATTTTTTGAAATCTTCTAATTGTGACAAAGTGCCCGACCAAATGAAAATAATATCGTCGATGTAGTGCCGCCATAGGACCAAATATGCTCCATAGGGACAGCTGGACCAAATATGATGTTCCTCCCAGCTGCCCATAAATAAATTTGCATAGCTAGGGCTAACTACGCATAACGTAGTAACGTATAACGTAGTAACGCATAACGTATCAAATCATTTTATTCAGGTGCATGGTCAAAATCCAACAGGACTTAAGTGTTTGGCGATAGAAACTATTACACCTAACTGGAGAGGAGGAAACGTTGTGAGCCTACTGGGGAGGAGAGAATCCTTTTGGATCTATGAACTTCGTACTCTATCCCCACTGGGCCTCAACGTTGACTTCGATTTAAAAGCTTTTCTGGTCAATTAATATTTGATGTACTGTATCCATTTTGCTCTTTAAGTCTTTGCACGACTAGGTTTGCAACAATTAAGGTATATGATCCATAGGGTCTATTATGTAAAATTGCATCGAAGTTTGGTACATAAAGAAAAGTATTATCTGTAGTCTGGTTCTAGTTGCAAAGATAGACATTATCTGTTTTTTAAATAAATATATGTACATTTCGTTATATTAAGAATTTGTTTATTGATTATATCATGTCATATATGTCTTATTTTCACACACAAGTTGATCTATGAACAACTATTATTAAGTTTAATTATTCACAGTAAGTGTTTCTTATATATATTTCACATTTAAACTATATTGTTTTATAGAGGTATAAGTCTCATGACTGAGCACCATTATAAAGATTTGGTTTTCTTCACATATATTCCTACCTTTAAGCTTATATTGTATTGCACACACATATGTTTTTTATACACATTAATAATATCTAATAATTCACTAAGTATATGTAACACTCATTTTGATAGGCTTATCCCCATTTGGTCCATATTTGATACAAATGTCACTTTTTAAAAAAAGTTTCTATTTTTTTATGTTTGTTTTTTTTATGTTTCCTTTATATAAGTTTGTTGTAGAATAACTGTTTCAGCTGAGAGTTACTATGTAGTAACATACTTTTTTGAATGATCAAGTATACATAGTGCATGTTCCTTTAATCAGAGCACTCACTGACTACACTGAGAGCCCATTGCGCATGTGCTATACTTGCCAGGTGAATTAGGTTTAATTATGGACTCATATATAATGGACAATGATGGACACAATGACAGAACCCCTGAGGAAGAAAGCAGCACGCTTTCGAAACGCGTAGGGTGGCATCTTTGGACTCCCACTGCAGCACTGTGGTGATTTCCCCCCTTCCCGAACGGATCCGGTGACGAATCAGCTGTTCCAGGCAGACGGATTTACTTATACATCAGGCGAATCTGCTGTAGCCGTTCTGAACCTATCTGCATGTCCTGCAATACCAGCTGATAGAAGCTCTACTCACACACGCCGGCGGGCGTGTGCCACGCTCCATCTACAGACCGGATCGGTTGCAGTAGCTGTCTGAGCAGCAGAGAGGGGATACTCTCAGATTTATCCACCGCCTGTTTACATCTATCGTCCGGTGAGTGGGTATTTCACCCATTGCAGCAGTGTGTCCATCGGCATTATTTGTCCTTTTACCCAGTTTTTTATTTTTATTTTTTCTATGTCCTGTATATTAATATATGTATATTAAATGTTTTAAAGAGCAATCACCTGTATCTCAGCTGATACTTATTAGTTATATATTGTGTGTCTATATGTAGTTCCCCCCCCCCTTCGTCTTATCTAACAGTATCACGCTATGTATTGTGTCTTTCTTCTATTTTAAGCACATCACTACGTCTGGAGCCTATCCCTGGCTATTCTACTGGTTGGATATATATCCTTTTAACCACAGGCGCCTTGTTATAAATATCCTTTTCTTTCTAACCTAAGATATGGTTACCCTGACGGACAAAATGTCCTACAGGCGAATGACACGGTTGCGAGGATGAGACTGCTAACCAGACGCCCAATCCAGAGCAATGCACCTCTTTAATTCCCGATTGTGTGGCCCGGGTTCTCCATGGAACATCCCCTACCTTAATTGTTCAAGCATTTCACTTGGTCTAGGAAAAAAGTTTACAATACTCATTGGTTACAAACATATAACAAATAAATAATCATTCCTTTTCTATTTTAACATCCTGTATGATAAATCTACCCTGAAGGTCTGCAAATGAATCACAGGCTTCTACCATAAGCCCTTTTTTCCGCCTAAGGTCACTGCTTCGCTAGATTTGGTGTTATAACTTCTAGAATGCATAGTTACTTTTGCATACTTGCATTCCTTTACCATTTACGCTCCGTTATATAGAGGAGTCTCTTGGAGAAAAACTGTCTGTATTCATTTTATCCAAATAGTTCAACAGTTTTTTTTTCTTAATTGCAGCATTTAACCTCCCTATGTTCCATGATATTTTAAGAGTTGACATTTACATTTTCCCATGATCTTTCATCCATTTTGACCTTTCTCTTTTTAATAATATCCCACTCTGTAACCATTTTTCCTTGATCTTTTTTTTCATGAATATACCTCATATTTGCCTTTCACATATGCAAACTTTACGTTCCACCTTAAACAATCGTATACATAAAAACATCTGAAAAACACTTGTTCTTCCTTTTGCTTAGTACTTCCAGTCTTTGAGTTAAACTAATCCCTTCTCCCCTATGTAGTATTTTTAACCCCAACATAACTGCTCCTTTAACTTGGAGCAGTTCTATACCTTATTCATATGTAGCACCCTGGGGGTATGCTAAGTTATTTTAGTGGGTTCCTGGTTCCTACAGGGAGTTAAGGGGTTAAATCCTTGTATAGGACCCTAGTATAATGTTGCTAGTTTCATGTTGCAAGTCACATGGATGGGTGTTTGGCTACTAACTGTTTTCAGAATATGGTGGAAGGGTCACCTGATAGAGGGGTGACTGAGCGTAGGTTAAGCCTTTCCCATATTCTGCCCAGTTACAGGGGTAAGGATAGTGATGTCACTTGGGGCATATAAGTTATGGATGGAACACTCCACCCTAAAATCTTAGTGGACCCATGTCAGCGGGATCTCAAGGGCTAATAGTTCTGTAGTTCAGGGTAAGTCCCATCTTTATTGTGTTCTAAGGTAGGGAAGTATCACAGAGTAAGAATCCTATAGATATATTCTTTGGAACCTGTCACTACCACAGCAGAGTCTGGAGTCCTTGTTACAGGTTCTCATCAAGGGGAACCTGAAGGTATTTCTGGAGAGTTACTTAGGAGGGCTATAGTTCTGTTCCAAGTAATAAGGTGGAAGGCTTGAAAAAGAGATGACCCCTGCTCATATTACTTATGGTGGAGGATGTATGTTCACAAATGTCTGATGAGATAAAGCCACGCTGATTACAGATGCAGGGGGTAAGTGCATCTGCTCAGCGCGGCTCAGCACGGCCTACTGTACTATGTCCCAGGCCTAACATGCCTGCATTAAGCTGTAAGTGCAACGTCCACAGTAGACTCTATGTAACAGTCACCTGAGTCCAGCTGCATGCTCTCCCTCTCTTCTATGCCTGTACCCTCTAACTCCTCAGAAGCCAACCCTTCCACCCTTAAGCACCTGTTGGGCTTTATCATTCTCCCCTTACTTGACCAACGGAAGCCCTGCTCTCCTCCTCCCTGCCTTTTCTTCTAACATCCGCCCCATTGCCACTTCTCACTGCGACTCCTTACTCCACCAGTCTTTCCCTCCACTCGTCCTCTCACCACCACTCCTCTCTCCACCACTCCTCTCACCACCACTCCCAACTCCATCACTTCTCACCACTCTTCCCTTTGCTACTCCTTTCACCCCCTCCTCACTGCCATTCCCACCACTCCTCACTCTGCCACTCCTCTCACCACCACATCTCCCTCTAACACTCCTCTCTCTGCCACTCCTTACTCCACCACTTTTCTCACCTCCACTCCCACCACTCTTCTCACTGCCACTCCTCAATCCATGACGTCCACCACTCCTCACTCCACCACTTTCACCACTCCTCACTCTGCCACTTCAAGTATGCCTCACTCCCACCACTCCTCTGAGACCCACTCACACTCATCTCATGCCCACTCCCAGTACTCCACTCACTCGCACTCCATCCCTCTTGCATCTCACACACATCATAAAAAACACAGACAACACATAAACCGTAAAAAATATAAACATAAATCCACACACTACAACAATAAACTCTCATACTGAAAATAATACAATAATGTTCAATCAAATTAGAAGCACAAGACTAATAACTCAGAACTCAGAATAAATTTTGTACCAAAAATAGAGGTCCAGTGAATCACTTACAACTGTGCTTACAGAGAAATATAACATAAACACAAAGTACCACAGACACCAACTCTTTAAAGTGATAACATTAAGTGAATAACTACAAAATAAAATCTGAGCAGCCTATAATGCCAGTAGCTGTTATCTACTAAAGTATTAGTGACAGCTGTATGATATTATATATTTTTGTATGTACAGTATATTCCCCCTATTTCAAGTCGGGTTGTGAATCTTTAGACTCTGATACATATTAATACTTCTAGTGGCATCTAAGTAGACTACTGCTGCTATAATACCAAAAAGTTATGAAATTTAGCAAGGTAGGTAAAAAAGCAAGGAACATATTGGCAGTGTTGGTAGTGTAGAAATTTGTAGGACGAGAGATATCTGTGATGGTAGTTCTGCTGATAGGCTAAGGCCGAGATTATAGTGACAGCGATGGTGCGTGCATGGGCACGCACAGTGCGAACAACAGGCCTCTTCTCTATGAGGCCGCCCATAAAACGCGCGACCGTGTGAGTGATGAAGCGTGACAACGTGTGCAATTCTCGAAAAGACAAACAATTTTGTGTATGTTGCACGAAGGCCGGGTCACGTGTACAGTTCAGACAATGAGGATGAACCACTCACGTGATGCCACAGCCACGCCTCCACCACGCCTGTATGCTCTGAACCCAACACTCAACACATACATACATTTCTGTCAAAAGGAGTGCAAAGCAAAGGACGCCCTACGCAGTGCCTTGAAAGGCAATCAACTAGTTGATATATGGAGGGAACTCCACCCTACATCTAGGGACTATACTTTCTACTCCCACCCACACACATCATACAGCAGAATCGATTATCTCTTTGTTTTGTGCCACTTGGTTCCTAAGGTCACTCATACAATGATCCATGATATTTCATGGTCTGACCATGCACCAATTGAGCTTAGGTGCAACAATATTCAGACCAATCGATCAGGCACAAACTGGAAACTTAATGAATCTATCCTCAAAATACCCGAAATATGCGATACAATTGATCAAGAAATAGCTCAATTCTTTGAGATAAATACAGGCTCTGTGGAGTCCCATACAGTATTATGGGAGGCTCACAAAGCAACTTTAAGGGGCATACTAATCAATACTACGGCCAGGAGAAAAAGAATAAGAGACTCCAAAATTCGGACTCTCCAATCCAAATTACATTCCCTGTTATCAAATCACAAGAACAATCCGGACCCGATCACGACACAGGAACTGAAAGACACAAAAATTGAATTAAATATGTTATTGACTTCCCGGGCAGATAATTCCTTATGTTGGTCTAAGAGGAAGTTTTACGAAAAAGCAAACAGGCCGGATACGATGCTAGCTCGAGCATTAAAGGATAGGCAATCTTAGTTTAATATCCAAGCTATACGCTTAAAATCGGGTACACTCACGGCCAACCCTAAAAAAATAGTAGAAGAATTCGGTTCATTCTATGGTTCCCTTTACGATGGAAAGAAAGTGGCACATAATAACAACATGAGCAGAGCACTGAGAGATTTCTTAGCCAGCTCAAAACTGGAGAGATTGACAGAGCTAGACAGAAAAGCTATGGGCTCTGACTTCACATTAGAAGAAGTGTCGCAAGCTATCAAGGAGCTTAAGCCATAAAAGGCACCAGGCCCTGATGGGTTTTCGGGGCTTTACTATAAGAAATTTTCCGAGTCACTTGCCCCGAGGCTGCTCCAAATGTTTAACGCTATCTTAGCAGGAGCCCCTATTCCTGAGGACATGCTACGAGCGTCTATATCACTTATACATAAACCTGGTAAGGATCCGCTAAATTGTAAAAGCTATAGGCCAATATCTCTAATTAATACTGATATCAAAATATATGCTAAATTATTGGCCAATAGATTAAGTCTCATCCTACCCAGACTAATACACCCAGATCAAGTTGGTTTTGTTAAGGGGAGGCAGACAGTGGATAACACCCGACGATTTATTGATCTGTTGGAATTGGCTAACAAAAATAACACACAAAGCATGTTATTAAGTCTGGATGCAGAAAAAGCTTTTGATCGGATAGACTGGCCATACTTAAAAGAGACGCTCGCGGCATTTGGCTTCGGAAATCGGGTGAGTAGAGCGATTATGTCACTATACTCAGGCCCAACCACCAGGGTCATAAATCAGGGCTTCCCCTCGGTCCCATTTCAAATCCAGAGTGGCACAAGACAGGGATGCCCTTTATCTCCCCTCCTGTTTGCCCTATGTATTGAACCCCTCGCGGCACGAATCCGAGATAGTCCGGATATCTCGGGGTTAAACGTTTATTCCCAATCGCATAAAGCGGCCCTGTACGCTGATGATATCCTATTAATCATCTCCAAACCCCTTATTTCCTTACCTAACCTGTTCGACCTACTAGATAAATTCTCCAAGGTCTCAGGTTTCAAGATTAACCAATCCAAATCTGAAGCTCTGAATATCAACCTCCCTAGACATACGGAGAAATTTCTGAAACTAAATTTCAATTTTAACTGGCAAAAGAATTCAATAAAATATTTGGGGATCCATATCACCAAAGATGCAAAAAGCATCTATAAAGCAAATTATCCCAAACTGATTTGGACTCTAAAACAAGACCTAATCAGATGGTCTTCCAAGAAGATTTCTTGGATTGGAAGGATTCACAGCGTTAAGATGAATCTACTTCCCCGTATCCTATACCTCTTCCAGACATTACCTGTGCCACTCAAACTGAAGGACATACTCTCACTTCAGTCTGGAATATCTAATTTTATCTGGGGAGGTAAAAAAACGAGAGTAAATAAATTGACTATGAAGAGACCTACCATAGCTGGTGGCTTAGCGGTACCCTGCCTGTTATCATATTTTAAAGCGGCTCAATTAAGCCAGAACATACAATGGCATTCCGACCCCAAATTAAAAAGATGGGTAGAGCTCGAACATGCGGCTTGCTTCCCTTTAGAGCTTAACAATCTGATTTGGCTACCTAAAACATCAAGGAAAAAAACAATTTTACCGCTTACCTCAATGGCTAACTGTTACGCCAGTGCTGCCCGCAGACCAGACCCGTCCCCTGTGCTGAGGTGGGAAGTAGGGATACACGCACCCGCAGCAAAGGGAGCGCGTTCGGAGTGTGGTGTTAGTGTTGCCAGGCCAGGTATAGTAATGAAGACAATACTTGCCGGTACCGGTAGTAGAGGAGGAGTAGTTATTGCCGTTGCCAAGATCAGGGATAGGAGAGTTGCGGATGATCGAAGGTATAAGCCGTGTTACAGGGATGCCAGAAGTCACGAAGTCCAAGTAGAGCCGAAGTCGAGAGCCAGAGGGGCAGTCGTCCAATCCGCGTCAATACCTGAGGAGTCACTGAGAGAGTAGTCAAATGCTTCCATACAGAACTATGTCGAACGACGAGTGATGGGAAGCACAGGCATAATAAAGCTGGGCAGGCCAATGGGAAAAGGGGGCAGGCCTGGAGGACTGCAAGGAGTCCTCCCTGATAGGAGAGAGGTGTTACAGCCCAGCTGAGTGTAATCATTGATTTCCATGGAACTGTGTGATGCTTGGGGGCGACGTCTCACTGCAGGAGCAGTGGTTAAAAGTGCTTTGTTAGGCGTGTGCTCTGTAAGCTGGGAATGCATGCACATAACGTCTGAGGCTGGCGTGCGTGTAGGTGTGCGTGCAGGAGGGCGTGGGCGCGCCCGGCGCTGAGCAGAGCAATCGCCGAGGGGAGTGATCCCGCGACGGCGGCAGGGGCAAGGAGCCGTGGAGGACGGTAAGGCAGGATTGTTTTGTGGATCCAGGGGCTCCCTGCGGAGAGGGGGTGCCCTGTGTGGGAAGCGAGGAGAACGCCGATTCCTGACACTAACTCCATATCTGTTTGGGAAGTATCAAGATTAAAAAACTCACTCACCTCAGCAAGTTCTCTGATGTCACCCATTTGGAATAATCCTTGCTTTGCACCGGGTCTTAATGGTCACAATCACTCAATTTGGAAACAAAAAGACTATGATAGACTCAAAGATCTGGAGGGCTATGATCTAAAAATTAAATCTTTTGACCATCTCAGACTAGAAAAAGACATTCCCCACGCTGAATTCTATAAATACCTCCAGCTCAGATCATTCTATAATAAATTTGCCCAATACCCCCCATTGACGAATTTTGAAAAGCTCTGTCGGGCAGAAACCCACACTAAGGGACTCATATCTATGATATATGAAGAGGTAATCGAGTCTGCAGTTTCAAGGCAACAATCACCTTCATTCCGTATCCAATGGGAAAGAGACCTAGGGGAGACCCTGGACGACGAAGAGTAGAATACTATATTCCTGGGTGCCGCAAAAAGTTCGATATGCACCACACTGAAGGAGAACGCATATAAAGTTCTTATGAGATGGTACCTCACCCCACTCAAATTATCTAAGTTTGTACCAGGGTCCTCCCCATTGTGCCCTAAACAATGTGGAGGAACAGCTAACTTGTTACATATGCTGTGGTCTTGCCCGCTGGTATCCCCGGTATGGGAAAAGATCAGAAATGGGATCCAGAGAATATTCGATCTCACTATTCCCCCAGACCCTTGGCTGTTTCTTTTGAACAGACCCCTAAAGGGCCTATCAAAATCACACAATAAACTAATTGCACATTTTGCTCTAGCTACGCGGTGCGAGATCGCAGCATTATGGAAACACCCCGATATTCCAATTATTCCAAAGATTCGGAATCGTATTTGGTTTATCTGCCAGATGGAAAAGTTAACGAGCTTAGTTAACGACACTGGCGACAATTATCTAAAAGTCTGGGCTCCCTGACTAGCCCAAAAAGACATCCCTGGGGTAGAGAGTAACACAATTTGGCTATAATAGTAATAAATGCGTTCTCCTTCTAGGGCATGAAAACCAACCCCACACCTAGAACCTCACACTCCTTATGCCAAATCAGTTATACTACCGCAAGGCCTCGCTAGTTGATACACAGCCCTCACGCCATCTCGATGTTCCCTGGAAGCAGATGTATCCTTATCCTCGGACCCCCTTCCGTCTCTCCTTCCATCCACCCCCTCCTTTACCTCCCCCCCCCTTTTTTTTTTCTCTTCACCCCCTTTTTATAACAAATATCATTTTACCCCAGTCCCTTACAATACAAATGATGATTCCCTCTCACGTGGTTAAGTAGGGCTCGAAAAACCACGTGAGCTTGTTATGCTTATGTTATTGTATATTCTATGCTATCCCGCTCAATGTGCACCTGATGTGTTTGTTATGTATATCATGCATTTATTTATAATAAAATACAAGTTATAAAAAAAAAAAAAAAAAAAAAAAAAAGGGAGTGCTATTGGGTGTGACCAAATGTACTATATACAGTACAACAAAAAACAAAGATCCCCAATGTACATCCAAATGACAATGTATATCGTCAAATACTTATCTGTTTGTCTTCTAATAAATATGGGTTATTTACTTAAACTCTTTGGCCAAAGTGTTATAAGTCTGAAGCCACATCACGGCATGATCCCTTGGCAAGTCCTAACACTAACTGTGAAATGCTGATAGACTATCCTTGCGAAATATATATGTTATACATGGAGGAATCAGAGATATTACTATAAGAACCTCTGTAGCTAGAAACGGCCAAAGTAAAATATTTAATCAGTTAACTAGTTTAGCAATCTATCTCCAGTCCTCAGTCCCCAGACACGGGTTGGTAAGAGTCTCCCACTGACTGTCTCTGCCTCAAGGCTTCTTGTGGTGTGACATCACACATCACGCATAAGATCCGACGTACATTTCACTGATAGCACATACGCTACTCCAGAAGAAGCGGAGCCTATCTGCCAAGTGGAGAAGTAGCATAGACATTCAGGGGTATCCAGAGCATCAGCAATTAATGGCAAAAAGATCTCAATTCACCCAGGGTCAAAAACAGAAGGCTTTAATGGTGCAAATAAAGAACAACAGAGTCCATAATCTCCCTCCTACGCATTTCATGCAGTTAGTGCGCTTTGTCAAGGAGTAGGGAGTATGAGCTAAACAGACATATTTAAAGAGACAAAAAAACGCATATAGCATTTGTGTGCAATCTGCAATTAAAAATGTGTAAACGGGAAACAACCAATCACAATCTTAGGGATGCAATCACATTGCACATGAAATAGTGCTGAGTGGGAAGATCAGACTAGGATTTGTATTTAATAAAGTCTCTAGTTTAATTCCAAAGATCCAATATCACAAATGGGTATAATATACATACCAATTGTATGAACTTTAACTCTTAATAAATTAGAAACTCAATTTCAAATTAATGGAAAAGTTACTGACATAACTATGTGTGATCTTTAAAAATAGTTACATAGAGATCTTTAAACACCGAGTCAGTGTATCCACTGATTTCATATTCTCACAACAAATTGCAACTAATATAAACTAACAATGTTGCAATAGTTCAATACATTGAAAATGTATGAGTTCCTTTGTCTAGACAGTGATGGATAATATTAAGAGAACCGTAAGAAAATATAACGTATCCTCTTATGAAGTAATACTGTATCTGAAGTAAAGTTTCAGTGTCTATATATAATTGACAGTTGTTAATTAGTAAAGATGTAAATAATGTAAATCGATTTAGATGTTTATAAAACAAAAATGAAAATAACAATGCATATAGTACATAATATATCTCCTAGTGAAATATATCAGATGGTTCAGTAGAGGCTTATCATGGTCAGGGTTTAAATAAATAAATAAATAAATCATATTTATCATAAACTGGTCAGCTCTCAATAAATAAAATTATAACGTTACATGTTCCAAAAAAAAAAATGGAAAATAAACTGAACATTTATGAAATGCAACTGCTGCACTGATCTTATTTCATTGTTCAGTTTAACATCATGAAGGCCAGATTTATTGAGAAGGGCTATGATAGCTCTCATGTCGAAGAATCTTTTTTGAGGGCAGCAAATCTTGATAGACAGGCTTTGCTTAATACTACAGTACTAAGGCGAAACATTTGGCTAAAGGTTTGAAGAATGGCCAGTACTCTTTGCAGGAATGAATGTCATTTCCCACCAGTCAGTCACACATATCCGTTAAGGCGATCTTTAATAGGCATTGGGGCATTTTGAAACATGGCCCTGTTTTGAGTGAATATCTAGATAAATGCCCCACAATCATCTATAGAAGGGCAGAATGTCACAAAACTATGTTGGCTGCCACAAAATTATGATCTCATTCTGTTCCTACATTTGGTTCGAGGCCATCAGGCATTTTTTAGTGCAATAGTGGGACGTGTCTCACTTGCACTTTTTTGGGCACAAAGAAAAATGTGTGTCTTTTTCTAATGGTGAGACATTTGTAATCAAAGGCTTCATCAATTGTCAGACTACCTTTGTGGTATATCTAATCACTTGTGGATGTAACCTACAATATGTGAGTCACACCACACGTTCTCTTTGCACTGCATTTTTAGAGCACGGGAGGAACATTCTTAATGGTGTTACTAATCATTATTTGTCAAAATACCACCTCCTGTGCCATAATAAAACTACTGATGGACTTAAAGTCATGGGTTTGGAACACATTCTGCCTTCAGTTTTGGCGGGCGACAGGATCAAGGTGCTTTCTCGTAGGGAGACCTACTGGATCTTCAAGCTAAATAGCTTGTTACCAGTGGGTCTTAATTAAAATCTGGACACTAGTACTATTGTCTAGTGTCTGGTTTTTCTATTTCAGATTTCTTTTTGTCCAGTTTTATAATTTCTCCCTTATTGGGTTTTTTTTTTTTTTTATAGTAATTTAAAAAAACTTTAATTGAGGTTTGTTAAAATTTCAGATTCTTACCAGACTTTATTAATATTTGATTTAGAGAAATATTATATTTTTTAATTTAGTATTTACATTTATTCTAATCGGATCTGGTCTTTTGTTTTTTTTTAAAGTATATATTTGTACCTTTTAGAAATGCTATGTGTACAGTATATATATATTTTTTTTACCTTTGATGGTTTGTAATACTAGTTTATTTCATTGTTTATCTTCTATGTTCTCTTGCTCATTTCATATTTATGGAGTCCAATTATGCCTCATTAGGCTCCACAAATCTGGATTTGTGATTGGATCTATAAATATTCATGGCTACCTCCTAATACACCCCTTATGAAGTCAGCGCATCAGCTGACGAAACGTTGGGCTTGCGTCATCACGTGATCACCGATCACCGATCAGCTGTGAGGATTCCTTTGGCTAGGGCTTTTTGGAGGCAGAAAGAAGTGTGCAGTTTCGTTTCTACTGGCGGCAAAATTAAGAGCTGTATCGCGGGGAGAATAACCATGAGGTCTGGTTATATGCATATGGGCTAGTAGCCCCTACTAACATCGTTGGGCTCCTGTACCTTCCGGTTGGTGAACGAAGACAAAGCAATACACTGTGCTTTTCCCGAATCAGCTTATTCTGACCTCCCTGCTGTGCGTCTGAGGGGCTTAGCTGACTGGTTAATGTGTACACCTTCCAGGATCATCTACCTTTGCTGTGAGATTGGTAAGAGTGTTCCTATATACCCATTTCTCCCTGCAAATACTTTCTTTCACTACCATAGGACTGGTTACATACTGACACTTTTCTATCAATACTATCAGCCAGGATTCAGCTAGCATTGTGCTACATATTATCCTTTAACCTCCACCAGCCTATTGCATTTTTTCCAGCAATTTATTTCCAGTGATTCTTCACTTTGATATCACGTATCCTCCTTCATTGGATGTTTTTCAGCAATTGATCAGACATTTCATGTTTTCTTTATAAGCATTTTTATATGTTGTATTTTATTATAGGCTAAAGCTGGTAAATTCTGAGCATTATTGAAATCCATGCTCTCTGATTGGTTGAAATTCTGGGCATTATTCAATCAGTAATGGCCCGAAATTTTTTGCCACATTGCCAAGTTTTTCAGCCAATCAGCTTTCAGGTTTCATTCACAAAGAGTGAAATTTGCTCTTAGACAGGGGAGGTGATTGGACAGAAGTCAGCAAGGCACTGACACCTCCCCCACCCAGCCTAAACAGAGCTCCGCACAGGAGAGTGAGAAGAAAGGTTTGTGTGTCTGTCTGTTGTGTGTTTTGAGGGTGTAAAGGGGGCAGCAGTGTGTTTTATTAGTGTGTGTGTGTCTTCTGTTAGTGTGTGTTTTGTGGGTGTAGAGGGGGCTCTTCATATCTTGTTGAAGATCACCCCCTCCCACATTTAAGTGGTTAAAAGCTCATTCCATAGCATCTCCCACTCTCAGGGGAACTTGCTTGCTTGCAGTATGATTGTGACAAATCTAATACAGAGTGCTTTTCCTGGTAATGTACAGGTTAATAAAAGCTTCAATCAGACTTAGAACTATGCAACTAATTTTGACAGATTTATTATAAATCATTCTTCCTGGTAATGCACAGGTTATTAAGAATTTATATTAGTGTTAGGGACCCTTGAGATGTGGTCTGCCGTGTAGTGGCTCAAGGGCTTACAACACTTTGGCCAAAATGTTAAACTAAAAGACCATTTTATTTAATAGATATCTATACATATATATTTAGGCACTGTACCATGTATAAGTTTCACTGGATGTGCACTGAGCTCTGTCTGTGTTTCATGTTCTGTCTCTGGTTTTAAGTGTAGAGGGGACAGAAGAGTCTTGTTGCTGTGTGTGTTTTTGTTGGTGTAGAGGGGGGGCTGCAGTGTGTGTGTCTTCAGTGTGTGTTTTGTGGGTGGAGGAGGGGTGCATAGTGTTTTGTTGGTGTTGTGTCTGCAGTATGTGGGTTTACAGGAGGCTGCAGTGGATGTAGGGAGGGGGCTGCTGTTGTGTGTTTTGTGGATGTAGAGCTGACAGTCTGTTGATTTGTGTGTATCTTTGCAGTGTGTGTTTTGTAGGTGCAGAGGGGGGGCTGCAGTCTGTTTTGTGGGTGGAGGAGGGGTGCAAAGTGTTGGTTTTTGTGTGTCTGCAGTGTGTGATTTGTGGGAGTAGAGGGGGGCTGCAGTGTGTGTGTCTTCAGTGTGTTTTGTGGGTGGAGGGGTGCAGAGTGTTTTGTGTGTGTGCGTATCTGCAGTGTGTGGGTTTACATGGGGCAGCGGTGGGTTTAAAGGGGGGCTGCTGATGTGTGTTTTATGGATGTAGAGGGGACAACAGTCTGTTTTGTTGGTGTGTGTGTCTGCAGTGTGTTTTGTGGGTGTAGAGGGGGACAGCAGTGTGTGTGTGTGTGTTTGGGTCAGTGGGTGGAGATGGTGGAGATGGGCTGTAGAGTGTGTTTTGGTGTGTGTGTGTGTCTGCAGTGTGTTTCTTTATTTTGTGTGTGTGTGGAGGGGGGGCTGCTGTGTGTGTTTTGTGGGGGTGGAGGAGGGCTGCATTGTGTTTTGTGGTTGTAGAGGAGGGGGGCTGCACTGTGTGTTGGGGGGACTGCATATTGTGTTTATGTATATAGAGGTGTTGTGTGTGTGTGTGTGTGTGTGTGTGTGTGTGTGTGTGTGTGTGTGTGTGTGTGTGTGTGTGTGTGTGTGTGTGTGTGTGTGTGTCTATGAGTATGTACAATTTCCATTTAATAAACTTGCAGTAAAAGCATAAGAATGTAGACAATCATGCTGATAAAAATCAATATGACTGCAAAAATGTATCTTTTTTATGAAAAATTAAAAAAAAAAAAAAAAAGCCTACATTTAGCCTATAATAGTAATAATCCCCAAAGAACAGGGCATTACTGGCTTCACCTCGGGCCTTCAACTCTTCCAGCCAGGGAATTATTGGCCAGTAATGCCCAGTTCTTCTGGGATTATTACTTATGTTCATTGCCTCCTATGTCATATTGGTCAGTTCAATGTTATAGGGACTTTACTTTCCATGTTTTTTTTTATTAAACTTGCCCATGTTGACATTTACTATCATTGGTTTGCGCTCTTTTTCTCTATTTTTTTCACATATGGATTATAGCAGCATCCCTCTTTAGTACATTCCTCCCCCTTGACCACTACATATTTTTGTTTTACCTATTTGATAGGACGTTTTATCATGCTTTTATTATTTCTATATATTCAATTGAGCACTGGTTATCATATATATATATATATCATAGATCATATATATCATATATCAAGAAAAAAAGAATAAGTATTAGCGCCTAACCAAATCCCCACTGACACAGGACTGTAGTGTGAGGATGATGAATTAAATAATGTATAAGCAATAACCATATATATAAAAAACAAAATATAAATGATAATAAAAATACAATAAAACCACAGAAAAAATTATATGTAAATTATGCAATACAAGTGAAAGTCCAATCCAAAAAACACTGTCCTTCAGCGTCTTTGCAGCCTGAAGAGACAGACCACCAAATCCCTCAGGGATATCTAAGAAAAGAAACAAAAAACAACAGGCGCACTCATAGTGTAGTAAGTTAATAAATTTATGGAGGACTGGAAAAGGTAAAATTGCACACTCACAAACAAATCAAGAACATAAGCAGTTATGAGTATACTCAATCACCAACAGTGCAGGATATCAGCAAGGCAAGCATCTCAGGGGCTCCACCGAGTGTAGCAGATACACCGTTCACGTCGCATCTGTATGCCGAGTATTTCCTCACTCCAGTCGGGATCTCACGAGAGTAGTGACGTCAGCGGGAGTGTTTTGGTAACCTCTGATTCCTCACCGCAAGCAGGCAGGCTCTGTGTCCATAGAACAACAAGGCAGACATCCTGGGGCTCCATCAAAGGCAGCAGACAACACCACTCGCGTCGCCTCGGCACGCCGGGCACCTCACCACTCCGGTCGGAGTCCCGTGAGAACTGTGATGTCAGCGGGAGCTTGTTTCTAACTCCTCACCGCAAGGCACTCTGTATCCGTTAGACTCGAATAAAGTATCATTAAAAATAAGCGGGTATACCCCTTGATGAAGTCTTAAGGACGAAATGCGTAGGGTGTGTTTCAGATTTATTTTATATGTTTTTAGATGCGCATCCACAACTTATTGGCATTGGGACCTTATTTTGAATGATACTTTATAATTATTTATAATAATATAATAATGTATACTTTATAATAATGTATACTGACGGATACAGAGTGCCATGCAGTGACGTCACGGATGTGGCGCCTGCGAGCGGAACGGTGCTCAGGACGGTGGTAGCGGGAGATCCTCTCACCCTGCTTGGAGATACGGTTGTATACTCATACACTGCTGTTAGTGTGGTGCTGCGGCTGCAGCTTTTTGCTGGTATTAACCTCGAGGTTGAGCGCTGGGTTGCTCATAGGCAGTGGCATCTTGACGTGTATAGGTGTCTGTGATCGTTATATCCAATACTGCCTGCACACATAGTTATAAACCGCACACGTTACTATACCTACCTCTGCTGTTGCTGCAGCTGATTATATACCACATGTGCATTCAGCTAGTGGAGTGTACACCTTAGCAGGGCTATATCAATTGTATATACCGCACCACCACATTATTTTGAGTAATTGGTAGTGATGCTATGGGAATCATAATATAGCAATTAAGCTGATTGATCTCACCACCAGTTTCTTACCTGGCACCCTCCCCTCAGGGGATCATTTTTTATTCCTCTTTTAATTCACATGTACATACTTACACTTGTTTCGGCGTGACTACTTGTCAACATTAAAGTTCTGTTATTTTCTGTTTTTACGTAGACTTCTCATCTGTCATTGTTGTTATACCCTCATTGGGGTAGTGGGACACTTGTTAAATCAGTGGATATTCATCCTTGCTAATATACTTGTGCACCATGAGTGCGTGCTAACAGGGATTTAGGTGACTCTGTTCACCATTTTTGTTTGTGCCTCAATTTGTCCCTACACACCTGGAGCCTAATATTAATCTGTATGTTTTGGGTATTGAGCGATAACTGTATGTTTAACCTTAAAACTCACCCCACAAATCAAGCATCCCAATAGCCTGCACTCATGGTTACTGTCCCACACTCAGTCACTCCTACCACCCATTGTGACCAAGCACTGCCATCTACAGCACTTATTCCCTCACCTGCTGGCTCTGTAAATTCCCCATCAAACCTGTTAGATTGTATGCTCTTCGGGGCAGGGATTTCCTTTCCTATTTTCTGCTTTTGCTGCACTTATTGTATTATTATAATTCCCTGTACTGTATTCTTTGTGAAGCGCTAAGTACACTTTGGCGCCATATCAATAAAGACATACATACATACATACTACTGCATGCCAGGGTTATGGTTAAGGACTCCTGTAAGATCATGATTAGGCAAATTGTGCCAATGTATTTTTACAATTTGTAATACGTCTTACCACAGTCTGTTGTACGTGGTTATACAGTACATCTTATGGTTTTTTTTTTTGTTTTTTTTTTTTAGACATTGTCTCTACTTTATCTTTTAGGATTTATTTTCGGGACAAGTAACCGCTCAGTGTTCATTATTCGATTTGCCCCAACTGTAAACTCCTTCCAAATCTCAGTGTCTCTCTCTCCCAGAAGAACTGACTAACGCTGCTTTATGTAGTGTGGCTGATGCGTGATCTCACAACGTAATGCTACTGCTGCTTTCATTCAAAACATAGTTAAAAGTGCACAGATTATCTGATTAAGTGCTCAGATTGTATCATTCTAATAGATGCAAATTGACAGATGTGAAAAAGTCGTATTGCATATGGCGAGTTTACAATCAAATGTGCTACATATTGCTGTCAAATTGTGTAATTTGACAAGTACAATATCACAATTAATAGAAGAGGCCCTTTAGTGACCAACAAGTTGTATACATAAAGGTGGGAGATATCTGATCACTTTACCCACCACTGTGTTTTTGTATATTCTCCAAAACCCACTCAATTGTCCTAGCATGTGAAAACAGGAAAAACCAGCACATACGTGGAAAATAAACAAATTAACAGGGGTAAAAAGAACCAACTAAAAACAGAATGAAGGGGGGGAAATTCTATGGTGATACAGTAGAGAGATGGAGATGTCTCATGAAGGAAGAATGCTGATTGGAGTAGACAAAGGAGAAATGCACTCCAGAGTCTCATTACACAGGTGATGACACAAAAGTTCAAGGAGAAGGATAGCGAATGAGAAACAAAAGGGAAAGTATTAATTTGCAGAGAGCAGACCACTGCTAACATTAACGTTAACATAAGTGATATGGCGTGCTTCCAAGTATTTCTCCATTGCTCATGTTGTCAACTGTCTAAAGACAAAATGTGCCATGCTCACAAGAGACCCTGACAGATCAGACTGCAGCTATATGACTGCTTATGGATAGAGTGCATAAATGGCACTTTAAATGATTGAAGATCTCCCAGTCTATCTCTTACTATAAGCAAGAGAATTCGGTTCATGTAGGTTTAAGTGGAATCTGTTGTCTGAATATACATGAAAACAAAATGAGATGTCATGAGATAAGAAATCTTGTAAAGGTACATTTGAAATAGATTGTGTATTTTGGAAATGAAACATGTAAACGAATCCAGAAATATACATGACACAAATGGGGTGAAATGAAAACCCGTCTTTTGATGAAGTAGTCTGAAGTTAAGTTACCTTCAGTTAATATATTCCCGTGAATAACTCATTAAATCGAAAGTAAGTCTGAGTAAATCCCTATATTTTAATGTAATTAATTCATTGGGAGTTTGAGTCAATGTAGGTGATAAAACCTGATAACTGCCACATTTTATTACCGGAGGGTAACCTAACATATGAGTGCCAAATGGCCAGGGATAATATTTAGAATATGATCATGAAGCTGCTACAGAACTACTGGGAATAATGTTCAGGAAGCCCTTTTAAGAACACTGATCCTTAAACAAATGATTATGTTAAGATACAGGTCAAGAATTAATACATCCAACAGAAGAGCGTCCAATATAATGATGCCCCATTGCTTTTAGTAAAAAGAACCCAAGGGAATTATGTGTTTTACTTCGAGTGAAGAAATGAAAGATTAGGGATTAGATTTGTAAACAGCATAAAGCCTTTTGTATCTTAAAAAAAATGAATTTAAGACTTTCCGGGATTTTACTTCATGGATCAGTTTTATAAACCTAATTCAAGTGAGCAATATCAAGATCAGTAAATGAAATGCAAAATCAATTAACAGAAGGAGCATTTCAACTGTAAAACCTTGACACATTGTGCGCATACAATCCCAGGCATGGATGTTATTGGAGTATTTTTATTTAGACATATACAAAGAATCTGCATTAGAGCCAACCACCTAAATGTAAAGAAAAGAACTGCAAAAATAAATCAGAAACCGGTTTTTATTTTGTGAATAAGCGAAATAGGTTTTATACAGACACACAGACACACACACCAATAGAAAAAGGGCAATTATAATACAAATATTAGCACATGCATTGATATGAAAACAGTATTTACAGGGAGGTGAGGCGAATATAATGTAGTGAACGATGCAGTTTTCGTTTGAGTTTACAGCAAAGATTGTAGTAGTGTTAATGATTTATAAAAGTAGTAACTGTCCCAAGGTTTCGTAGTTGAATGTAAATACCGTATACAGTACCATAGATGCAGACTGGAATAACATACGGTATCTTCAAAAGCAATACACATCATGCTGCTGTTTAATAAATATCACTAGAATACTAACTTTCCACTACAGAGAATCAAACAAAACAATTAAACCCGAAGAAGATACTATTTTCCATCCTGTGAATTACATAAGAGAAATCAGGTATTCTTATATATATATATATATATATATATATATATATATATATATATATATATATATATATATATATATATATATATATATTAACTAATGTATATATATTTTTTAATACAGTAATAAAATATTAGCATTTGATAGAACAACTGGAATATTAACTGAAGTTAATTACAAAAGTTAGAAATCAGAAAATCTAAGAAAGCTTTCATATAAAGGTATCAACTTGCTTTCACTAAATAAGTATCTGATTAATTTTTTAGGGCATTTTAAGGAAGATATTAGCATATGTGTCCATTATGTACTCGTTGACCCTATTGTGTCCTATCCGTGGCATATTGCCCATTTATGGATAGAAATCTCATAATATCCAACAGGTACTAAAAGACTTGGGCTACATAATATGCCATTGTGAATCTGATACTTGTAACGGGCAGTAATTAAAGTATTAACTGAGATCCATCTGCTGCTCAGCTCTTTTACTCATCCGTTCCCTTTGTTTGGCAAGGAGGAAAAATGAGAGAAAACTAATAAAACATACAAGGGAATCAAGTGAGAAAAAAAGGACACCTCTTTGTATTTGTTCTGTTTAGAAACATTGAGCCTGTGGATTCCTTGAAACGCTGAAGGGTTTGGTTATTGTTCTTCCTTTAGGTCTTTCTCTGTCCCTTCTTTCTATACTTAAATCTACAAGTTCCCAGGATCTTGCCATTTCCTTTGATAAAAGCTGTCACAGTGAGGACGTTCTGTAAGTAATCACCAGGTACTGAACTACAGAACCAATTATATTACCCCAGGAAAATGTCTTGTATATAATGTATACCCTGTTCACTTATGTAACTGTATTTGTAACCATGTATTAATTGTCATTTTAACTCTATGCCCAGGGTATACTTGAGAACGAGAGGTAACTCTCAATATATTACTTCCTGGAGAAACATTTTAGAAAGATATAAATAAAATATATGCATTATTTCTACTGCTAGTATAATTCAAGGACACCCATTCTGTTTCATACAGAATGTTGTGGTGCTAGCCCAGAATTCAACGGATACTAAACAAGCGTGTGAAAATTATCCTATTTTGGGGGTAAGACAAATCACCAATTATTTTACATTTTGAAATAAAGATGGTATTAAAACCGCAAATATCGTTTTCAATCTGCAATATTTCAAGCTCTTCTTATCATCTTACTATCATGATGTTGTGAAGCAGATGGTTTTTCTGTAACTTTTTGGGGTTAAGCAAATGTATACTGAGTAGATTAACCGTTTGTGCCTTACTTGAGAAACTAATATAGACATTGTGCTATTTATTTAACGTAATCCTTGGCTTTTGCTATCTTTACATTAAAAATGCTGTTGTCACTTTCCCCCTAAAATACAGTAGTCGCAAACTTGCAATGTTATCTAACAAATGTGCTAATGTCTGGATGTAGGCACCATAAGAGCCCCAGCTACATGCACTAAGAATAAGGGGAAGCTTTCCTTTCTCTGCTTCTATATTCCTAAGTACCAAACAGTCCCCTCTCCCCTCTCCATCTCTCACACACTGTTCAACAAAGAGCTTTTTTGGCTGGCTACAGCAAAGAGATCTCAGAGCCGCAGGATTTCAATTAAACTTTTCTGATATAAAGCTACAATGCCTTAAACTGGATGGCTGTCCCTGTTAGAATTAGTTGTGCATTCTGGTGGTATAATTACCACCAAGCACGGGACAAACACCTGAAATTCTGCAAGGAGAATGAATAAGAAACACAGCGGCTGGGAAGCAAATATTAAAGCTGCATTTTATTAGTTGTGCGATTTTAGCTTCCAGTATGAAGAGCATGGCAGCTTCAAATTTCAGGGATATTTTGTATTTAATTTAGATTTGCAGTGTATGTTTTCTTACGACATACTGTGATACCCTTTTAACGTTTGCGTGGGATGCCACATAAAAATGTGTCTTTTAAAAGTTTCTGTGATAAAAAAAAAATATTGTAATTTATTTGTATCTTGAAAATATATTCTACTACTTATGTTAGTGGTGGCTCTGAATATATTTAAGAAGTCAACAATAAGATTAAAACGTGTGTGTGTATATATATATATATATATATATATATATATATATATATATATATATATATATATATATATATATATATATATGTGTATGTATATATATATATATATATATATATATATATATATATATATATATATATATATATATATATATCACACACGCACGCACACACACACACACACACATATATATATATATATATATATATATATATATATATATATATATATATATATATATATGTGTGTGTGTGATTTATATATATATATATATATATATATATATATATATATATATATATATAGACAGACTGTGATGTATCTCACATAAGATGCTGATACAAATAAAGTTGCTGATTACTGTTTGTGAAAGGAAAGCAGGCTCAGAGTTTGCTTCCATGCTGCTTCCAAGCACAGATAAAATGATCTGTACAGCAGGATCAGTCTAGCTATCAGGGAGACTTTAGTCAGACATCCAAAGAAATAAACAACTCTAAAGAGGCTTGTTTGACAAATATAGAGCAGTGCATGCCCCAAACACGCTACATCTTCCTTATTTAGCCCCTGTGCTATGGTTTCTGGATGATGTCATGTGAAGCCAAAAAAGAAAATTGATCTCAGATCTGTGCTGGCCCTTGAGTCTGTTGAACAGATTGCGAATGAAAGAGAGAGACGCCGCCCCCCTCTCTGGGCGGGTGACTTAATCTCCAATAAAAGTAGTCGCTTACTGGGGGGAGAAAAAAAAAAGTTTTTCTGTTGACTGTTGGAAACGAATTGAGCAATTATCTAGTTTACCTCTCCTCTTGGAAGTTAACGATTGGCGAGATCTTTGCTGCGTTATTGACACAACACTTCCAATTGAGCAGGCCTGGTAGCAATAAGTAGTGATTGCCCCCGTGTCATTCCTGCTCCATGTAATCTGTAATGGGTTGGCATCAGTCCACTGGGCTGCTCATGCTGGTTCTGGACAGCACCAAGATGATGATGATGATGATAATGACGGTCCTACTCCTTGCAGATCAGTGACAAGAAGGGAAGGTGGCGTCATTGGGAAGAAGATATCACATTCACCACTGCACACAAGACATGGACAATAGTCTGCAGCAGAGGACAACCAAAATCTTTGCAGCCCAAGCAGCCAGAGAACATCTGTCCAACAGAGTCAACATGATCAGCAGTTCCAAGCCACTTGCTTTTTCTATTGAACGAATAATGTCAAGGACTCCAGAACCCAAATCCATCCCTGTCCCGAGTTTACTACATGGGTCTGTGCCCAAAGGAGACTACAAGCAAGCACTTCATATCAATTCTTCATCGATCCCCTGTATGATTCCATTTTTACCTGTGGCTTATGACCATTGTCCCAGAATTGGTATCACTGGTGCAGAGCTGAGGAAGAGCCATTTGGATTCAGCCTCATCTTTCAACTGCAACGATCTGTTGAATTGTGCTCTGTCATTGAAGACAGATCTTCCCAGAGACGCTTTACCTCTGCAACAGTACAAACTGGTTAGACCTCGAGTAGTAAATCACTCCTCATTTCATGCCATGGGAGCAGCATTGTGTTATTTTAACAGAGGAGATGGCCCCTGCCACCCTTCAGCCAGTATCAACATCCACCCAGTTGCTTCTTATTTCCTCGGCTCCCCTCTTCACCAGACTCCCAAATCATACCTGGCAGAGAGGAACAAGCTGGTTGTCCCATCTGTGGAGAAGTATCCTTCAGGGGTAACTTTCAAAGACATATCTCAAGCCCAGTTTCAGCACTACATGAAAGAAAGTGCACAGACACTGTCAGAAAAGATTGCTTTTAAAACCCCAGCCAAATTCAGCAGTGCTTCTCCCAACAGCAAGCCCAAGGTTTTCACCTGCGAAGTTTGTGGAAAGGCAAGTAACTCTTTACAAGTACTTTATTCTCCCATCGTTTATACACCGTCATCCCATCAACCCTGGATAAATGTCTATTTCTTTTCGTTCAAGGTATTTAATGCACATTACAATTTGACCCGACATATGCCGGTGCACACAGGGGCCAGACCGTTTGTTTGCAAAATTTGTGGCAAAGGATTCAGACAAGCCAGCACCCTCTGCAGACACAAGATCATTCACACGCAGGTACAACATAACAGTGGCTGTGGAAAAGAAAATGTACAAGAAACATTCTATTAGTTCGTGTATAGATATATATATACACACACGAACTAATAGAATACGTATACACATCTGTGTTTTGTTTTTTTATCTGTACATATATATATACACACACGCACAGGTGTGCGTTTGTTTATTTATTGCTATTTTAATTAATACTAAGGCAATCTGTTTGTTTTTTTGTGTTAAACTGTTTTGTATCAGACATGACAACGTAATTTGTACAGATATATAAATGATGTTCTGTTATTACAAGACCTAGAGGAATAATCTGTGCTGTTTTGTGCTTTTCATAGGAGAAACCACACAAGTGTAACCAATGCGGCAAAGCCTTTAACAGAAGTTCCACTCTAAACACACACACCAGGATCCATGCTGGTTACAAGCCTTTTGTCTGTGAATTCTGTGGCAAGGGGTTTCATCAAAAAGGTACAGCTGCTCTGCAATCTTTTTTTTTTTTTTTCTCTCTTTCAGAAGATTAGGCTTCATTTTACAAATGATCACATGTTTGAGTAATAAAGCGTATGATGTCAATGTATTCATGATCTATAACCGGGTTTCTTGAAGTCTGTATTGACTATTGATTTTAAGTACGGGCACTGCATTTCCATGAAAAACAAATATGAGAAAAGAGAGGGCACCTTATTGGAAAATGATCACTTGTGGCTGAAGCCGCCTGTGCATTTCAGACTAACTGAAGCTGCTCTTGTGTCTTACAGGTAATTACAAGAACCACAAGCTTACTCACAGCGGGGAGAAGCAGTTCAAGTGCAATATCTGTAACAAGGCTTTTCACCAGGTCTACAACCTGACTTTCCACATGCACACCCACAACGACAAGAAACCCTTCACCTGCACGACCTGTGGCAAAGGATTTTGCAGGAACTTTGACTTGAAGAAACATGTGCGCAAGTTACATGATGGCAGCACTGGAGTGGCACCGGGGTCAGGTCCAGCTGGACAGGGGGACTTGGTTCTCCTGCCCAGGGAACAACCTCCCAGAAACCAGAGCCCAGGGCTCTAAAGCTGAAAATCACCTACTGATACTCTGTATGTGGATACACATATATAGATTTATTTTCATTAAAGGTGTTCAATGCACATTCCCATAGGGAAGAGGGTCCGCCAATGCAAATCTGGTGTAAAACCAGGTGGTAAGGTTGGTCTGGGCTGAACAGGAGACTGTTGGGTGGGAGGTTGGACAATGGTTACCATGGATTTGGAATGTTCTTGGTGGCTATACTCGGGATTCTTGCCTTACCCCCAAGAGTCTTTGCATGCACCTATTAATATAATTTGAGTATTAAGCTGTTGACGGTTCGTTATTTGACTTTTCTGTTGATGTGTTTTGTAAAGGTCATATATTGCTGTCACCTCAGCTTTAAAGAGGTGAACATGTTGATGCCGTATATATCTGACGTATTTATTCGGATATGTATTATCCTTAAGGAATGCTGCACCACTTTAATAATTATATTTAATGTAAATATATATATATATATACATACATACATAAAAAGTATATTTCCGTTGTGTTGGTCCTGTGCTGTCCCAGATGCCTGCTTGTTATTTTTTCCTCTGCTACTTTTGTTTGAGGTCCAGAATATCTGATATATTGACAGAGCCTTTTAAAAATTAATGTATGCGTTGAAGTTTTATTCTTGCACGTGAAAATAAATTAATTGGTCATGATGATAACTAATATATGAGATATGTTGACTTACAAAATCAAGAAAGCAGTGGTAATTTATTTGGATTTAAGGCTTAGCTTAATGTTTCCATCTATGGTGTGCTGGTAAAGGAAAGGTCGGTTATTTATGGGATCATCCGTTAGAAAACATAATTATACATTCTGAAATCAAGTCTGTAATAGAGGTGAAAATAAAAATATCACCGGTGCCAGGTCCTTGAGATGAAGAATTGTGTTAATCAGCAATCTGCTCTGCACTTACACGATGGTAGCTGAAATCTGCAAGTCTATGTTTTGCTGGCCAAAACACTGAAACAACTGTTAAAGACATTAATTAAGAGTGTAATTAGTTCAGTTTTAGCAACGACTGCCTGTTATACTATTATCTGGCTCTCCAACTGTTGCCAGATTAGCGATATGAGTTATAAACACGGGGGCTCTTAGCACAAAGACAAACAATAAACAGGATATTATGGTAAAGACAGAAATACGTTTCAGCGGTTTCTATTTTTTTATTATTATTATTATTATTATTATTATTATTAAAAAGTCCAAAGCTGAACTGAAATGCTATTTTGTTGAGTAACATATGTAGTGCCCCAACTTTAAGTCCTTTATCCATAGAATACTATCTTGAAACACCTTCCTTCTGTTATAACCAACAAGCTAAAAAAATGTAAATACAAATTAACAGTATGTAAATCCACTTATTTAACAATCTTGCCATGATAATAAAAATGAATCCATGGGATTTAAACCATTTCCCACAACTAGCTCTGCGTACCTGATTGACGCTTTACAAATAAAAATATACATACATAGAACTGTAATTAACTATCAAGTCAATGGTTAATTTTCGAGAAAATTAGGGGGCTGTATGTATACTGCAAAACTGGAGCAAAACAGTACCAGAGTTATCAGTGACAAATATACTTTCTTCCAATTAGATTTTCACTTTGTTAACTATGCTGTTGGCATTTTGGACTTTTATAACAGCAAAGACACTTTGTTGAACATTGTTCTGATTTTCATTACCAAGTGAAAAGTAGCCGAACCTTTACAATTGCAGCAGTTAACAGGTAACTTTCCCATGTAGACATATTGAGTATTTTGGCCTCATTATGTTCTTCCGATTGTTTTTCCCCTAGACATTAAAAGCTTCTGTAATAAATAAAATTCGCGTTATGACCCCATGTCGACATCAACATTTTATGGAAAGACACATATGATATTTTATTATCTAGTAACTAATTCAACAAGAAATGGTCTAGATTGTTTAAAATACAGGGCACTGTACATTGCAATCCATACTTCGAAAACAAGCAAGCAATTATGCTTCTTTATTTATGTTTAATAGTTCTGTCCTAATTCTCCGACCATTATATATATATATATATATATATATATATATATATATATATTTATATATATATATATATATATATATATATATATATCATGCTAATTCTTTTGTGGGAACCAGCACAGAATATTTGCTCAAAGAAAAAGGATTAGTAGTAAACCATTAGAAATATGTACTGTATATGGTCCCAATGTTTCGGTCCCTCGAAAAGTTGGGGCCCTGGACACATTTGTTATGATTTAATAAACCTTTTTCTTTGGGCAAATACCCTGTCTTGGTTTCTATTCCCCACAAATTAATAAAAAGGACTTTTGTATTTAGCTTTTGCATTGAGCTAGTGTGTGTGTGTGTGTGTGTGTGTGTGTGTGTGTGTGTGTGTGTGTGTGTGTGTATATATATACACATACTAGCTCAATGCAAAAGCTAAATACAAAAGTCCTTTTTATTAATATATATATGTGTGTGTGTATGTATATATATATATATATATATATATATATATATATATATATATATATATATA
Source organism: Ascaphus truei (assembly GCF_040206685.1). Taxonomy (NCBI): domain Eukaryota; kingdom Metazoa; phylum Chordata; class Amphibia; order Anura; family Ascaphidae; genus Ascaphus; species Ascaphus truei. The sequence continues at coordinate 62,415,522 of NC_134487.1, forward strand.
TATATATATACATATATATATACATACATATATATATATATATATATATATATATATATATATACATATTTATATATATATACACACCACATGAGTGATCCCCTTGCGTTCTATGTGTGTGTGTGTATATCTATATATCAGATTTTTTTCCACCGGGGTTTTTTCGTAAACATGTACATTCGTTTTGAAAGTTCAGAATTTGAGAAAGTAGCTTTTCTTCAAGAAAGACATTTCAACAGAACATATTTCTGAAACGGTGACATGTGGAATAGTCGCCTGATCTGACTGCTGGAGTCCTTTGCATTAATTCTGTAACCCACGCGAAGTATTCCTGTGACAAAGCCAGGAGTTTGGGGAGCAAATAGGGAGAACAACATGAACCCTATAAAGAAGGGTGATTCTATTTATGGTACAAGTGATCGACAGCACCAGATTCATTAATGAAACAAATCACATAAAAAAAGTTTTTTTTCCTATTTTGATTAATCCTGATCACATTTGTGCAATACTTTTATATTAGGCAGATCAAATTTGATACACTGTTTGTCTTGAGAATTGTCCCTGGATTTTTAGTGTAGCACATTGAGAAGTTGTGATGTAGCATATATCACAAGTTATCATCATTTAATAAAAAAATAAAAAAACATTTCTTCTTTTGTCAAAGGTAAAGTTACTAAATATATGTTGCTCATTAAGTTCAGTGTTAGTCTAGACCAGGGGTAGCCAACTGCAGTGCTCAAGGGCTACCAAAAGGTCAGATTTTGAGGATATCCCTGCTTCAGCACATGTGCCTTATTGAGCCACCTGTGCTGAAGCAGGGGTATCCTGAAAACCTGGCCTGTTGGTGGCCCTTGGGGACTGGAGTTTTCCACCCCTAGTCTAAATACGGATTAAGAACAAAGAGACATTATATTTAGTAGTATTTTGTTCAATTCGAATGTGGAGATATTTTCCTACTGTATCTCGCTATAAGGCTTATTTTGTTGTAATTATAATTTTTACATTACTTCTGAAAGAATGGTGAATCTTAAAGTTAAAACAAAATGGAGAAAAAAAGACCATTTGTAAGTTTGGATTTTTTCTAAACCGAAACAAACAATTATTGAATACATATTTTCTGCAGTATTAACATTTCAAATTACATTTTATCAAACCCAATAATGTTATTTATTTATACATGAGCCATGAAATTGAGTGCTTTACTAATTACATATGTAGAAAAGGGCAACGGCATTACTAATTATAGTTATTATGCACAGCAATCAATGAAAGGGTTTTTATTTTGAAGTATTTAAGGCAGGGCTGGGAATACCTTCTGAATAATGTCAGCGATTGTAGAGATATGAGAAAATAACACTTCAACTTAGAGGGTCTTTATTGGTTTGTAATAATAATAATATTAATAATAATAATAATAATAATAATAATAAACAAAACCACTGAACAATTCGTTTTTAATGTAACCCATTCAGCATGAAATGTGTTAATAGAGCAAGTAGATCTGCAAAGCAGCGAACAGACGGGCTTCAGCAGACAATGACAAAGAGGAACATGATCACACGTGAAGTGAAGACAAAAAGGGATCGTTGCTAATTGCCAATTAATGATGAAAGACTCGTCCCCCTTACTTAAATTTGCTTGAAACTGCAACAGCTATTAATAGGGGTTTTCCTTCTCCCACAATTGCCCTTTTTGTGTTGTCCCCACCTGTTCTTAAATGCACAGCTGGATTAGACATATTTTTCTACAAGAATAAACTAGGTCTACTTATTTAATCACTGCTGTGGTCTCTATTTAATTGGTAAGGGTTACTATGGCTCAAATCACAGGAGCCAGGGTATGGCCCTTACCTAATATCCGATACACCTACGGGATTCCCATCCCACTGTGTGGTACTGTAGCTGTTTTAGCTGCATATAAATACAGGATAAATACAGGATTGCATATTTGCATGTTATTTCCCAGAATCCCTTGCTGCAGTGGAAGCACTGTATGCTGGGGATAATGGTGAAAGGCAGGGTTGCTGACCTGCCTAAAACATGTGAATGTGCTCACAAGTGATCTTTTTATTTGATATATATATATATGTGTGTGTGTGTGTGTGTCCAAGACATTCAGGCAGTTCCTGCATCTTCTTCCCTTCTGCTAACATATTGGGAAATGGTGTATTGTATATTTAAAAAAAAACACGAATAAAGATGTATTTAAGTAGCCATGATATCCTCAGTTGACATACTGTATAAAAGATGATTATGTAGGTTGATATTACTTAGCTTCTAGAAAGTTTTTAAACAATTGTATGTGTATGTTTGAGCACTTTACTTAATATATTTGATATTAATAGACACAGAACAACCATCTCCACAATAGTACTAATTGTACTTGTTTAACAAAAGGGATGTGCAAGTCAAATAAGATAATAAACACTAAATGTTCCATATTTTAATCTTTTTTATTTATTTGGTCTATAAATGGATTCAAACTTTGAATTGTAATATATATATATATCTTGGACACACACACACACACACACACACACACACACACACACACACACACACACACACACACACACACACACACACACACACACACACACACACACACACACACACACACACACACACACACACACACACACACACACACCCTGTCTTATAACTGATTTTTGTTAACTAATCTGATGCTATATTTCAATACAGTAACTATAGAGCCCGATAGTTGGAGTACTACAAATTATTGGAGTCACTTGATTATAAGGGTACTTGATTTTGATCTGGTTAAACGATGATCTGAGAGTACGTTTTAACTTGCTTGCAATAAGAGATATTTGTTTGACAAATCTTTGATTTTTTTAAATATAACACACACACACACGCACGCACGCACACTAGTTTGTTACATAAAAATACTGTACATCTGAATTCTAAATCTCTCCTAGTCTTTCACAATGCATTGTATAAATATGGATTTACCGTTGTATTCCGTTAAAGGCATTTAATTGTGTTAATTTTCGCTCTTTCACATTTTGAGAGGGTCATTTTATGGAACAATAAAAAACAGTTAATGGGAAATAATAAAATACTGCGGGGTGGGGTGGGGGTTGGGGGGTGTTTAATTATTACACAGGGTAAATCCAGCAAAATAAATGGACCGATCAGTTCACGTATGGTAGGTAATTGTGCATCTGATCTTCTCCCAGAACTGCCAATATGACCAAAGTTAAGTGGCACATAAGCAGCATGTTACATAGGTTTGTAGTAGAGAAATAAACACCCCCTACAATGTATGTCATCCACATATAATCTCTGGAAAGGAAGAATGAATAAAACCTCAAATAAAATACTGTAGGCATGTTCTATTTTAAACGGAATGAAGCATGACAGCCAAGCAAGTTATACTATAAACCTATTACAATACTTTCTCCACACTTGTGTTTTAAGTGTTCATCTATTCTAATGTTATACACTGCACAGCACCTCCAAATTCGGCACAGGCGGCTCATTCACTCTTGCCCTATTGCTATTTATATAAAATGATCAGATTTAATCTTTCATACTCCTCTGTTTCTAAAACCAACTTGTTAAATAACAGAGTCTATTTTAGTGACATCTGGAAGGAGCACATTTCTTTACCCTTATGGATTATTTCACTATAACTTGCCTCTGCTCATTTTGTGTGTGAGGTGAGACGCACTTATTGCCAAATGCACCTTGCTTCACCTACATTTATCATTATCAATTGGTTCTCACTGAAAATGTGTAACCACAACCATTTGCTACCTGTAGGAATTTAACAACCAATAACTTTGAAAATACAGAAACGGATGGATTTTTGGAAACATTGGCTGGAAATGGCAAGGATTTCCTCCTATTTTCAAATGACAATAATGAAAATATACCAATAAACTAACAGTGGGTCGCTGTCTTTTGAAGATGAATCGATTTCTAATACATTGAATGTTTATTGTCAACATAATCTACCTACACAATATATGAAGGAAACACTATTTTAAAATGACTATCACATTCCTGAATATTATGCAGCAAGCCAAATATGGGAATATTCCCTATCTCGTATTCCTAAAGATGCCAATTACCTACATATGTAAATACTGCAATAAAGTAAAAACACTGCACAATGAAGCCCATTCTGTCTTTCAGCATTGTAAAATACCGCTTTCGATAATTGCCCCATTTTACGTTTTAATAGTAAATAGTAGTTTTAGCATAAACAGCCTCCCCGTTTCTTGTTTCAAGAATTAGGTTTATATACATTTCTTGTGAAAAAATAAATCCACTTGCTCTATTTTAGCCAAATGATGTAAAGGTCACACACAAAAATATAAACAAATTCTTACAATTTTAAATGACACTTTTAACGAGATATGGAAAAACTGGGCAAAAGGGTATGGTTCAATTCCAGTAATACATTAAGAATGATAAGAAAATACAAAAAAATAAATACTACTTTCGTATGTACAGTATGTTGGATGGTATAGCATTATATATATTATATAGATATATATCTATACATCTATATATATATATATATATATATATATTGTAATCAGTACAGTTTTGAAATTAAATCAATAGTTACTAAAACATTACTCTCTATGGAAAATAGAAGAATCCAGCATTGTCAGTCACCCCTCCCTTCTCCCTCTGTACTCGTCTCAATCTCCCATCAAATCTATAGAGGCACTATTATCATGTCAAAATAAAACAGTATGAATACATACCAAGAGAGATACTGAGCAGATGTCAATACAAAACAAAAACAATGCCAAATAAGGCCTACAGAGATTACATAATGATGTTACAATAATCCACATTGGGGCATAATTATCATATCCAGAAAACATACATACCACACCTACACACCCCTCCCAAAATACCATTAATCTCTTTAAATGACTCTTTGTAAATTTTATTAACCGACACTTCAAAATTATATTGACAAATAAAGTCATTCAAATGCATCATATTAGATATTCTTCAATGTGGCACAATGTTATGGTATACTATACTGTATTAATAATGCAGGTGGCCCCCTAGCGGTTTAAAGTCCAATTTGATTTTCCAGGAGTTGTGCCCAGATCTGCACTTAGATGAATCTGTTGTCCGTGACAAACAGCTGTTATCTGGAAACTTATAGGTTTTTTTTTTAATAAAAAGACGGAAGTGTAGAATAATATTGTCACCATTTCTAATAAACTCTTCTATAGAAAAGTATTGTTCACTAATATAGGATTCTGCAATGCATTGCAGCAAAACGTGTTGCAGGCTGTCCGAGCAGTTACACCTTACACAAGCACAGAGAGAAGTTTTGGTATTCAGAACAGATGAAGACATTACTGTACATACTGTATTGTATGTAAGACACAACTTTTGTCAATAAGTATAACCTATAATTAGTGCTTTTTTTTTCTAGAAACAAAGGAGAGGGAACGATGATGTGAGAATGGGAAAATTATTCTTGGACATGCACAATAATATACACATTTATTCACTTCAAAATCGTTTCCAATCTATCTACATAATTATTTTTGTAAATAATAATGATTGCATTCTAATTGTTTTACAAAAGATATACAAACTATTAATTTTTTTTAATAGATAAGCACAATAATGTTATCAAATGTACCACGTGGTCTATAAAAAAGGGTACCGGAACTGCGTTCCCCCTGAAGAAAAGCCCTGCCTATAATGTTAGTATACTTCAACGGAGCTTTCGTTCACTGAACCATTACTGCAGACTTTTATTTGCTGCCTCCTGGACATATGTCATAGTAAAAATGCTTGTCATCTAGTAGTGGTTGCCCTCATAGAACCATAATAGAGAACCCTCTACTTCTGTTTCCGCTGTTGGATGCTACTGAAGCTTTTACATGCCCACCAATCCTAGAACTCCAGCGACCAGATCTCCAGCAGGGAAAAGGTTAGCATGCTGTAACAACACTGATATAGTGTTACTCAGTGGTCAAAATTCCTTCATAAAATTAGTGGTCTTTTTTTTTTTTAATGAAACATTAGGACAAAGTTTTGGGGGTTGCAGTTTTTGAAAGATTTTAACAATATGTGTGCTCTTAAAAGAGGAATGAAGGAGATGCTATCTAGAGGAAATCCCTTTAAATAAAAAATATAAAAAGAGAGTAGAATTGTAAATTTGTAAATAAAAAGTACTGGTAATTTGGCTGTAAAAATAAAAAGTTTTGGTACTCCATACCTCTACTACCATTGTACTTTATCCACTGGTGTTGCAATGGCCTAAGTTACTTTGGAATAGAGACAAGCTGTAGAAGATTTCTCTTTAGGCTTAGTTACATAGACATAGAATTGTATCAAGGTTAAAGAACTCATACAAGCTGAACAATTTCACACAACAGTTAACAGTTGATTTATAGTTTAAGGCATGTTTATTAGCTTAGAGAATTTAGGCATAAAAACGTTTGAAAATTTGAAACGTAATACGAAGCATTCAATAAATTCTGTTTTTCTTAAGATCAATCTTTAAACTCATACAGTAACAATGCCAAGTTTCAGGATGTAAGTAATGAAGATGAGTTATTACAATGTTATAAGATTTATTTTGTTAATTTTTAGACTTTGCTTCTTAAATAGGGCATAGAAGATAAGAAGGTTAATGGGAACCCAGAGATCAAACAATGACAGCACCATGTCAATGCCCTATGATCAGAAAAGTATGCTTGACTGGCATACTGTACATTAGCAGGCTTAATTCTGCATGTCTTAAAAAAAGAGGCCCAAGATTTCTCACATTTCCACAGGGTGCCTCTAAGAAAGCTAGTAATTCTTTCCATGACCATTACATCCCATATTCTCTTGATATAAATAGGAGAGTGTAATTGGTCACAAGCTGATGCAGCGGAATATCTAGTAGTACTAAGACATTGGGTGATCAAAGGACCTGTATACCTTATTACTCACTTAATTGGTTTGCATAGAAGTATGGACCATGGGTTTATAAGGCCTTTTTTAGTTCGTAACACAAAATGGTCTTTACGTCAATATTTCTTTAAAATAGAAAACTATTGGATGATTTCTTTATGAAGTATGTTTTTAGACTAAAATATGAAAAATAAAGGACATTTGTATAAAGATTTTGTGGGAACTGCTTAAGCGCAACTGCAGTTTTATAAAGATCCACTAGCATTGCGATCATTAAAACTAGATTTGCAGAATCATTCACATTTCTACTAAGCATATATTGTACTTTTAATATCCAATTCTCTACTCCTAAGCCCTGTAGCACAAAATGTCATTTGCCCTTAATTAGAATCTATCTATTATTGTTGTTAATCAAAACAATTTAAGGAACATAATCATCTTACATAATTAGAACAATACAAAAAAAATAATTAAAACACCCCCCTCAACAAATTAACAAAGATGAAAAAGATAAACTCTCTGAAATGTATTTGATTAAGCAAATTGTAATGATTGCTTTGCAGGTTTGAAGGTTAACAAGTTAAAGTGCAAACTGGCAAATCCTGATACATTTATTATTCCATGCAGTAAAGTAACAAATGAGGGAGTAGGTAGTATGATACCTTTTATCGGATTAAGAGATAATTAGTTACAAGCGTTCAAACCTCACAGGATTTGTCTTCATTTGTAAGCACAAAGAACAAAAGATCAACACCCACTTTCAATAAGACGCAACATTTAATCATTATTCCCCCTTTCTTATTATTTATGTCAGGCTACACTCGGATAACAGTTTAATCTAAAGGTGGGCACTTTTCACTAGTTTTTCGTGTTTAATTAAAAAAAAATAGTCTTTTGGACATACAGTAGTTTCTATTCTTAAAACAATGTTCTTGTGGTATATTTGGTTTTCCAAAAACTTGATTTGTTAAGTTTTTGATTTTTACTAAATTATGTCAAAACGTAAAATAATCATGGATTTGCTAAAATAACATAACGTATAACAATTTTTTTATTTTTTTTTAAGTATAAAAACAAGTAGGCTGGTAAACAAGTAGGCTGGTATGTTAGTATATGTGGTCAGATGCTGGAATCTGAATGCTGGAATCTGTATGCCAGCCAATTAAAATAATTGTATACCCAACACTGGCGACTTAACTGGAATGTATTCTCTGGTATACTGTACTATTAGAGACAAGTCAGATGGTATCTATTCTATAATACAACCTAAACCCAATAACCCAACACACTAATGACCTTGCAGCTTCTGTTATCTCTCTCGCTCTCTCGCTCTCTCTCTCTCGCTCTCTCTCGCTCTTTCTCGCTCTCTCTTGCCCTCTCTCGCTCTCTCTCGCTCTCTCTCGCTCTTGCTCTCTCTCTCTCTCTCTCTCTCTCTCTCTCTCTCTCTCTCTCTCACTCTCGCTTTCTCTCTCTCACTCTCTCTCGCTCTCTCTCTCGCTCTCTCTTGCTCTCTCTCTCTCTTGCTTTCTCTCTCTCTCTCTCTCTCTCTCGCTCTCGCCCTCTCTTCCCCTTTCCTTTGTTTTGCTTTCTCTCTGTCTCTCTTTGGGACTTATTCTATAAAGTGTGATAGTGCCAATCTGGCCCAGTCACACGCAATGCCTTATTGACTTCAAATATATCAGAGTTTAGTGAATAATAACGCATTAGTGCGCATTAATAATTAGATGTTAAATCCTTATTTGCATGCTAATGTGAAGTAACACTATTGCCAAAATATTGCTGCCGTAAAAGGTATGTCATTACTGCTTTACTGCATGTGATATGAGTTTAGTGAATAGACACACACACACACACACACACACACACACACACACACACACACACACACACACACACACACACACACACACACACACATCCAACGTATATATCTATAGTTTATAATACATATATTTTATATATATATATATATATATATATATGTGTGTGTGTGTGTGTGTGTGTGTGTGTGTGTGTGTGTGTGTGTGTGTGTGTGTGTGTGTGTGTGTGTGTGTGTGTGTGTGTGTGTGTGTGTGTGTGTGTGTGTGTGTGTAAATGTATTATGACACAAATTAGCATGGACCTATTAATTCAAATTGTGTAAGCCCCTGCTATGTTGTAATTTTAGTATTGGTCCTAAAAAATTGTGTTTTGAGTTTGGACGTGGTTTTAGTTCTAAAAAATGTTTATGTTTTCAATGTGGATTTAGTATTGCTAAAAACTTATTTGTTTGGTTTAATTATTGGATTTGGTTTGGGGGTTTGACCAAAGGATAGCTCTAATTTTAAATACTGTAAGTACGCCAAATTATAAAAATACTTAAAACAATTATAAATCATAGGAACAATTAAAAAAACTTAAATATAACCGAACAACTTAAAATAATAAAAAAATGATTATATGATTGCCTGGTTTATTAGCAGAGAGTGGATGGTGCTAAAAACTGTATGCCAAACACCTTGGGCAACATCAGTGTAAAAAATGATTCGCTGGTGTACTATAATGGTGTTAAGCTGACTGAAAACTATTGGCTAGTATACTGGCAGTGAGAAGATGGTACTGTCTGTATGCCAAACACTTTACGCAACAGTAGTGTAACATGACAGTGTTAAAGCAATAGGAAATATTATTGGTTTGTACTAGCAGTGAGAACACAGCAGGTAGCTGAATGCCAAAGTTGACTTTACGCAGCGCTAGTGTAATGTACTGGAAATGATAGGCTAGTAGCAGAGAGTAGGTGGTGCTATCTGTATGTCATATACAGTACATTACCTAATGCCGGTGTAATGTAATGGTGTTAAACCCACTGTCAATTATTGGCTAGTATACTAGTAGAGAGTAATTGGAGATTAGAACAATATCCTGTTTATCAGTGCATCAGAATCCTGAATGAAGCATGTATAACTGTTTGAATTCTAAGGCTGCGGTCCCACTAACTACTACAGCACACGCCTCGGCGTGCGCTGTTCGATCAAGCCCCGCCCCCCCAGTACCTCTGGTCCCAGTTCCTACCTTGTCGCGCACCTTTCCCCAGCGGTGCGCGACATGTTTTCAGGCAGGCAGGGGAATTTGAGTTCAGCGATTGCGACAGAGGCATGGCCACGCCCCCGCCGGCGGTTCAGCCAATGAGGGTGAACCAGCCGTGAGATGTCATGGCCACGCCCCCACAAACCCACCACCATGCCCCCTCCCGTCGCAAACCTTCCCTCTCCCCTCAGACTGCAGATCGCTGAGTAGCGCTGTGCACGCCCCGCCCCCCCGCCGGGCGCGCGTGCCACAGTGAAGACTGGGGACTCACCCTATGGCTGAGTCCCCGCTGGCGCTGAGCCGCTCATGCTTGGAGTGCGCTCCAAGCATGCGCACTGGGTGTCCTGCATTTGCGCACGCGGGAGGGTGGTGGGGGGGGGAGGGGTCATTGCGGGTAGTTGAGCTCGCGGGAAAGTATAATTTTTTGTTTACCTAAGCGACGAGCATGGGTGAGCGTGTGTGCGCGCGCGCACAGCGTGAGCGGGGACTTACATATATCTATATATGTAAGTAACCGCCACAAGCGCCGCCCGCTCAGCGCTAGCGGGGACGCCACCTAAACTTGCTTTAAGTAGGACTATAAATGCATCAGGCAGTGTTAATATATGGTCACAGTGGATAAGCTCATAAAATGGGTGGAATATATACTTGAATGATAATCCCTCTGGTAGAAGATAGAGTCAAGAGCTGTATATGAACAGCCCTGACTTGTTAGTCTACCTATATGGAGACACACCCTAGAGCGTAGTACCCCAGTCTATGTACATACCTGTAACATCCAACAGAAGAATAAAGATAACTCACGATCAGATGCTTGTCCGGTTCCAGTGCGTGCTGCACGCTAGAGGCGTCGTACAGGAAATCCAGGAGGTAAAAACAGCGGAGTACAGCTTGCAAAAAAAGGAGTTGGGGCTACGATGCAAAAGTCAAATAAAAACGCATTATTGATGAAGTGACCAACACTGCGTGAGCAAGATAGAGCACTCTAACACGTTTCGCGCGTACAGGCACTTTTTCAAAGAGTGTAATTAATCTAACTGTATTGGTTGTTTATATAACTCATCCCCCACTAAACGTGACAGCACGCGGAATGTAGCGCGTGCGGAACCAGTGAGATCTGGCGTATACAATGTCAAAAATCATATGCCAGCCACAGAGACATCTTCCGAGTGGGGGTGAGAATGCAAACTAAAACTTAACTCAAATACAGTGATAAAAATAAACAGAATAATCGACAAATTTAAAACCAACAATAGAACCTGCGGATGGAATCAAAATAATCTAAACACATTAGTTACTCTCATTTGTTAATACTCTGTCTGACAAATATATAAATACCAGTGACCAAACATAGTAAAAATGATGATAAAGAATGTAAATTCTGTGTTAAATACTGTATTAAATACATGATCAATCTAAAGTATTTTATCTTATAAATGTGCATATGAACTGATTGCTGATTAATATTGTGTGCTGTACACATCTATAATCTAATATGTTGTAAACTTTTAGATATAGATATGATATTGCTAGGAGAGATAGGTCAAAGAGAGGAGGAGGTGTGTTATTTTATATTGCAGACACCTTACAATTAACACTGTTAAATTGCCCCCCAAGCCCACCCTCTTTTGAAATTCTAGTTGGCAAAATCTGCCTCCCCTTTTCTAAGCCCATCTTGCTTGCTGGCATCTACCACCCCCCTAAAGCCCCTCTACAATCCCTGACTGATATCACCCAGTTTCTTGGCTCTATTTCCTCTCTGAATGAGATGAGTGAGCTGCTAGTTCTTGGGGATTTCAACTACAATTGGCTTGACCCTAAAAACCTCAAAATCCAGATACAAATCAAATCGCTTAACCTATCGCAACTCATTTCCCAACCCACATGGAAAAACCTGAAATCGCACAACCATTCCTTGCTAGACTGGATTCTCTCCTCAAACCCCAGAGGAATCCAATCCTCTGGGATCCTTCCTGATATTTTCAGTGACCATGCAATAGTGTACTGTGTAAGGAAAATTAAACCGCCCCATTCAAGCCCTAAAGTTCTCCTGACTAGAACATTTGGAAACTTTAACCCACAACAGTTTCTGGATGACCTTACCAACTGCCCATGGCACAGAATCGATTTAATTCCCGACCCTGATTCTGCGCTCGACTATTTCCAATCTGAGTTCTTAAAACTCTGCGATACCCATGCTCCACTACGCAAAATAAGGGTACGGGGGCCCACCTTCCATGGGTTACAACTGACCTTATAGCACTCTACCAGTTCAGGGATACCTTGTGGAAAAGCTACAAAGTAACTGGCACTACCAAGGATCTCAATCACTACAAATGCCTGTGGAACATGTGCACAAGGCAAACAAGGCATGCAAAAGCACAACATTACTCTGACAATCTCCTCCAGAATACATCAAACCCAGCTAACTTCTGGAATGTTATCAACAACATATTCCAGCCTTCTAACCATCAACAACCAAGTAATATCACTAAGGGGGATATTACTCTGACAAACCCCACTGACATTACAAATGCATTCAATGATTACTTTGTGGGGTGTGCCACTAACTTATTAGCGAAACACAGCCCAACCCACAAACCTGAATCTCATCCTGGGAGTACCCACATTGCCCCACCCCCTCCCAACACTGCCCACAATTTTGGCCAGTATCCGAAGAGGAGATTACACAAGCGCTCCTCAAATTAAAACTAAGCAGCCAATGTGGACTGACTTACTACAATCTAGATTCCTACGACTTGGTGCCCCAGCCATTGCCAAACCAATTGCTTCCATAGTCAACTCTATCCTGTCTGCAGACCATATCCCTAAGACCTGGAAAATTGCCAGAGTTGTCCCAATCTTCAAAAGTGGGGACAAAAATATTGTCTCAAACAACTGGCCAATCTCACTTCTCCCAATTCTATCCAAAGTAATGGAAAAATGTGTCCACTCCCAATTAAGCGATTACTATTCCAAGACAAATTTCCCTAGCCAATTCCAGTCTGGCTTTCGCCCCAAACACTCCACCGTAACTACCCTGCTAAAAGTTTGCAATGAAATCCAGTGTGGAATGGAACAGGGACAACTCACTGGTGCAGTATTCCTACATTTTGAAAAAGGCTTTTGATACTGTTGATCATGCTATCCTGCTTAACAAACTCCAGAGCTCTGGAATAGGGAAGCATGCTTTAAACAGGTTTCAGTCCTACCTATCAGGTAGATCCCAACATGTGTCCATCTCAGGCTCTATCTCCAACCCCTCGGATATCACTTGTGGTGTTCCGCAAGGCTCTGTTCTGGGGCCCCTACTCTTCTCAGTGTTCATCAATGATCTTCCCACAGCTTGTCAGGAAGCCTCAATACACATGTATGCAGATGACCAATCCTATATGCACATAGCCATAGCATCTCTGACCTTCAACAAATACTTCAGTCTGACTTTTTGAGACTCGAAAACTGGATTTCCCAAAACAAACTGTTTTTAAACACTGACAAGACTGTAGCAATGGTATTTGGGATCAAGACTAAATTTTTAAAGTTTCCAGCGACTGAGCCCCAGATTAGAACCAACGCTAACACCCCTGTCACTAGTTTTAAATACCTGGGCATATGGTTTGACTCCCACTTAACATTCGGGATGCACATTGATACCCTGACAACCAAGACCTATGCCAAACTATGGGTACTTTACAGGAACAAATCCTCCCTAAGTCCCCTGGTCTGAAAGCGTATCGCACAGCAGATGCTAATGCCAATTATTGACTATGGAGACATAGTATATGGCTCGGCACCTCAAACCCACCTTAGCAAACTTGACACGCTCTACAATTCAATTTGTCATTTTGTTCTCCAATGCAACTATAACACATCACTGCGAAATGCTCAAAGAACTAGATTGGTCATCACTCGAGTCTGTCTTGCCTTCAAATTCTTTATGGGCAAGCTACCCAGCTACCTGAACAAGCTTTTCACCCCTACCACATGCAGCACCTATCATTTGAGATCAGACTCCAAAAGACTGTTCATGGTCCCAAGGCTCAACAAAGTATCCGGACATTCCTCCTTCTCTTACCGTGCACCCCAAAACTGGAACAACCTACCAGAGACTCTCATATCCACCACCAGTTTAAGTTCTTTCAAATCTAAGGCTGTTACACATTTTAATCTGGTCTGTAACTGTTTCATACGCCCATAATATATATTATCTTTAACTGTGCATGCAATGTCTTGTGTATAATGTATACCCTGTTCATTTATGTAACTGTATTTGTAACCATGTATTATTTGTCTTAACTCTGTGCCCAGGACATACTTGAAAACAAGAGGTAACTCTCAATGTATTACTTCCTGGTAAAATATTTTATAAATAAATAAATATTTTATAAATAAATAATATAACAAATACAATCAACTCAAAACTCGAATCGTGCATTATCCATAAACATACATATACAAAGGCAAAGAGGGACAAAAGCAGATATATAAGATGTAATATAATATTTATATATACCTGCCAATATCAACATGAAGTGTCTCGGGATAACACTAGAATAATTTGTATTGTCCCAAGATATTATGATGTATAATATATGTAAATGACACTCTCAATTTAGGATCAATTGTCTATTGTGTATATTCAAATCTGATTGGATCGTTCATGGATGACCACGTAAGAGATAAAGTGACATCACAATAACAGCGTAAATACACACAAATATAAACCAAATATACCAAAAAACTGGAGACACTGTAGGTAACATAAATTATCAACACTACCGAAACCACAGCCTCAAAGACAAGAATATTATGGATGCCTGTTTGGAAGAAAAACAACAAAGTCGCAAAGGCACATATTTCTTATCATTAATAAGAAAATGAATCTATTTTCTATGAACAAGTTTGGGATAACTAAATGGCAAGACAAGATATCAATGATACTATATAATATATTTCTTAAATATTTTTAAAAGAAACATATTTCTTAAAAGTTTACAAAAGAAGTATCAAAGATACCCAGACTACTTGCCAATGGTTGAAAGAGAAAATACTTAGTTCAGGCAAGAACTGTTTGAGTTCACAGTCAGTATTCATACTCGTGGGTGTAAGTGACCCAAGGGTATAGATTCAATACATTTCTGTACGATTAAGGGTAGCTTCTCTATTGCCACCCCTAATCTGCATCTGGATGAGTTCTAATGCACTAAAGGTAAAAGTGTTAACAGAGCCCAGCGGGCAATGGGTGAAATGTCTTGAGACTGGGTATTTTTTTTGTCCCTGTTTCTGATAGTTCTAAGATGCTCAGTGATTCTAATCTTCAATGGTCTTATTGTTCTGCCGACATAACACCTATCACATGCGCATCTAAGTACATAAACCACATAATTTGTGTTCCATGTCATAAAGGTTTGTAATTCATATCTGTATTTTGTATATGTACATGTAACTGATTTAATCTGTGTGGCATATTTCCATAATGTACACTTGCCGCATTTGTAGAAGCCTTTTTGAAAAAAAATTGTTCCTAGGGAATCCGGCATTAGATTGGTAAAGGCTGGGAGAAAGATGAGACCCAATAGTTCTTGCTTTCCTAAAAACAAATCTTGGATGAGATCTAGTGTATTCATTAAGGTCTCTATCCAGTCTCAAGACCTCCCATATGCTTTTCTGCAATAGATCTGATTTGATTTGCCTGTTTACTGTAGGCTGTGATGAATAAATGGAATGTCCAATGTTTGTTTTTGTTTAGTGTGACGTCCATTATAATTTTTTATTTTATTATTAGATTTTTTTTAACAAATCAGACTTTTTTTAACAAATCATGCAAGGCTCTGTCAAAGGCTTGTTCGAGATCGCGATCTTCATAGCCTCTGTTTTTGAATCTTTTTTCCAGTTATTTTGATTGTTTTAAGAAAGTTTCGTCATTGGAGCATTTCCTTCTCAATCTCAAATATTGTGCTCTTGGGATACTTCTCAATAATGGTCTGGTGTGTCCACTATTAGCCCTCAGGAATGAATTGCGGGAGTTTCTGAAGATATCCATCTGGATAGTTAAATTCATATCCCTATAAAAATATAAATCCGGAAAACTGATGTGATTACTGTGATGCGCGTATGTAAATTTCAAATTATAAGTAATATAATTTAAATACTCAAAAAAAGATAACAATGATTGTGTACCCCGTTTAAATTTATTTCTATCCCATATGTTCAGAGAGTGGGCGATTAATGGGTTTACCGCCACCTCCTTCGGTTTGGATTGAGCTGGAAGCCATAATAGAGATCTTAGTGACATTGGACCCGTATCTGCTACCTAAATGTCTACCCAAACTCACTCTCCTTCCTTCAGGTGCCACAGTGTCAACTGACTCACTTGGGCTGCTTTGTAGTATGAGTACAGGCAGGGTACCGATAGGCCCCCTGAGCTGGATGTACATATCATAATCTTATATCGGACCCCCAGTTTTTTCCCATGCCAAATAAAGTTTGTCATGTGTTGTTGGGGGGTTGTGATATAATTGTTTTTAGTGGAATAGTTAGAGTTCGGAAGAGATATTTTTAGATACATTTAAGGTAACAGATTCATTTTAACTGAGTTAATTCTTCCTATCCAAGATATTGGGGATTTATACCATTGAGTCAGGCTATTCTTGAGTTTTCTAATGAGGCTGGCCTTGTACTGTATAATGTATTTATTTTGTTTGTCAAGTTGATTCCCAGATATTTCAGTGAGGATTTTTGAAATTTTAGATCAAAATTGGTGTCAATCAGCTTGACCGTTTCCTTAGGCAATCTTATCCCCAGGGCCTCTGATTTAGAGCTATTAATTTTGAGGCCTGAGAGCCCCCCAAATTCATTAATGATATTGAAAAAGTTAGGAAGTGACCTCAATGGTTTTTGATGGACAAAATTTGTTATCTGCAAATAAAGCTATTTTGTGAGATTGGGAGTTAATCTTAATTCCATGTATATTTGAGTCTTCTCTAATCATTCTGGCCAGGGGTTCTATATATAATGCGAATAGGAGGGGTGAAAGTGGGCATCCCTGCCTCGTGCCACTTTTTATTGGGATTGGGTCAAATAAAAACCCTGCATTCTGGAACGTAGCCTCCTGGGAACTATAAAGACCCTTGATCGAATTAAGAAACTCTCCCCGGACACCAAATTTAGACAGGACGGCACCCAAAAAATTTCAATCCACTTTATCAAATGCCTTCTCTGGTCCCTAATAGGTGAAATAATAGGTGTGCAATCAGCGCTTATGTAAACAACAATGGTAGACAATAATGAACCTTAGATACAGAGTCCAAATGGTAGTCCTGGAGCTGCCTTGAAAAGATTATTCTGGTATCTTCTACCCAGAGTTGGATTGAAGGCTGGAAATTATCTTTTCTGGCGCTGAGGTGAGGTGTAGAAAAATGTACTTGCAATCTCTTCTGTTGAGCTGTGACCTCAGGGAAAGGAGAGAAAAAAAGACAAAACATGCATGGAACCTGCAATGGTGTATTACCCAAGGGATGACAGAATTATGCAATGAAGGAGCAATTTATTATATTAAAATGACAAGGTTAAAATAACCATGGGTGACAATTGATAAACATACATATAAAATACAAATTAAATTAATTGGATGATGGACACGTGCCTCAGCACTATCCACACTCTTGCACTTCGGTGCTTGGTCCAACAATTCTTTTCTTTGCTCCGTCTGGTCTAAAATTGAAAACCTACTCACCAGAAGTGAATAGGAAATAAGCACTTGGTTTTATGGTCTTTGCCGTTGATATCGCCGTTCGCCTGGTGCTGTGTTGGTCTCTGCTGCCGGGGATCCGATGTAGTGCTCCTGCATGCTTTGCTTCCTGGAATACACACGATCCGCACGGCGCGATGACGTCACCAGTATTGATCCTCAGCTACGGTGGCTCAACGGTGCCAAGAAACCTTCCAACGCGTTTCGAAAGTACAAATAATGTCTCTCTTCGTCAGGGATCCCTGACCATAAAACCAAGTGCTTATTTCCTATTCACTTCTGGTGAGTAGGTTTTCAATTTTAGACCAGACGGAGCAAAGAAAAGAATTGTTGGACCAAGCACCGAAGTGCAAGAGTGTGGATAGTGCTGAGGCACGTGTCCATCATCCAATTAATTTAATTTGTATTTTATATGTATGTTTATCAATTGTCACCCATGGTTATTTTAACCTTGTCATTTTAATATAATAAATTGCTCCTTCATTGCATAATTCTGTCATCCCTTGGGTAATACACCATTGCAGGTTCCCTGCATGTTTTGTCTTTTTTGTCTCTTTTTTTCTCTCCTTTCCCTGAGGTCACAGCTCAACAGAAGAGATTGCAAGTACATTTTTCTACACCTCACCTCAGCGCCAGAAAAGATAATTTCCAGCCTTCTCTGGTCCAATGCAAGAACCATAGTAGGGATTTCATTTTGGTTGGCTTTGTGGATCAAATTTAGCATTTATCTCGTATTATCAGACACCTGACGTTGTGATATAAAACCTACCTGGTCTGGGTGGATTAATTTAGTCAGATGTTGGTTTAGTCTGTTAACTAAAATTGTAGTAAACATTTTGATGTCTGTATTTAATAAAGATATTTTTCTGTAGTTGTGGCATAATTGGGGATCTTTACCTTCTTTGTGGATACGTATCAGGTTGGACTTGGGCATCTCTTGGGGGGGGGGGATCGGGTCGCCATTAAGAAATGAATTACATAATCTTGTTAGATGCTTCACGAACAAATTAGTACATTTTTTATAGTAAAGGTTGGTGAACCCGTCCGGCCCTGGGGCTTTTGCTGTCTTTAATTTTTTAATTACTTCACATACCTCCTCCAGAGGGATTTCTTTGTTGAGAGAGCTACAGGCATCTTAATTTAGTTTGGGGATTTAGCACGCAGATAGGATAAGTTGTATTTCTCTTTTATGATCTAAGCCTGAATTTGTCTTATTGCCATCATATACATCTTTATACTGTAGTAAGCCTGCAATTCTGCAACAATTTGAGAAGGGTTGTATGCGAGCTGACCTGATATTTTCTTGATGGCAAAAATATTCTGGGACCTAGTTTGGTTTCTCAGTTTAGCAGCTAACATTGTGTTTGCTTTGTTCCCATTTTCGTAGAACTTCTGGTTGGTCCATCTAAGAGCTTTCTCTGAGACTTCGGATAGGCATAAATGTAGTTCTCCTCTAACTAACACTATTTTTTTCCATATTTTATCAGATTGCTGATGTTTATGTTTATTTTCTAACTCTGTAAGATTTTTGGTGAGTTGGTTGATCGTTTCATTTCTCAATCTCTTCATTCTTGCTGCTGTCTTTATTAGAACACCTCTTATTACTGCTTTATGGGCCACCCATAATAGTGAGGGAGATATTTCTGGATTTATATTTGTTTTGAAATATGCCAGAATCTCCCCCCCTACCTCCTCTATGATTTCTGGGATTGACATGAGGGCATTATTAAGTCACCAGGTTGGCGGTGATCTAGCTGTATTTAACCCTTTAAGGGTCATCTCCACAGTCGCATGGTCCGACCATATTATGTTATGTATAACAGCCCTGGACATTTGTGAAATCAATGGTGAGCTCATAAATAGGTAATCTATCTTTGAGTATGAGCAATGGGGGGCAGAGTAATATGTGTAATCCCATGCTATGGGTTGCAAACCCTTCCACATGTCCACCAGGGACTCGGCCACCAGCCTCTCGAACAGCACTCTGGCATCTCATGGGATCCTTCCCGGGTTTATATTTCCCCCAGACGTTTTAGATCTGTCCAAACTTGGGTCCAGACTTGTGTTAAAATCCCCTCCCAAGATTAACTCCCCTTGTCTAATGGAGTTTAGTACCTCGAAAAAGGTGGTAAAGAATTGAGTTCTAGCTTCGTTTGGAGCATAAACACATATAGTTACATAGTTACATAGTAGATGAGCTTGAAAAAAGACATAAGACCATCAAGTTCAACCTATGCTAAATTTAGACAACAGATACTTTATCCTATATCTATAATTACTTATTGATCCAGAGGAAGGCAAACAAAAAACCCCAGTGTCATATCATCCAATGATATCTCATAAGGGGAAAAATAAATTCCTTCCTGACTCCAAGAATTGGTAATCGGATTAATCCCTGGATCAACATCCTTCCCATGTATACTTATTTGGTATATCCCTGTATACCTTTCCCATCTAAAAAGATGTCCAACCTTTTTTTGAACAAATCTATTGTATATGCCATCACAGTCTCCATGGGTAATGAATTCCACATTTTAACTGCCCTTACTGTAAGAACCCTTTCCCTTGTTGCTGTGAAATCTCCTTTCCTCCAACCTTAAGGGATGGCCCGAGTCCTTTGTACTGCCCGTGGGATGATTAGTTCTTTTGAAAGCTCCTTGTATATTGTCCCCGAATATATTTGTATATAGTTATCATATCCCCTCTTAGACGCCTCTTTTCTAATGTAAAAAAATCTTGTAAAAAAAATAAATATTTCCTTTTCTGGTTAAAATCTTTTGGGCAAAAATATATATAGAAATACATGAAATCACCCAAAGGATTCAAAATATGTTGAATGTAATATATATTAACTGTAATTGTATGTGTCATCTTGCAAAATGATTATTGTAAAATGATTATTGATTATTGTATACTATATGTTATAAAAAGCATTGCATAGTATGATTCTATCCACACTGACACCTTGAATTTTTATAATTTTTATAATATATTTTTTGTATATTTTTTGTATATATATTTTTTGTATTTTTCCCTTTAAAGGGATTAAAGTATAAAATCACATAAAGCCCGGTGTCTGAAGTCTGGATGGAAACAATATGCACAGCATAAAAATTATTTATATCTTGTAAATATATCAGTTGCAATAACATTATGCTTGTTAATAGATCCATCCACTATTGTTCATTATTGTTTACTGTTATAGCTATATGTAAATCAAAGTGCTATGTAAACAAATGTTGGAAAAATCATCTATTAGTGTTTAGAAACACAGGACTTCTATCAGGACTGTAATTAGGGAGTTCCCATGAACGAATCATCCAAATTAACTTTATTGAATTACCGGGGGTTTAAAAGGAGGCACATTCCCATGCAGCAAACATCCATGACGAAGAAACCCATCAATTGGAGTTTCGAAACGCGTAGGAAGGTTTGTGGCCATCCAGGGACACCGTAGCTGTGCTTACCAGGCGGTGACGTCAGCGGAGGAGACGTTTGGAAGAAACTCTGTTGGCAACGAGACCACGAGAATTGCAGGAGACCTCCCCGCACGAACAGACGTTCTGCACCCCACGGCTAGCGGTTATTCCTGGCAAAAGACCCCGAACCATTGCACATGTCCTACTCATGGACGGTGAGTAGGATTTCAGTTTTTACCAACGGCGGAGCAACATAGCTTCCTTAAGCACAAGCGCTTGGGAGCTTTTCTCATTTACTCAGCAGGAGATTGATCAACTGTTTATTAGCATATATCATGTTTTACTCCAATTGTAGTAACAATTATTTTAACCAATTAATGCTCTTTATACCTTATCCATTACATTATCCATTGTCCCAAGGGTAATACACTATTGTGGTGTTCTCTGTTTATCTCTTGTCTCCCTCTCTGAGGTTCCTAGTTCAAGAAGAAAACCATTGCACAAGACTCTATTCCGTTTCCAATCCTCAGCGCCATAGGAGGTTATTCTACACACACTACATGCTAATGTAACCTTAATGTCACGCATATTGCCTATTATGATAATAAATACACCTATGGGATCTTTCTTTATCTTCTCTGGGGCAAATGGTAAGTTCTTATGTATGAGGATGGCTACCCCTCTTTTCTTTACTGAATCTGAGGCTAAAAACACCTGGGGATACACTTTGTCCCAGAAATGAGAATGTGATTCTCGTTTAAAATGGGTCTCCTGCAAAAACACCACGTCTGCTCTTATTTTTTTATAGTTATTCATGGCTTTTCTCCATTTGTTGGGACTGTTTAGACCTTTCACATTATGAGTGATGCATTTCAGATTGGCCATGGGAAACCTATACTGGGATTCATACAGTGTGTTGTACTGAGATTAGGCAGTTTCGTGTAATATGTGATAGGAGGGTGTCACGTAGCTTGCCCAATTTGGAGCCCACCCGAGTAAGACTTCTCTTCCAGACCTGATATGTGTTCCTTGTACCGTAGAGAGGATTCCATCTTGTCTATGAGATGATTCGGACTCTTGTCGCTCAGCCTGTGCAAAAATATTCTTTCCAGAAGCAAACAGAAATGTACCAACATATATCCAAGACATAAACCAAAATGTACCAACACATAGATGTGGAATTGAACTTGGTATTGGGAATGGGATGGAAATTCCATGTCCCCGAGATGGTGTTTCCACCTTACTTGTAGGGATAGAAGTGTGTGGAGTGGGGCGGTAAGTTAACAATTAAACATTTCATAGGGGGAGGGGCAGAAAATGTTCTCGCACTTCTTTGAGTCATGTGCTAGCACGTTATTATATATTTATAAAATGTTTTACCAGGAAGTAATACATTGAGAGTTACCTCTCGTTTTCAGGTATGTCCTGGGCATAGAGTTAAGATGTCAAATAATACATGGTTACAAATACAGTTACATAAGTGAAAAGGGTATACATTATATATCTAGCCAGGTCCCCCTTAGCTCCCCGGTCATTCCGGTTCCTCTCCCTTACCTTCACCAGTGAGAAAGCAGTTGCAGGGGCGAGCGTGTCTCCCGGTGACGTCGGAGGCAGGGCGCCGCCATCTTTGTTATGTCTGCGCGGGCACGGAGGCTCACGCATGCGCAGACGCGTGGTGGCCATTTTAGTGTGGGAGAACTGGCACAAGAGGCTCTCCATAGTGCAGAGACCCCTAGAAGTCACGCATGCGCAGTTAGGGTGATGCGGCGGCCTTTACAGAATTGTGCATGCTCACTGGAGAGTAGCGGCGGCCATTACAGTTCGCGCACGCGGCCCCAATGTTAAAGAGGGCCATAAAAGACTACAATTCCCAGCAGCCTCTGGGGACTGCCCTTTCACCCCTATCACCTGCTGCATTGAAGCCAATAGGGTTTACAGATTCTCCTGCAGCAAAGGAGATACAATGTTGCGTGCTGGAGTCAGGAAGCTGATAGTGGAGCACGAGTATGAGAGTGTCAGTAGGAGCTGGGACACAGAGAGGGGAGGGTGTGTTTGTGCAGGGAGGAAAGTAGCCTCCTGCACTAGGCCAGACGTCTCCCCTTAGGCCCCAGCTAAGGCCCTACTCACCTCAGCTTGTGGTTACTACAGGGACTCCCCTTAGACTAGGGACAGGGTCCTGTAGAACCTAGACAAGTGAGGGTCCAGCCAGGAAACGTAACTATCCTTGCAATTGCTGTGAAGCTGAATTGCTGTGAAGGTGAATTGCTGTGAAAGTGAATTGCGTGAAGGTAAAACATCCTCTGCGTTAGCAGAGATAAGAGACATTATAAAGGTGGATCACTCCATGCGGGAGCCACCCACCGTTGAGGTGGAGGCATCTTGGATCATCTCCTGGAGCAAGGGATTCCAAGTAAAGTTCATCTGCGCACCCGGTAGCAGGAGCACCGGGCAGGTATTATCCAAGTCACAAGTGCACCACCTATACACATCATCTTAGTGGGCAGCGCTGTCCCACACGTGGGTGGGGTTGTGGGACTCTTGGGACACTTGGGATATATGGTGTGGGGTTACGGTCTATGAGGCCCAGGGTTACATGGGTGACACTAAGGTTATTGTCATTGATGTATGAGTTATGTTATGTTTCCTATACAGTAAACTGTTCTTATATATACTTCGGTGTATGTGCTTACTGTGTATGTGGGTCCTGTGTAAGGGGACATTCTACACTCCTAGAATCCTACATAGGTGGAGGCGCTGACCGATGAGAGAACGTTCCAGAGAAGCACCCCAGGTTCCCATCAGTGGAGGCTCAGGCCTCCTGTGAACCTGCAAGTATACACACCCCACCTGGTAACATATAGGTTCCCCCTCACATTCACTCTATCTGCGATTGGGCTAGGGGGAATACCCGTTACATATACAAGACATTGCATGCACAGTTAAAGATAGTATATACATTATGTAACAGTTACAGACCAGATTAAAATGTGAGACAGCCTTAGTTTTGAAAGCACTTAAACTGGTGGTGGATGTGAGAGTCTCCGGTAGGTTGTTCCAGTTTTGGGGTGCAAGGTAAGAGGAGGAGTGGCCGGATACTTTGTTGAGCCTTTGGACCATGAACAGTCTTTTGGAGTCAGATCTCAGATGATAAGTGCTGCATGTGGTAGGGGTGAGGAGCTTGTTCAGATAGATGGGTAGCTTGCCCAGAAAGTATTTGAAGGCAAGATAGAAAAGGTAAACTTTGCACCTAGACTCAAGTGATGACCAATATAGTTCTTTGAGCATTTCACAGTGATGTGTGTTGTAGTTGCATTGGAGAACAAAACGGCATATTGAATTGTAGAGGGTGTCAAGTTTGCTATGGTAGGTTTGGGGTGCCAAGCCTTATATCATGTCTCCATAGTCGATAATTGGCATAAGCATCTGCTGTGCGATACGCTTTCTGATCAGCAGACAGAGAGGATTTGTTCCTGTAAAGTACACCTAGTTTGGCATAGGTTTTGGATGTCAGCGTATCAATGTGCATCCCGAATGTTAAGTGGAAGTCAAACCATATGCCCAGGTATTTAAAACTAGTAACAGGAGTTAGGATGGTGTTAGCGTTGGTTCTGATCTGGAACTCAATCACTGGAAGCTTTAAAAATTTAGTCTTGGTCCCAAATACCATTGTTACAGTCTTGTCAGTGTTTAAAAACAGTTTGTTTTGGGAAATCCAGTTTTCGAGTCTCAAAAAGTCAGACTGAAGTATGTGTTCAAGGTTGGAGTGGCTAGGGCTGTGTATATATAGGATTGTGTCATCTGCATACAAGTGTATTGAAGCTTCCTTACAAGCTATGGGAAGATCATTGATGAACACCGATAAGTCTAGTGGCCCCAGAACAGAGCCTTGCGGGACATCACAAGTGATACTCAAGGGGTTGAAGTTAGAGCCTGAGATGGACACATGTTGGGATCTACCTGATAGGTTGTACTGAAACTAGATTATAAAGCATGCTTCCATAGTCCAGAGCACTGGAGTTTGTTAATCAGGATAGCATGATCAACAGTGACAAAGTGAGAATATGACGTAAGGGGGGGGGGGGGGTCTGACATAACAGCACTGGGATCTAAGCAACCATTTTAAGTCAGCATCCATTTTAGGTATTGTCTGTATGAAAGTTGGTATGGACGTTAGTTTAAAATACATTTTTTTCTGCTGAAGTTCCAATTGATATTGAGCGGTTCACTTAAGCCACAAGACCTTTAGCAGAAGAGGAAAGTGCCAATGTTATGAAAATATGAGACAGATAGGCACTTTCTTGCATTCCGAGGGGGTGTGAAGTTCTGTATGTAGAGTAAAAGTCACCGGCTTGTATAAGGAATATTAGCTGAGTCATTTCATTTCATTTAGGCATCCCATAATAATGCTTTAACTCAATGTGTTCATGTTCATATTTTGTTTACGTAGTGACGACACGCAACCTTGTATAGGGGGCGTGGGTTTAGTATTTTGTGTATAAATAAGGCCTGTATGCCACCATGTCGTTTGGAGAGTTTTATTTTGAATCTCTCCTCTGCGTGTGCACCGCACAAAGCAATAAACTTATTTGTCATTCTGCAAAATATATCCTCAAACTTGTGTTTTTTATTCACAACTTTTACAAATAGCGCACCGAATAGAAACCCAAAAATACCGGAAACTGAGCACCTGGAAAAAAACACTCCTCGGTCACTCTGAGCGCTCGTAAGAATCAAGGTTAAAGGCACCTTTTGAGGAAAGCCTGGGTTTAAAAAGTTGTATTAAGTGGTGTGTAGAGAGATGTGTTTTGAAGGGTGTCTCAATCAGTGTTGACGGGTTTACCTAGCAGTTTCAAATAAGTTTATTTGTCTGTTCCTGTATCCATTTTAAAGTGTTTTGGTGATGAAGGTGAGTGTTTGTATGCTTAAGGGATTGTTTTTCAGACTGTCCTAGGTTGTGATAAATATTTTTGTTGTCTGAGCAGGAAGGGTCCCTGATTGTACATTTGCTCTGTTTTGTCATTAAAATACCAAGTGAGTTTATTTATGGATGTCTGTGTAGAAGGTCTTATCTGTATCCATGTTATAAAAGTATAAGTTTATCAGGACTGGGTTGGACCCGCTGAAGTAATTCAAGTGTTTTCTTGGGTATAGTTATGGTGAGAAAAAAAAAATTCAGAACAATAACATGCCAAAAGAGTTGTACGCAATCAGCTTGCGCTGATTATTGTATCAGGAGTATTGTACAGGTCAATTAAATGTGATTACTGTAACAGGAGAATAATGGGAAACCAAAGTTCTCAAAATTTGCCATTAGAGGTTGTGTGTCTGCAGACAAAAATAATAAAGAATGGATACAGAGAACAAGAAGAGACAATATAAATATGTTTTGTTGGACAATGAAAAATACATGCAAGTTCAATGAAAATATACATGCAAGTCCCAGTGAAAAATATGCCACCCCAATGAAAAGAGTTTGTTTGCAATAAATTACTAGAGAAGGAAGCGTGAACCTATGAGCAGCCGCACTGGTTTTCTTATTCATAAGAATGCGAATGCAAGGGCTCATAGTGGAACCTTCTAACTTTCAGTAATCCCTGTGTGTCTGTGGTAGTATAAATCTTTGGATTTTATGAGGTTTTTGTGGCTAAAGTCAAGCATGGCGTGACCGGCTGGCGGAGGCCGCAGAAATCAGTTGTGAACGTATAAGCTTTTCCTTCCATTTCCCCACATGCAATAAGTGGTTATAAATCATTTCCTGATATAAACTCAAGTTTCGGTGCCGGCAAGTAAAATTGTTGCGCCCTTAATGGAGAGTTGCCAGATGGATTTGATACCCTAATGAATTTTTCCTGAATGATTACCTGTGTGAAAGATAAACCATGCTAAGTATCACCTGTGTGCACAAATCACCATCCAAAAACTTGCAAGTACGTACGAAAACATGAATATTATTTGCTCACAATGAAATCAGAGTCTGAAAGAAAGAGGATCAGAAACGCAGCAGCACAGAGCGTGCCCCCACCTTTTTCTCCAGCGCGAGGAATGTGCTAAGATACGAAAGTTAACACAGATACCCAGCAAGCTCAAACTCCCCCACCCACCACAAAGTGAATATATATTTATGTCAACCAGAGAGCTACTGAGCATGGCAATTGTATATAACAAGAGACAGGGGGTGCCCAATGCTGCATCCAATTGACAAAACATATAAAGTAAAATACTTCAATAATAATAATTGGTTATTTAGTTAACCCTTTGGCCAAAGGCGTCATAAGCCTGCATACCAACGTCAAGGTATAACCAAAATAATGCAGGTCCTACACTACAATAGTTTCACAGTGTAGTGTAGGACCTGCATTATTTTGGTTATACCTTGACGTTGGTATGCAGGCTTATGACGCCTTTGGCCAAAGGGTTAACTAAATAACCAATTATTATTATTGAAGTATTTTACTTTATATGTTTTGTCAATTGGATGCAGCATTGGGCACCCCCTGTCTCTTGTTAAGATACGATAGTTAACTCAAAAAGCTCCGGAGCATCAGAGTAGTTTTAAATTCAGAAAAAAATATTGAGGTGGGGTCCCCCAATTAACTAGTGCTGCAGAGCATTTATACCCACTCAAGAAAAATGAGTCACTGCAACCAGGTCACATAATCTCTTTAGTGCATGTTTGGAGCTTTAAGCTTTAACCCCTAGATGGAACACGGTCTAGCAAGGACAAAGAGAGTTGTCTGGGGGTAGTCCTAGGACCCTCCCAGACCTAGGGAGGGGGGGAGGGGGTAGAGAATGGGGGGAGGGAGGGTGAGGGGAGGGGAGGAAGGGTGAGGGGAGGGGGGGAGGGGGAGGGGAAACAGGACTGGGAAGGAAAAAGGAGAGAACACTGGTTTATGCATTACTGAAAATACATTAACAAAACATATTTGTAAAATACATTTATAGAATACCCAACGTTGCCTTGATACAAATATGGAGATACACAAAGTGGTTAATATAATTCAAATTGAATGGTCAAGGTACAAGAGACACACTATTTGGTCCAGGATGTCCTAACATAGTTATTTCTTTGTCTATAATACAAAGAAAGAGACGTGTTGGAACAATGAGTTACAAAGACACCCAGTTAAGTTGGAAATAGTGTGTTGTGGCTGAGCTACATGGGTGAGCAATATATACAAACATATATATATACAAAGGTTCCCGGTGTCAGAAGTGTCTTGATATTTGAAAATATTAAAGAAAATGTTTTATCTCCCAGTCGACGTTGATACCTCGGGGTGTCATGGTATCCATTGTGAAGATCCAGAACATTTCCTTTTGATTAAGGATGTTCTGACGATCTCCACGTCTGACTGGGGGTGGGACGTGTTCTATCCCACTAAAAGTGAGGAGATCTAACTTCCCCTTTGGACATTCTAAAAAATGTCTTGCCACAGGGAACCTTTGATCCTTGTTTTTTATGCTTCTGATGTGTTCCATTATTAGAAGTTTTAATGGACGAATTGTTCTCCCTACGTAGCTCATGCACAGCCACATGTCAAGATTTATATCACATAGCTGGTATTACATGTGATAAAACTCCTCAGTCTGATTTTATTTTTATTAATTTTTGATTGTATTACCTTAATAGACTTTGCATGAGTACAAACTTTACAAAAACCACACTTGAAGAAACCTGTTGGTGGAACAAAACCCCCCGTCTTTTTCTGTGGGTTTGTGTACATACTAGGTGAAATATAGTTTGACAGGGTTTTGGCTTTTTTAAATACAAATTTTGGTAATTCCTCAATGTATGGTTTTAGTTTGGTGTCTAGTGTCAAGATGTTCCAATGTCTGGCTACAATGGAGCGGTGGAGTTGGCTTGTCGACTGTGTTGTGTGATGATGTATAATGGTGTTTGAACTTTCTCACCATTTAGTTTTCTCTGATTTTTCTTATTTTTTAACAAGTTTATACGTGGAGTATGAAAAGCATACTCGAAAGCCTTCTGTAGGTCCAATTTGCAGTATCCCCTGTTACAAAATCTCATGGCAAGTTTTTTTGATTGTTTCACAAATTGATCTGCATTTGAACAGATGCGTTTCAACCTTAAAAATTGTGCTTTTGGTATACCTTTGATTAAGGGGCGGTTGTGACCGCTATCTGCTTTGAGAAATGTGTTCCTCGAATTTAACTTCCTGAAGATATCAGATTGAATACGTTGACATGAATCAACGTATAACAGTAGATCTAGATATTCAATTTTCTGATGGTGATAGGAAAAAGTAAAATGTAAATTATAATCATTGTTGTTTAAATGGTCCACAAACTCCGTCAGGGACCTTGTGTCACCTTCCCAAATTAGAAACAGATCGTCAATAAATCTCCGATAGAATGTGATATTATTTCGGAAAGGATTTGTGTGACTAAAAATGTGCATGTGCTCCCAGTAACCCATGAATACATTTGCATATGAAGGTGCGAATGAAGTGCCCATTGCTGTGCCTCGTGTCTGTAAATAATAAATAGTGTCAAATAGAAAATAATTGTGAGTGAGTAAATATAAAATAGATTCTAAAATAAATGTGATTTGTGCTGGTGATAAAGAAGAGTGATTAAGGAAATATTGTACTGCTGCAATACCTTGTGAGTGATCAATAATTGTGTAAAGGGATGTGACATCTAAAGTGACCCACAAATAATTAGGGGACTAAGTAAATGTTGAAAGTGAGTTAAGTAAATCAGTGGAATCTTGAAGGTATGACGGAAGTTTGTGGACCAGTGGCTGTAAAAAGATATCAATGTATCTGGATAATCCATCTCCCAAAGATCCAATACTCGATATTATTGGTCGTCCTGGAGGGTCGACCAGAGATTTATGGATCTTTGGGAGATGGTGAAAAATAGGGATAACTGGGTTCTGGACGAACAGAAAGCTTCTCTCCTTCTCGCTCAATACTTGTAGGATGACACCAAAGTCAAGAATGTTGTTTAATTGTGCTAAAAATACATCAGTGGGATCACATTTTAGGGTTTTGTATAAACTTCTATCTTGTAGTTGTCGCAATGCTTCCATCTTATATTTAACATTATTCTGGATCACAATTGTACCCCCCCTTGTCGGCATTCTTTATGACCAAATTTTTGTTATTCATCAAACTTTGAATACTCAGTCGATCTTGTTTGGTCATATTGTTGCCATGATTGGGGGTGAAACTGTAACATTTTTCCAACAACAATAAGTCTCTTTCAACCAATTTCTCAAAAGTGGCTATGTGTGGACCTTTTACATACGAGGGATAGAAATTGGAACGATTCTTTAGGCCTGAGTCTCTAGAACCCACCAGAAAGGAGGATACAGACATTCCCTCCTCCTCTGTGGTTTGCTCATCAAGGAGGCTATTCATATCTTGGAGGGTGCATAACTCACGAAATGTTGTTAAACCGTCATCTTTGTTGTTTGTATCTTGAATAACTAACTCCAAATCCTGAGAAATAACAGAATGAGTAGTAATAGGGACATTGGTTAAGTTATCATTCACAATGACATCATCTTTATGAAAAATCTTTTTTAGTACCAATTTTCTAACGAAACATTGTAGATCAATGATGGTGTTAAACAATCTAAAGTTTTCAAAAGGAGCAAAGTTTAGTCCCTTATTGAGTAACGACAGTTCATTCATGGAGAGAGGCACCCCTGAAATATTGATGACATTATCTTCTAGGTTTAAGTGTATTTTTTTCTCTTTGAGACTGCGCCCTCGTCCCTTTGAGCGCCTTGTCCTTGATCGTTTTTTGTTTGAGAAAACAATGATGGTGCATGTCTTTGTTCACTTTTGGATCCTTGTCCACATTCAGAATCATGGTCACTGCTGTATTCAAATTGGTTTGATGTTTTATTGGTAGAAAAGGAAACTCCATGTGACCGATAGTCGCTGTCGGAGGCATCTGAAAAGCTTGATTGTTCACCTGTTCTCTTTTTGAGTATAGAGGGGCGTGGTGTAGATTTCTCTTTTGGGCCTTGTGGATTCTGTTGATTCTTGTGATAGGGTTTTTTGCTCTTATTTGGTGTGTTGGCACTCCTTGTGGGGCATGGTGGTTTTTGCCAAATATATACTTGGCCACGCTCGTAATCCGAGCGGTCCCTATCAAACTTTATCTGTTTTTTCTCCATGATTTCCTTGTCAAGTTTGCTAATATTTTGATATAAAAGATTATCATTGGTGACAAAATTAGGCATATTTTCAAACTTGTCCAATTGATCCTGGAGTTTCTTTATATTGTCTAACAACAGATTTTTTTCAGCTACTTTTGTTTGTATTATTAGCTCCATAAGCTTCATTGAACATGAGTCTAATATCTTAGTCCAATTTTCCTTGAACCCTCTATTAACAAAACCGAATGATGGTGTTTTCTTTATTCTTAAACCTCTTGGAATTCGTTTACTTCACACATAATTTTCCAGAGAGGTTATTTCCCACCATAATTTGATTTTCTGGCTTAACAGTTTCTCTAGTGTCACAAAATATAAAGACAAATTCATTTTATCGTCACATAGGATATCTTTGGAATCATTAAAAATATAGGCTGCTTGTCTGGAGCGTCTTGCATTATCATTCACACCCCCCCTCCCCCATCTATTCCATTTCTGTTCACACATCAGTCTTAGACAACCACACACCGAATACCAACTTACTGTTTATATCTTGCCTATCCAAATTACATTCACATCTTTTCAAAGAGATTTCTACATTCTTTATAGAACATTGATTTTCAACAGACAACTCTTTGCTTTTATCATTCATTTTTATTTCTGGCCAGACAACAATCTATTTACATACATGGACAGCATTTATTTTTATTTTATATAATCTTTATTGCTACAAGTATGTTATGTATATGTCATTAGTGAATTTTCTGATAATTGCCTGGCATTGTTTTTAAACGTCTTTTATTATTCCCAGTACTTGGGTATGATGTTGATTGCTCGCCTCACCTGATGTACATCTTGTGCAGGTGATGTGTGTTAACGCTGCCTATATACATGTTTCCCTTGCGCTGATGGATCATTCTTTGACAAAGGCCCCAGGGCTGAAACGCGTCAGATGATCCATCAGATGTTTGTTGAATAAATCTTTGAAGTCACAATCCACGCTGTACTCCGCTTTGTTCGTTGGCTGTGCTCCGCTTCATCTCCCGCTATTGCTGGAGGACCGTGCCTGTTACTTATGCAGGATTGCACGTCGAGTTGCTGCCTTACACGGAGGGGAGACGCGCCAATCAGCTGACCACTTCCGAAAACGCCGCCCACACGCCGGAGACGGCGGCTTCATCGAATACACCAGGAGCTCAGCCGGCGTGGAGCCTACCTCACAGCCTCTACCGATCATCGGGGAGAACACCGCCGGTCAGGTGACCGCCCCACTTGACTTCCAGTCATAACGGGGTTGGCGGTGCAACGATTACTTCTGGGCTGTAGACGACCGGACTCTTGCGCTATCGCTCCCCCACAAACCGTGAGTTACACATGCAACAATTGGTGCCCTGAGCTGGGCCAGTTGCTTGTCTGAAACTTCTTATATCACACACGTGTAAACTTCAGTGGCAGTGACTATCTTATTCAGCTCTGAGGCACCTAAGAGGATTATCTTTATCCTGTTCTACCCTCACAAAATATAAAGACAAATTCATTTTATCGTCACATAGGATATCTTTGGAATCATTAAAAATATAGGCTGCTTGTCTGGAGCGTCTTGCATTATCAGAACAGAGTGCAACATAAGGTGTTGATTTAGTATTCATGTCGCAGATATCCTCATTATCTGATGAAGCCATAATGTCACTGTTTTGTTGTGTATATATGGTAGATGTTTGTGATTAACAATCACACTCTATTTTGATCTATGTACACTTATGAAAAAATTGTATATGTGATTTTCTCTTTTGTAATCAAAATCCATGTATTTAATAGTCCATGAATGGAAAAGAGCCCCTTCTCAATATTGAATCCAAGTAATAAAAATATATATAATGAAAAAAAGCAATGAAAAAAAGCAAAAAAAGCAACAGTCCAGCCAAAAATGTATATGATTAAATGTAATAAAATAAATTATCTAGGTG
Organism: Ascaphus truei; assembly: GCF_040206685.1. Taxonomy (NCBI): domain Eukaryota; kingdom Metazoa; phylum Chordata; class Amphibia; order Anura; family Ascaphidae; genus Ascaphus; species Ascaphus truei. Next base: position 62,448,770 of record NC_134487.1, read on the forward strand.
GGTGCTCGAGCCACTAGTTTTTGTGTATAGCAAGAAAAAAATATTGAGGTGGGGTCCCCCATTTAACTAGTGCTGCAGAGCATTTATACCCACTCAAGAAAAATGAGTCACTGCAACCAGGTCACATAATCTCTTTAGTGCATGTTTGGAGCTTTAAGCTTTAACCCCTAGATGGAACACGGTCTAGCAAGGACAAAGAGAGTTGTCTGGGGGTAGTCCTAGGACCCTCCCAGACCTCTCATAAATGTCCTGCTATGAAATAAACCAGTGAACCTGGGGAAGCTCCCAATTAAATGGTAAAGTACTCACATGTGTCCTTATGTGTGACCGGGTCTGTGTGCTCCTTTGCTGAGTACAGACGAGACGAAATCACCTTGTGCCAATGGGGAAAGGTGAATCAGCGGGCACTACAATGCAGGAAAAAGCTGCGGACTGGGAAGGAAAAAGGAGAGAACACTGGTTTATGCATGACTGAAAATACATTAACAAAACATATTTGTAAAATACATTTATAGAATACCCAACGTTGCCTTGATACAAATATGGAGATACACAAAGTGGTTAATATAATTCAAATTGAATGGTCAAGGTACAAGAGACACACTATTTGGTCCAGGATGTCCTAACATAGTTATTTCTTTGTCTATAATACAAAGAAAGAGATGTGTTGGAACAATGAGTTACAAAGACACCCAGTTAAGTTGGAAATAGTGTGTTGTGGCTGAGCTACATGGGTGAGCAATATATACAAACATATATATATACAAAGGTTCTCGGTGTCAGAAATGTCTTGATATTTGAAAATATTAAAGAAAATGTTTTATCTCCCAGTCGACGTTGATACCTCAGGGTGTCATGGTATCCATTGTGAAGATCCAGAACATTTCCTTTTGATTAAGGATGTTCTGACGATCTCCACGTCTGACTGGGGGTGGGACGTGTTCTATCCCACTAAAAGTGAGGAGATCTAACTTCCCCTTTGGACATTCTAAAAAATGTCTTGCCACAGCGAACCTTTTATCCTTGTTTTTTATGCTTCTGATGTGTTCCATTATTCGAAGTTTTAATGGACGAATTGTTCTCCCTATGTAGCTCATGCCACAGCCACATGTTTTTATCCATGCCTGAATAAAGAAACATGGTAAAGGTAAGAGGTCATGGAATAAGTGATCCAGACATAAAAGTAACATTAAGGAAGAGAAGTCCCTGCTCTGAGGAGCTTACAATCTAATTGGTAGGTAGGGAGAGCATACAGAAACAGTAGGATTTGATTAGAAGCCAGGAGAGGAATTTCAGGAGGGGAAACGCAGAATCAGAGTTTAAAGAGTAGAGTGATTCTGGCAGCAGCGTTTGGGATAGATAGTAGGGAAGACAGGTGAAAGTCAGGAAGGCGGGATAGCAGGGGATTACAGTTATCAAGATGGGAGAGAATGAGGGTCTGTATCAGAGTTTTTAACAGTTGAGCAACAGAGGAACAGGTGTATCTTTGTGATATTGTGGAGGAAAAAGTGACAGTTATAAAAATGTTTTGAATGAAAGAGGAGAATATGAGAGAGGAGCAGGGAATGACCCCTAAGCAGTGTGTTTAGGCTACTGGATGGAAGATTCAAGAGTAATGTGGAAGGAGATAATAGGGTGAGGTTTGGGAGGAAGTATGAGGAACTCTGTTTTTGCCATGTTAAGTTAAAGCAAAAGAGGGCCTTCCAGGATGAGATAACAGAAGGACATTCAGAAACTTAGGTTTGTATGGCAGGTGTAAGGTCAGGGGTTGAAAAGTAAATGAGGGTGTTGTCAGCATAGTGGTGATATTTAAACCCAAGAGATGTTATTAGGTCACTTAGAGAGATTGTGTACAGAGAAAAGAGAAGAGTGTCAAATACTGCAGAGAGTATACTCAGAACAGAGTCAAATACTGCAGAGAGTAATATGAGCAGAGTGTAATAACCTCTGTCTTGGGCAGCATATAGGTCATCAGTTATTTTAGTATGAATTGTCTCCAGGGAGGGAGCAGTGCAGAAGTCAGATTGTAGAGGGTTAAGGAGAGAATGGGTGTTGGAGCAAGCAAGAGAATACAAGACAAGTTCAGTAGTTAAAGTAGAAAGTCAGGTAGGGTCAAGCTTGCTATTTTTGAGTCATGGTATAACTATTACATATTTTAAGGAGAATGGAAATGTAGCCGATTAGAGGGAGAAAGGCGATCCACAGTGATGGTGACATCACTGTCTCTTTTGAGACAGTGGAAAAAGAGTCAAGGAAAGCAGGAAGAGAGTAGGAAGCAAAGTAGGATAGGAGGAAAAAGAGGGAATGTTCTGGTGTATGGATTCAACCCCTTTCTTAAAATAGGCAGCAAAAGTCCTGAGGTGAGATGAAGGAAGAGTTAGTGAGGGTTAGACTTGTGAGTGTTGATTAATGGAGAGAAATGGGTTTGTGTAGCTTGAGAAAGGACAGAATTGCAACAGGATAGCATAAATTTGTAGTGAATGAAGTCAGTGAAACTATGAAAGTTCAAACAAAAGGCATTAAAAAGAACTGAGTGAGGGAAATAGCATGAGCGTGTGGAGTTATTTGTGTGTTAAGAAGTTATATAAACCTCAGCTATATAAAAGCCTATGGGTTAATTTTTAAGAGGCCATAAAAAATGTAGTTCTTAGGGCTCTGTATAAAGCTCCATGTATTTAAACTTTAAGCGAAAGTTCCAATCCAATAATTATTTTTCAGGAAGAAGCCGTGGTGTGCCATTATCTTATCTTTTCAGGGTCAATTGGCGAAACGCCCAGAAACAAAATGGCTTGTTGCCCAGGAACAAGTCTTATAAAATAATTTTTTTCTTTAGTCAGATGAATATGCAGAGTGTCTTTAGAATTATAAAGCTGACCGTGTGCTCAGCACTGTGCAAAGAGATTATATAAAGCAAGACATTAGTGTGAAGTCTTATACAAAATCATTTGTCTATTAACTGAATATGTGATGTATGTTATAACTTTTAACCATTTATTTTTTCCAAAGGTGTCTGTAAGCAATGGTTATTGTCAAAAAGTGCTGTGTAATCTAAAATGGGTTTACCAGGAAGGGGATAATTTGGGAGTCACTTCTCATTTGCGGGTGTGTCATAAGCATATGGTTAAATATAGGGTAAAAATTGCAAAAGCAGTTACATAAGTGAATAAGGTATGCATTATATACAAGGCATTTCAATTTTTTAGCAGAAAAGTTACAGTGGAGTGTTGGGGTAAAAGCCAGATAGGGATTGGCTAGGGAAATTTGTATGGGTAAAATAATTGCTTAATTGGGAGGGAATATTTTTCCATGACAGTGGATAGTATTGGGAGAAGAGAGATTGGCCTGTAGTTTGAGACAGTGTTTTTTTGTCCCCACTTTTGAAGATTGGGACAAACTCTGGCAGTTTCCCAGGTTTTAGGGATATGGCCTGCAGACAGGATAGAATTAATTATGGAAGCAAGAGGTTTGGCAAGGGATGAGGCCCCAAAGTTTCAGGAACTTAGATTGTATCAAAGTCAGGTTCACATTGGCTACTTAGGTTAATTTGAGGAACGAATTAGGAACATTAAAAGGGAATACCTCTGTCTATATGCGGATGCTAAGACAGGAGTAAAACACATTGATACAAGAATTTATTCCTAGGTATAAATTATCTCCCTATGAGACACATATGGGATGACTTGTGACTATCAGCAGTCCAAAGGAACGAATTAAGGACCATGTTATTGGTAATAAAACAATAAGTTGTATGCAACTAATACATTTTTTGAGTCTCTCTAGGCAAAGTTGAAAGTGCACCTACTCGAGATGGGGTTAATAGTCACATATTTCCTGCGCAAGCATGCTCTTCATCCCAGGTGAAAAAGCCTAAAGTAACCATCAATACAGCAATTAAAGTGGCAGAGTTCTTTTCCTGGACCCAAAGCACGTAAAGCTCGTTCCAGCTCCACAAACGTTCCAGCGCCACCAAAGACCAAAGTCACCTAAAGCACAGCCGCAGCAAGTTAACGTCTTGCCGAGTCAAAACTCTAACCGTTAACCAACGAGGAAAATAAGACACCAGGCTAAGGCCCGGTTTTATCAGAACATTTCATTTTTTTCAGAGACTCAATATTTTTATTCTTTAGAGTGTGTTAAGTTAGAAATTTAACGTGTATGTACAATTGAGCCTTGATGGGAGGATTGGTTTCCTGGAAGCGTGGCTTGTGAAAGCTCTTGTATGTGTTTTGGCAGTACTTATCACTCTCTATGTATGTGTCATGTGCAGCAAAACTTTGATCCAGAAGTGTGTTGCATCTCCACCGAAAGGAGGGGGTCACCCAGGAGCGTGTGTCAGCCACAAGGAAAGGATCATAAGTCAGCCATTTTGACCCATCGCAGACATTGTCTGTTCTGATATTCTGAGTGAATGATGTATACAATGCGTGCAGGGTGAGGATCATGCATTTCGCTTCCACAGATACCAAACCCCCTCAATTCTCAGTAATAGAATGTTGTGATGATTCTGAAAATATATGATGATAGAGATAGATGCAATTTCTTTTATCTAGCAACTGCATATCCAAAGAAAGGTTGCTTGCATAAAATAAGGTTTTTAGTATTATATGTATAATTTCTGTATTTTTCCAATTTTTTTAAGGGAACCGCTTTAAAGGGTGTATCACACACTAGGAACAAGAATCAATTTATGGGTTAAGTGTCTCCACCAACCAATGAAACCTGTGTAAAAATGTATGTTTATTTAGATAACAATTTACAGGAAGGATGTAGCCTTAATTTTGCAGTTTTTAATTTCATCATTAAACCAAGAACAGGTTCAGATTAGACTTATGGCCTTACCAAACAGAATTGCTTTAGAATATGTTTTAGCTTCAAAAGGAGGGGTATGTGTCCTAATTGAGGCACAATGTTGTGTTTTTATTCCAGATCAGAGTAGCAATGTGCAGCATGAACTAGATAAAATAGAAGGATTCAAAAGAGGCTTAGAAAGGAAGATGGGATGGAATGGGACCCTCTGGGGTTAGGTGAATGGCTTAAATCACTTGGAGCAAATTTTTTGAATGCTTTGGTGTGTTACTTGTTGTCATATATGTGTGTGTCACGTGTTGCAAAGGTATGATCCACAGGTGTGCGACCCCCTCCTCCAATCTGATGCCACGCTTTACAGATGCCAGAAACAGCAGTCCCTTGAAGAAAGAAGATGCCGATCACAGTTATTCAACTCCAAAAGACATATTGGCCGCAGCGCCTTACGAGACTATGACAGTGAAGGGCACGCGCCCTTGTCCTCTGAGTTATCCCTGGACTATCGTCATGAACTTAATTCTCAAAAGCTATGTTTTAAGAATAAAAAAAGGAGGGAGTGACAAAGTGAGAATATGACGTAAGGGGGGGGGGGTCTGACATAACAGCACTGGGATCTAAGCAACCATTTTAAGTCAGCATCCATTTTAGGTATTGTCTGTATGAAAGTTGGTATGGACGTTAGTTTAAAATACATTTTTTCTGCTGAAGTTCCAATTGATATTGAGCGGTTCACTTAAGCCACAAGACCTTGAGCAGAAGAGGAAAGTGCCAATGTTATGAAAATATGAGACAGATAGGCAATTTCTTGCATTCCGAAGGGGGGTGAAGTTCTGTATGTAGAGTAAAAGTCACCGGCTTGTATAAGGAATATTAGCTGAGTCATTTCATTTCATTTAGGCATCCCATAATAATGCTTTAACTCAATGTGTTCATGTTCATATTTTGTTTACGTAGTGATGACACGCAACCTTGTATAGTGGGTGTGGGTTTAGTATTTTGTGTATAAATAAGGCCTGTATGCCACCATGTCATTGGGAGAGTTTCATTTTGAAACTCTCCTCTGCGTGTGCACCGCACAAAGCAATAAACTTATTTGTCATTCTGCAAAATATATCCTCAGACTTGTGTTTTTTATTCACAACTTTCACAACAGTACCAAAAGACTTTGCAAAATCTAGGAATATTGCTCCAGTGAGTTGTCCCAGTTCCATTCCACACTGGATTTTATGCAAACTTTTAACAGAGTAGTTATGGTGGAGTGTTTGGGGCGAAAGCCAGATTGGAATTGGCTAGGGAAATTTGTCTTCGTATAGTAATCGCTTAATTGGGAGTGAACCAAGTTTTTCAATGACTTTGGATAGTATTGGGAGAAGAGAGATTGGCCTGTAGTTTGAGACAGTGTTTTTGTCCCCACTTTTGAAGATTGGGACAACTCTGGCAGTTTTTCAGGTCTTGGGGATATGGCCTGCAGACAGGATGGAGTTGACTATAGAAGCAATTGGTTTGGCAATGGCTGGGGCACCAAGTCGTAGGAACTTATATTGTTGTAAGTCAGGTCCACATTGGCTGCTTAGTTTTAATTTGAGAAGTGTTTGTGTAATCTCCTCTTTGGATAATGGGCCAAATTGAAAATTGTGGGCAGTGTTGGGAGGGGGTGGGGCTATATGGGTACTCCCAGGATGAGATCCGTGTTTGTGGTTTTGCATTGCATTTCGCTAATAAGTTAGTAGCACACTCCACAAAGTAATCATTGAATGCATTTGAAATATCATTGGGGTTTGTCAGAGTAAAATCCCCCTTAGTGATATCACTTGGTTGTTGATGGTTAGAAGGCTGGAATATGTTGTTGATAACATTCCAGAAGTTAGCTGGGTTTGATGTATTCTGGAGGAGATTGACAGAGTAATGTTGTGCTTTTGCATGCCTTGTTTGCCTTGTGCACATGTTCCACAGGCATTTGTAGTGATTGAGATCCTTGGTAGTGCCAGTTACTTTGTAGCTTTTCCACAAGGTATCCCTGAACTTGTAGAGTGCTATGAGGTCAGTTGTAACCTATGGAAAGTGGGCCCCCTGTAATCTTATTCTGCGTAGTGGAGCATGGGTATCACAGAGTTTTAAGAACTCGGATTGGAAATAGTCGAGCGCAGAATCAGGGTCGGAAATTAAATCGATTTTGTGCCAAGGGCAGTTGGTAAGGTCAGCCAGAGACTGTTGTTTGCTAAAGTTTCTAAATGTTCTAGTGAGGAGAACTTCAGGGCTTGATTGGGGTGGTTTAATTTTCCTTACACGGTACACTATTGTATGGTCACTGAAAATGTTAGGAAGGATGCCAGAGGATGTTTGCATAATGGTTGATTTTAATTATCCAGACAAACTGTGGTAATGAGATTAGCATTACAGCAAAAGGAAACAGTTTTTTGGAGGTGCTTAAAGACAATTATTTGACCCAAATTATTGAGGAACCACCAGGAGAGGGGCAATACTGGATTTGTTAATATCAAACAATGTAGAACTAATAGCAAATATTCAAGTCCTGGAACATTTGGGTAACAGTGATCATAACATGGTCTCATTTGAAATAAATGATCACAAAACAGATTACTTGGGTTCAACAAAGACCTTAAACTTTAGAAAGGCAGATTTTAATAAACTGAGGAGTAATCTACAAGTAATACATTGGGCTGATGCTTTTGCAGGGAAAAATGTAGAAGATAAATGGGCAGTCTTTAAAACATTGTTAGAAAAGCACACTTATCAGTGTATACCCTTGGGTAATAATTATAAAAGAAATAAGTCAAAACCAATGGAGCTAAATAAACAGGTAGGGGAGGAAATGGAAAAGAAGAGGCAGGCGTTTAGATTCTTTAAGTCAGAAGGGACAGAGGCATCGTATCAGAATTATAAGGAATGTAACAAAAATTGCAAAAGGGCAATCAAATGATCAAAATGGATAATGAAAAAAGGATTGCAATAGAAAGTAAGGTCAACCCTAAAAGGTTTTTTAAGTACCTTAATAACAAAAAAATGAGGAAAGAAAATATAGGACCCTTTAAGTGTGAGATGGGCAGGCAGATTATTGGAGATAAGGAAAAAGCAGAGGTATTAAACAAATTCTTTGCCTCTGTCTTTACCAGGGAAGAATCAATTTCAATTGTAGTGCCGCAGGAGAAAGCCACAACCTCCATATTAATGAACAATTGGTTAACTGACTAAAAAGTGCAGCTTGAAAAAATTAAAGTAAAAAAAAAAAAATAAGGCACCTGGCCCCGATGGTATACATCCAAGTGTTCTCAAGGAGTTAAGTTCAGTAATAGCCAAACCATTACATTTAATATTCAAGGACTCCATTTCCACAGGCTCAGTACCTGAAGATTGGTGTTAAGCAGATGTGGTGCCTATATTTAAAAAGGGAGCTAGATCACAAACAGGGAATTACAGACCTATAAGCCTGACTTCAATAGTGGGGACACTACTTGAAAGTTTAATTTGGGATAATATTCAGGAATACCTAATGGAAAACAAAATTATTAGTAATAGTCAGTATGGATTTATGAAGGATAGATCATGCCAGACTAACCTTATTTGTTTCTTTGAGGAGGTAAGTAGGAATTTAGACCAGGGTAATGCAGTTGATGTGGTCTACTTAGATTTTGCAAAGGCTTTTGATACGGTTCCACACAAGAGGTTGGTGTACAAAATAAAGAAAATTGGACTCAGTAAAAATATATGCACCTGAATTGAAAACTGGTTGAAGGACAGACAACAGAGGGTTGTCATAAATGGAACTTTTTCAGGTTGGGCTAAGGTCGTGAGTGGAGTACCTCAGGGATCGGTACTGGGACCCCTGCTTTTTAACTTGTTTATTAATGACCTTGAGGTTGCAATCAAGAGCAAAGTCTCCATCTTTGCTGATGATACTAAATTGTGTAAGGTAGTAGTGCAGGATGTAATTTCTCTCCGGAAGGACTTGGATAGCCTGGAAACTTGGGCAGGTAAATGGCAGATGAGGTTTAATATGGATAAATGTAGGTTATGCATTTGGGAAGCAAGAATAAACACGTCACTTACAAATTTAATGGGGATAAATTGGGGGAATCCTTGAAGGAGAAGGATTTAGGAGTTCTTGTAGACAGCAGGCTTAGCAATAGTGCCCAAAGTCATGCAGTAGCTGCAAAGGCAAACAAGATCTTATCTTGAATTAAACAAGCAATGGATGGAAGGGAAGTAAACATAATTATGCCCCTTTACAAAGCATTAGTAAGACCACACCTTGAATATGGTGTACAATTTTGGGCACCACTCCTTAGAAAAGACATTATGGAACCAGAGAGAGTGCAGAGAAGAGCCACCAAATAAATAAAGGGGATGGACAATCTAATTTACGAGGAGAGGCTAGCTAAATTAGATTTATTTACATTAGAAAAGAGGCGCCTAAGAGGGGATATGATAACTATATACAAATATATTCGAGGACAGTACAGGGAGCTTTCAAAAGAACTATTCATCCCAAGGGCAGTACAAAGGACCCGGGGGCACCCCTTTAGGTTGGAGGAAAGGAGATTTCACCAGCAACAAAGGAAAGTGTTCTTACAGTAAGGGCAGTTAAAATGTGGAATTCATTACCCATGGAGACTGTGATGGCAGATACAATGGATTTGTTTATAAAAAGGTTGGACATATTTTTGGAAGGTAAAGGTATACAGGGATATACCAAATTAGTAAACATGGGAAGAATGTTGTTCCAGGGAGTAATCCGATTGCCAATTCTTGGTGTAGCCCTGTTTCCCCTAGAACACTGGAAACTACCAATTGCTGCCCTGAGCCTCTGCCACTGAGAGCCTGGGGTGTATACTTACTCTGATGCAGCGCCTCCACCTGTGAGGGATCCCAGCAGAGCGGAAGCAGCCCATCACAGGACACAATAATAACACCCACACAGTATAAAATAATGACACCTTTACTGTATACTGTAGCAATGATTATGTAATAGGATTACTCTCCCTCAGGACAAGATATATGGCACAACTACCACATGCCTCGCAGGGCTTACTTCCCCAAACTGATACCCACCACCGTGTCCCACACCCTGTCCAGAATATTGTGTACCTCACACAGAGTCCCCAATAATACCACAGTATGTAAGTCCCTTGATCACAAGTCCCACAGTGTCCCCAAAGAACCTACCCTTATAGACGTGATCAGTGCCTGGGTATATACCGGTATGTTGGTGCACTTGTTGACTTTTACATGCCGGGCACTGCAGCACCCGGTCTGATGAGGCTTCGCAAAGGATCCGCCGATCATCTCTCCTACACCGACGTCGTCAGGGTGATCCCACCAAGGCAATGTCTCTGTAGTCTCTTCAATGAGGCCTGATCCCAAACCTCTCTTCAGGGAGTTCAGTGTCTGCTGTGTCTGCTGTGTCCCTAATATATCTAGGTACTACAGGGATCCTTTCCCTATGCTAGGGCCTGTCCCTGTTGCAGCCACAAGCTATAGTTGCCTCAGGGCCTATCTTGGGCCTAGGGGGGTATTTGCTGGCCTAGTGCAGATGCTTACTTGCCCTCTACACGGACCCTCTGTCCTCTACCGCTCCCTGTCACACTCTGCCTGCATGCTCCCTGTGACACACTTGCTTATCCTGCCTGCAGCACTTCTTCAGCTCCTATTGGCTCCCTGGCGTCAGGTGGGACACTTCTAAGGCTAATGGGACTTGTAGTCCTTTCCCAGAGCCTTCCCTGATTGGCTAGTGTTCGCGCGCTTTTCCATTACGCATGCGCAACCTAGAATGGCCGCTGCCGCTCAACTGTGCATGTGCAAGCTCTTTCAAGATGGTGGCGCCCTCCGCAACCACCGGAGCCCCCCAGCAATGTGATCGCCATCCCTGCGCACACCAGCCTCCTCCCACTGCACTCCCCCTGCAATGGAGCTCCTGCACGCGTGCATGCGCACCCGCACTCCCCCGGCAACCGGCTGCAACTCTCCCAACTGCACGGAGGTAACACAGCAAGGGGTGCACAACCTCAGAGAGGGGGAACCAGGCTACATTGGAGTCAGGAAGGAATTTATTTTTCCCCTTATGATATATTATTGGATGATATAATATTGGGGTTCTTTGTTTGCCTTCCTCTGGATCAATAAGTAAGTATAGATATAGGATAAAGTATATGTTGTCTAAATTTAGCATAGGTTGAACTTGATGGACATATGTCTTTTTTCAACCTCATCTACTATGTAACTCTCTTCCTATAATTGTTTAAGGCCATGTCTATACATACTGCGCTGTATGATTGCACACACAGATGTCTCTTAAACATACACATATTCTATGTAATTCACTTCCCTATATACCAATAGGGACCACATAGTATCTACACACAATTTTAGTAATGCAACACCCTTTTCCCTTTCCACACCTACCCACACCATTGGTATACACTCCCACTCCACACACACCTTTTGTAAAGCACTGTATACACTGTGGGCGCTTTACAAATTTATATTTACATACATACATACACACTCTTACATCATTAACATTCAGGGACTATTTAACACCTCAATTCATAAATGGCATACTGCACAGGGGGGAGGGATAGGTTTCAGTAAACAGATAACATTCCAAGATGCACTGTTTGTAAGTTAAACCTTGCTTGCTTTATTGCTTGCTTTATTCACTTACACCTTGATAAAGGGCACACGGCCCAAAACGCGTAGGTGTGTCACCTGTGCTGCTGCTCCAGGGGTCATGTTGGATCCATTTATGGAATAAATCATTTTAATTCACTTGTGAGAATCCTCCTGCTTTTTTTGGCAGTGCAATGCCTTTTTTTCTGCATCTCTCCTGTTTATCCTGCTTGGTGAATTGCACGCCGTTTGGAAGAAGAAAAAAAACCGCAATAGGACTGCACTGAAGACCGTGGAATCAAACAGTGAGTTATTCCGGTGGGTTTATGCTTTCAAGTCAGCATTATGTGGGACAATCTGTGTACTGCTTATGTATGACAGTGAGCACTAGGTACTAGTTCCCTATCCTTGGTAAGGGATGCTGTACTAATACTCAAGATACAGTGGAGTGGTCCTAAAAAGCAGAGAAGCATATACTTATGGGATATAATCAAATCTTGATGCACCAGTCACCTATATCTTTGCTTCATTCATTGTAATACCGCCAGAAGAAGAGATCAGTGTATCTCGAAAGCTCGCATAAATAAAAGAATTTCATTAGCCACAGAACGGTATTGTCTATGCATTTTTGATTATTAAGCTCGGCTAACACGGTCAGATACCTCTACATCTCTCTCTCTCTCTGTCTCTCTGTCTCTCTCTCTCCACAAAAAGAGAAAAGTATCCCAATAATAGCACTCTGGTATAGCAAAATAGAAAATATTTATTGAGCACAGTCACTAAAAAATAAAAAAACATCACTCAATTGCTCATAGTATGCGCTATGCGACATCTGATTTAAGGTATTAATCCCGATCAACACACAAATCCATAAATATAATCAAATAGCATGTACTGTAATGCTATTATGTGGGGAACTGCAGAGTCACGTCACTCTGGAGTAACACCTAAATTAGAAGAATCAAGTACACGTTATGTTATATTTCAAACTTTCTTTGTAATTCAAGAAAATGCCCGAATATGGGAAATTTCCATAATATGATACAAGCAGACATAAACTCAAACACACAAACAATTGTATTCAAAAGAGGACAGTGAGAGCTTAGGCGTTAGTCAAGAACTATGGAAATGTAAGGATTAAGGGTGTTGCATTGTTTATATTGCGGATTAAATTATACTGAAACCTGAGCATGACTTTTAAGTGTGAAAAAAATCAACGTATGTTTGTTTTATGCCTTGAAAAGTCCAGACAATAATCAGGTGATGTCAGACTTTTAGTTAAATCCCAAAACAGCAGAAGTGAAATGAGGTCATCACAGGCGTGACAGGGCCACAGAGCAACAAAATAAGTATATTTTAAACAATGTTATCAGTGTTACCGGCTTCCATAGAAATATTTAATCCTCCATAAAGTAACAGTTTTCCTTATTTGCATCTTGTTCAAAATTAATATTATTTTTGTCAGGTCTGCTAAATTCAAACATACTATATCAGCAACTTATGTTTTTTCTTTTTTTTAAAAGAAATTGTGACTTAATAATTAGTTATTAATGGGCAAAACAGAACCAATAATTCACTTGCAGATATTAGACAAAGATTGTAAAAAAAAAAAACCCCATCTAAAGTAGAGATTCTCAAACATCTCGGCAAAACCCTGACTAGGAACAGGTTTCTGAGACAACCAAACACAATTCTATTCATACAAGAATAACTGTAGGTGCATTCACATGTGTGCAAGTGCATTAGTTAAAACATGCAGTGTCTGGTGATTCCTGCATAGAGCTGTGACAACAATCAATATAAACTATAAAGCATTTAGAAATCGATCTATAGCATTTATTTAAAATGACTTATACTTGTCCAAATATTTACAAATAATCAGCTCCATTTAAGCGTAACCCCTCTTGTGAGATCCAGAGGGAGAGAGCCTGCTGTGGAGTTCCGGTGGCGTCTGCTATGCGTGTTGAAGAACCCAGAAGTGACGTATCGGCCCCCTGAAGCAGCGCAGGTCGGAGACTAGATGAGGAAGCAGCATCGTGCAGAGATCCCGAGAACGCGACTCGAGTGAAATCTACATGTGTACAAACTTGCTGTTACCTTTCCGGAATCCTGTAAGCCTCCAATTTTTATCAATGCTGGATAAATATCTACATTTTTTAAGTTTTGGATTGGTGTCTCTCTTTTGGATTTCTACCTCCTATTTGTTGCTCCTGTGTGTATGGGACACTTTTTATTATAGATGTCCATACATAGCTAGTATTTCTGATACTTAGTGATCATTGATATCTAGATTCATTCTGCTCTTATGAGAGCTCTGCCTGTGTATGTGTATTGTTAATATATTGCACTATGCGAGTATCACGTTTTTTCCCTAGGCACTGACGCTCCCCTGATTCTTCTCCTTGTTACTTTGTGGACCGTGAAACAGTCCTTAAGGGTTTGAGTGTCTATTTATCACTTAGTGCACTTTATTTTTGATTTATTTTGATATCACCAGTCACTATATTTCACTGCATGGTTTAAGTTGTGTTTTTTAGAGTGTATGAGCGCCATCTAGTGTCATTTTTGTTTTGGACGGTCCTGCCCTTAAGTACAGCCAGAAGGCGGGCACTCTGTTGTCCCAGCGACAACAGATTTACCACCCCCTTCCGTCACTCAAGTGCAGTACCAAAGGTGAAGGGGAAAAACCCATACCAACTACTGGCAACCTGATAGTACCAGGGTTTACTGCCAGCGCATTGGGTAGAATAGTAGCCAGGGGGTACCCCGCTACAATTACATTTGTGATGAGAAATTGTTGTAGGTCAATGTTACTTCTGCTTCTTTTTGGATTGATCAAGTTTGGGTTAGTCCGCACAGCATTTTGCCTTGTCTAGTATCTTTTCTGTAGACAGATATGCTAGTCATTAATCTGTCACTACTTGTAAGTCATATTCTAATATGAAGGGGAGAAGCACAACTATAGAATGCAGATGGTTGGGAGGAGCGCACGATCTGACGGGAGCAAGGAGAGGACCCAAAATCAAAAAATATTAAACTTCATTGTGTCATGAGACATAAAATCCCACGCGTTTCGAACGCATGTGCGTTCTTTATCCTGACACAATAATGTTTAATATTTTTAGGTCTCATGACACAATAAAGTTTAATATTTTTTGATTTTGGGTCCTCTCCTTGCTCCCGTCGGATTGTGCGCTCCTCCCAACCATCTGCATCCTAAAACCACAACTGGAAGCTGCACATCCAGCCAGCCACATCGAGGAACTGTCAGTACTTATTCTGGTACAGGGGAACTTCCAATGAGATCGATCGTGGGGGGGTTAATCCTACCCACTACCTGTCTTCAGGAGGTTCATTAACCCATTATTGTTAGCAAAAATGCATTACTACCACTCATTATTATTGTCTTTTGACTATCCCCGGATGTTGGTTTTGGCAATTATTGGTTATTAAACCTAGCATTTGAGCGGTTCTCCACTTCTATCCGAGAAGCACAACTAGCCTACTAGTACAGGAAGTAATAAAGGGAGTATCACAACTAGTACAGGGAGTATGAAGGAAGTATCACAACTAGTACAGGGAGTATGAAGGGAGTATCACAACTAGTACAGGGAGTATGAAGGAAGTATCACAACTAGTACAGGGAGCATGAAGGGAGTATCACAACTAGTACAGGGAGCATGAAGGGAGTAACACAATCGTGCGCCTATTCTAGTAGCTTCGATAAGTGACTTAATGCATGTAAAGTGCACTTTGCAAGTGATTTTGCATGTGTAGCTATTTAGTAAGCCATTATCACATGTCAAAATCGCCTGTAAATTGCTTTTTTTTAACAAGTGTTATCACTATTGCTCTGAGAATCCGAGAGGTACTGTAGGTAAAAAAAAAGCCTGAAACGCACATTTTTTGCCAGTAATTGCTTTTCAAGTAGCTTTGTAATGCAAATCGCAGCTGAAATACGCAGGTTTTTTTAAACAACACCTAAATGGTGGCGAGATAGGATTTGCGATTTGTATCACGTGGAGTATCATTTATTTTTACTACATAGTATTAAAGCAGGAGGTCTCTGGAGCTGAACCGCATGACTTTTAGGCCCGGGGACCCCCTGCTTCAATCCTATGTATTTCAAATAAAAATAATAACACCTGTAAGAGCTTTGAAGGGAGATGCAGCTTCTCTCTGCTCTCTCTTTGCAGCTCTTTCAGACTGGGGAGGGAAATTGTACCTTAGGTCATTTCACTTGTAAAGCAACTACAAACTAGTCCGATATGTCATTTTTATAGCAAACAGTATACAAAATGCGATTTGCAATAGTGAATACCATTCTTTCCCAAATGTCATACCGTCAGCTGGAAACATGTCAACACGTTCCATGTTGCAATTAAATTATCAAAGCTACTAGAATAGGCCCCTTAGGCCGTGATTATACCCAAAAACGCACTCAGTGTCAAGTGTAGAGGCGCCACCAAAAAAATTATCTTAGATCCAATCATACTGCTTATACCGCAAGCGACGGTCATGGCGCGCTGTACTGCAAGGTGGATGGCTGGGGAAGAGATTGAGAATGTTGTTTTTTTTGCTCGACGGCTGTGTCACGTGAGTGGTTTAGCCAATGAGGAAGCCACGCCTCAACCACGCCTCCGCCACGCCTCCAAGACTCCCCTGCTCTCCCTCTCCGGTATAATCAAGATGCTGCTTAGCGGCAGCGCTGGGTGATGTCACAGAATAGTGCTGCCGCCTTGCAGCTCTTGGTATAATTTCAGCCTTAGTTTGCTAGCAGAGGGCGTATGAAGGGAGTATCACAACTAGTATACTAGTACAGGAAGCCACAAACCATGTAAGTATATTTCTTTCTGACAATTTGTTCCGCCCATATCTAAACTAAAGTTCTCTTGTCAAATGGTTGCTTTCTGGTCGTACTGTCCACAAAATGCCCTATTGTGGTCTGCAACAGGGTGCGCAAACTTCTTGAGCTGCGTCAAATGATATTGCGGGTCATGTGATGTCACGTGACCCCGCCAAGTCATTTGACGTGCGTTGCCATGGCGACACGTCGCAGAAGACCCGGCAGAGAGCAGGTACTGTAAGTGAGTTACAGAGGCCTCACGCCTCCCCCGGCATTTAATTTAAATGCCGTGGGGAAGAGCGCGGGGCCTCTGTAACTGCCTGCACCGCCCTAGAAATTCTACCGCCCCCTCTGGGGGGCGAGCCCCCCAGTTTCCGCACCACTGGTCTACAATACATAAACTGAATAGCGAACAAAGGAAGAGGCTTTGCAAATAGGAAACAGGCTCCAGAATAATTATGTTAAAAATGGTCTTACACAAATGGATATGGCAATGGGTATTGTGCAAATTAATGAAGAATGGTGTGATATTAACTAGACAAAAGAAAGCCAAACCTGAAACTCATAAAGAGATATAGTATGAGATCTCTTCACATATTCTGAGATACAAATATATCTTGCACACTATTCTTACATGTATATCTAAAACCAGAGAGACGCCATATTGTCTCTTTATAACTATCTGGTACATATGAAGTTAAAAAGAAAAGCAAAAATATATTCATGAAAATATAATCAAGAGGGCCTCTCAACTTTCACCATTAAGAGATAAAATTCTGGGATGAAGTTCAAGTATATCAGAAGAAAGAGATAATTGGAAAAACAGGATATTGCCAGGTATCAAGAAAAGTTAAACGGGTTAAGAAATAATGAGGATGAGACAGAGTAGGAATGTATGACACAATTTGATGAGGAACACCTGGAAAAGTAACACTTTTGGGAAAAACAAGTACTTATTTGGCTTTATCGGAAATCCGATAAAGGGGTATAAAGATTTGGATTTGTGGGAGGAGACTTCAGAATTATTAAGGTTGTTAGAGTCTTCAGAATTATTAAGAAGCTGTCAGAATTATCATACAACTGCCTATAATTGAATAATTCTCCATCCATAACCTGTGCTAAGGATGCCTGTATAATTTGACGCTGTGATGCTGCGCTCTGAACTTGTCTCTGAATAAAATCTGGGAAAGAATTTGTTCCATGTTCTTATTGACTAAGGTTGCTACACCTTAGATACCAGGAACCTCTACAAAGAAGGATCTTCAATGGCGAGCCAGTGCCTGAGTCCGTGACTTAACTCTACTCACAAAGGGGGGGAGAAGGGGTGAGCCCCAGGAGGGGTGAGTCCTTCTTCCTCTCACCCACAATCGTGTGAGTAGGGGTCCGGATAAAAGAACCTGAGGAAAAGAAAAGAAAAGAAGCATCGGACGGATATCTTTATCCAGTGGAATTTATTGGTGGCCACCAAGACCAAAAGCGATCACGGAGAGACACTCCAGGTCTGTGCAATCGAGGATTCGCAAGGAGTTGATCGCCTGCATTTTGAAAGCCTGGCAGAGCTTGTGAGAATCCTAGTCGACAAGGATTTTTCCAGCGCCAGGGCTCATAGAGGCAGCATCACTAAAACAGTACGTGAGTAACGTTGATTCACTTAATTTACAGTATGGATTTTATCCAAGAACAGGCTAATCAGAGTAAATTACCCCTCACACCCCCAGAGAATGTGGGTTGTGCAGATTTGTGGTACTCTCTGTTGAAACAGGTTATGAATGCTTTTAAAGATATTGATGCAAAAAAATTAAGCAAGAATAAGAACATAAAAAAATTCCAGCTATTGACTAAACTGGTTTTTATTTATGAACAGCAAATGACAGGTACAGCTTTAATTCAAAGCTATGCGCAAGCTGTACAAACTGATCCAAATTGCACAAGATGTCCTGATTTATGGCGTCAGTTAAAATTCTTGCAGGATCAGATGACTATTAGAAGTAACTTACACACAAGAAAAATCGCTGGGTTAGAGGCAAAACAGGGGGAGGAAGCCCAGGAATCAGATAGGGATGAGGAATTTGAAACTTTAAAACAACAGCATAAGATTACGATGAAAGAATACGCCGAGTATAGAGAAGGAGCCAATCAACATTTACATCAGTTACAAGATGAACTGAGGGAAATGCAAGCCCAGTTACAACACAAAGATGATTGCATTAAAAGGTTTAGGGAATCCACTAATGCAGAGTCTGAGTTTAAAGGGTTTGCAAGCAAAGATTTTCTTGCCTCTCCTTTAACTCCCAAAGGATTCCCTCCGCCTAGAAAGACTTCCACACCCTCACCTGCACCAGACATCGACACACTGACAGGAGGTCAGAATATTATGAAGGCAGTCAAATCTATAACACCTTATGACAATGCTATGGGACCTTTTCAGAATATGGAATGTTTTGAGGGATGGAGACGCAGGCTAAATTGGTCAGATCAGATAGCTTGCCAAGCACTGATTTTGTGGCTCCCATTGCATGTTGCTAACAAGGTAGAACAGGTGGGAAAACCCATAGAAGAAGGTAC
Organism: Ascaphus truei; assembly: GCF_040206685.1. Lineage (NCBI taxonomy): Eukaryota > Metazoa > Chordata > Amphibia > Anura > Ascaphidae > Ascaphus > Ascaphus truei. The sequence continues at coordinate 62,467,614 of NC_134487.1, forward strand.
AGCAGGTTTGGGTACCAATACGTATATGAATGCAGGTCAAAGATTGCGCACCATTGTAAAGGCTGTCACGGGAGTACCCCAACTGGGACATACTGCCCTGGATTCCTTTGAAATTGGTCCACATGATGATCTACAGGCATGTGCTATAAGCTGGGAAAATGCTTGGAAATTGGTTATGGGGAAAGAGTCTGTACAAATGACTGAGGAAGATAACAAACAATGCATAATTGAGTTTTTGCAGAAAATAAAGGAATTTGACCCTGCCATAAAAGTGTTGGCTATGGCAGCCCCAAGTGTAGAAGCAGCTGCACAAGTTTTGATAAACAAAGGGTTGGTTTCAGAAGGGGGAACACAATTGAGACAACTTTTTGGGTATAATAATACAGGTCCTGATGCCTATGGTAATGACTACAACCCGACCTACCCTAATCCCACATACAATCCAAACGCCAGACGTGGTAGAGGAAGAGGTATGGGGAGGGGGCGGGGAGGACAGGGACAAAATGCTCCTTTTGTATGTTATTATTGTGGCAAGCCAGGACACATGAGAAGGGATTGTAGATCTTTGATGTATGATCAGGCACAAGAAGGGTACAAAGGGGGATCAGAGGGTAATGAGAATGGGCTTTACCCACAGCATAGGGGACCCCCACAGCCCACAGCACCACCCATGCCCCCTATGCAACAACAGTATTCACCCCCCGCACCAGTACCACAATATAAAGACCAACACAACCCCATGCCAAACACAAGTCCCTATCACCAGGCACAGAAAATGCTAGAAGCAATAGTAGGGACTGGGGAGCAGGGAATGGGAAACACGGAGAAGGGCAACCCCGTGAGTTCAGCATAGGGGTGTGCCCCCCCTGTCACTCTGTCATTTGTTGCAAATATATCCTTAGCAGGTGACGGGAGACCACATCTCCTAGGAGTGATAGAGGGGATAAAGGTTGAAATACTCATTGATAGTGGGGCATCCGTTTCTACAACAGGTTTGCCTTTGAGGGTCCCCGAGGCTGCTGAAGAAGCGGTCTTGGTGAGCTTCAATGGCAAAGCTACCCCGGCTGTTTTGTGCCCGGAGGTAGTGGTTTATTTAAAAGATCATGTTATCTGTGTTGCAATGTGGAAAACGGAGGCTATGCATGCTACTATCTTGGGTTCAGAGGTTATGCAGAGAGAAGGATGGCTTATTGATTATCCTAATACGTGTATCTGGAGGGTCCAGCCCTCTAGAACAAAAACACATGCTATTGAAAATACATTTACACCTTTCAAGTCACGTTCCAAAGTATGGGTAATTGTAGCACAGCCCTGGCTTCCTGGAGCGCCCGAGGCAGTAGAACCCTTTCTGGAATTGTATCCCAAGTTGTGGGCAACTTCCAGAATGGATTGTGGTCGCATGGAAACGGAGGTTACTGTCTCGGGTCCCCATCCACCAGCTGTGAAACAATACAAATTCCCAGAGGAAGCTGTAGAACCTGTACAAAGGATAATTAACCAGCTACTAGAACAGGGTGTAATAAGGCCATGTAATTCACGGTGTAATTCTCCGCTTTGGCCTGTAAGGAAACCAGATGGAAGCTGGAGACTTACTATTGATTTAAGAGCTGTCAACAAGGTCACACCTTCAGCCACACATTTGGTAGCTTCCACACCAGACATTACAGCACGAATAGACGGTAATTGCACGGTATTTAGTTGCCTAGACATTAATAACGGTTTTTTTTCTGTAAAATTAAGCCAAGATTCACAATATCGTTTTGCGTTCAGTTTTAGGGATACACAGTATACATTCACCGTTTTACCCCAAGGTTTTCACAGTTCGCCAACATATTTCCACCAGGCTCTGGCGAGAGTACTGGAACCTCTAGGTTTAGGGGATACCGTTTTACAGTATGTTGACGATCTGTTGATACAAACTGTTACTAGGGAGGAACATGTAACCATTTTGCATAGAGTCTTTTCTGCTCTAATGGAGGCAGGATTGAAATTAAACACCTCTAAGGCACAGCTGCTGCAGGGGTCGGTTAATTTCCTAGGGTTAAAAATCTCTAGTGGAGGAAAAGCACCCCATGAACACAGAGTAGAAGCCATACGTAAGTTACCCCGCCCTGATTCAATGACAGGATTGAGGAAATTTCTGGGCCTTGTTAATTTCTCCCGGGAATTTATTGAGGGGTTTGCTGAAATTGCCCGACCACTGTATGATTTGCTTAAAGGGGAACCTTTGCCAGAGGGATTACGGTGGACCGATGAATGTCACAAATCTTGGTTATTGTTACGTGATGCTCTGTCCACAGCTTCAATGTTGGGAACTGTGAGGAAATCAGAAGAGTTTGCCATTCAAGTACATGCTTCTGACACTGCCATCAGTGCGGTCCTGTTACAACAAGATCCTTTGGGATCTGTTCGTATACTGGGATATTTCTCTCGGGTGATGTCCCCGGTAGAGAAAGGCATGTTTGAGTGTGTAAAACAGTTAATGGCTGTACATTGGGCTGTTAATGCAACGGAGCATATTGTGGGATTTAACCAGATTTGCATTCAAACTCCACACACTCCATTGAAAATGCTGTTACAAAATCAAGTAAAGGGAGTGTCAAACCAGCGATACGCCCACTGGCTCACAAAGCTACAAGACAAAATGATCAAGGTAGATCACAATGCCAAGTACATTCTACCTCAGCTTATGCAGTACGAGGGTACATTACACGATTGTCACACTCAAGTCCAGCGGGAAAAAGCCTCTCCCTTTGCTAAGGAAAAGGATGAGACGGCTCCTGCTGTATTTGTAGATGGAGCTCGTTACTGGGAGGATGGGCAGTTTTGGACAGGGTTTGCAGTAAACGACCCTGAGGGAAAGAAAATGTTTAAATTCCAGCTGCCACCTTCATACTCCGCACAGCGTGCTGAGCTTGAAGCTGTTAAATGGGTTATTGAGAATGTGGAAGGAAAGATAAACATTTACAGTGATAGCTCATATGTAGTGCGAGCATTAACAGAACATTTACCTCTGTGGTGTAAACGAGGTTTAGTTGATGCATCAGGTAAAGGCTTACAACATGCAGCCATACTAGAAAAACTGTACCAGGAAGGCCTTGATGCACCTGACAGAGTAGCAGTGTTAAAAGTAAAAGCTCATCAAGGAATTTCAGAGGATCCTATAATTATGGGAAACTTTGAGGCGGACATTGCAGCCAAGGATGCCGCCAGATATGGGGAAACTTTATATCCTATAGTGAGAATACAGGATATTAGCTCTGTGAGTAAGGGCCTACCCACAATTTTTATTGAGTCAGTTGCATTTGAAGGAGAACAGGCAAAAGATTCTAACATCAAACATTTGAGAAACACAATGTCCACTGACACTTCATTATCTGATCAGGAAGGAATTTTGTGTAAACAAACTAACACGGGTTGCTTACTACCCATTTTGCCCGCACATTTAGAGCCTTTATTAGTCAAGTACAATCATGACACAATGGGCCACATTGGCACAGATTTGTTAACTAAAGTAATGCAAGACAAGTTTTGGAGTGCCACACTAGTGCAGACATGTAAAAATATCTGTGCTGAATGTCTTATCTGTGCTCAAACACATCCGAGACCCAAGGGTCAAAAGCCCCAGGTACAGAGAGTACCTATTGCAGGTGGACCATGGGAAAACATCCAAATTGATTTTATAGGCCCACTTCCAAAAGCTAAGGGTGGGTATGCCTATGGGTTGGTGGTTGTAGATGTATTCACTAAATGGCCTGAGGTTATCCCTCTGCGTAATTGCACTGCTCTAACAACAGCCAAGGCCCTGTGGACTCATATTTTCAGTCATTGGGGTTTTCCAAAGGTAATGGAATGTGATAACGGCCCACATTTTGTAGGAAACATCACAAAGGCCCTATGTGGTTTACTGGGAATACAACAGAGATTCCACATACCCTACCATCCACAATCTGCAGGAATAGTAGAGCGTATGAACCGTACACTCAAGACACGTATACGCAAATGCCTTTTAGACCAAGGTAAAGATTGGGCCCTACACATCCCCGCAGTATTACTAAGCATTAGGGCAACACCATCTCAGGCAACACAAGTGTCACCATTTGAACTCATGACAGGAAGAAAAATGCCAGTGTGGTTCCCTAATGAACCAACTTTATCTGGACCAATGATCGCAGCGGCTGCACGATCAGAATGGTTGAAAGATTTACAGACACAACTTCAAAGTTTGTCTCAATTTGCAGCTTGCAACATGGCAAAACCAGTTGCTACTACCGCCAACGGTGCTGACAAATTTATCAAAGGGGGGATGGTTATGATAAAGACATTTCGTAAGCCAGGCCCCTGGGAGGCAAATTGGGAAGGCCCATACAAAATTCTTGATAAATTGGGCTCTACAGTGATACATGTGGAAAAAGTGTCTCAGAGACACAGCAAAGGTTGTAAACCTCATAAAGGTACCACTATGTGGGTACACATTGATCAATGCAAATTGTACAAAGGCAGGCTTCTGCCACTTCAGGTTGCCACTGATAAGGAGTGATGCTGTACTTGTTGTTTTTCAGGATATGGATCCGGAGTGGATGTACCGGAAGTTCCTTGGATACCCTCACCATATGGTACCAGATGACCCCAGACGATCTGATGTAGGTACCCCACAAGTACCACCGCAGCCATGGTACCAACGGCTCTTCGGGACCCCACCCCTTCCATTCCATGAAGTACAGAGACTAATTCCTGAACCGGAACCAGAGATGACAACTGAACCGGAACCAACACCAATGATGACAACACAACCAAGAAGTGGGAATGAAGAATTCCAATCCGGAACGAAAAAGACTATACCGATTGACACAATAGGCAAACCACTGCCACAAAATAAGTCATATAACACCCAATATGGTGCCACATCTCACACCATAACACAAATACTATGTTACACCATAATATGTATTCTTATGTGTGAACACATTGCAGGACTAGGTCTAGATGACAGAGAAAGATGTGAATACATTGACGGAGATCTCTTGTATTCAGAGGAACAAAAGGGTAGTTCATTAATGCAGGTTCGTTTATGAACTAAAGGGGGGACTGAAGAATGGTGTGATATTAACTAGACAAAAGAAAGCCAAACCTGAAACTCATAAAGAGATATAGTATGAGATCTCTTCACATATTCTGAGATACAAATATATCTTGCACACTATTCTTACATGTATATCTAAAACCAGAGAGACGCCATATTGTCTCTTTATAACTATCTGGTACATATGAAGTTAAAAAGAAAAGCAAAAATATATTCATGAAAATATAATCAAGAGGGCCTCTCAACTTTCACCATTAAGAGATAAAATTCTGGGATGAAGTTCAAGTATATCAGAAGAAAGAGATAATTGGAAAAACAGGATATTGCCAGGTATCAAGAAAAGTTAAACGGGTTAAGAAATAATGAGGATGAGACAGAGTAGGAATGTATGACACAATTTGATGAGGAACACCTGGAAAAGTAACACTTTTGGGAAAAACAAGTACTTATTTGGCTTTATCGGAAATCCGATAAAGGGGTATAAAGATTTGGATTTGTGGGAGGAGACTTCAGAATTATTAAGGTTGTTAGAGTCTTCAGAATTATTAAGAAGCTGTCAGAATTATCATACAACTGCCTATAATTGAATAATTCTCCATCCATAACCTGTGCTAAGGATGCCTGTATAATTTGACGCTGTGATGCTGCGCTCTGAACTTGTCTCTGAATAAAATCTGGGAAAGAATTTGTTCCATGTTCTTATTGACTAAGGTTGCTACACCTTAGATACCAGGAACCTCTACAAAGAAGGATCTTCAATTAACCAGTGATTCATGCTCTGCATCATTCATTCACTTGGTAATTTTATGGCCAACGATACAATTCTTCTTGAAAAATTGGGAAATGTCTTTTTATTGTCTGTCTGATTGCCTTTAAGTTTAATGTAAATTGCACAGCATAAACTGTTGTTAATTTACCCTAGAGATGCTAGTATTTTAATAAAACTTGAACATCTGAGTCTACACACTACTGCAAGGAGGTTCAACTGAATTCTTGAAACTGTCCCAAGTGTGTCCCATATTTGTTAAACGTCTGCAGGCCAAACTGGATTGGCAGAGAAAAAGGGGTGTCGAAATAAATATAACATGCACTATTGCACAATAACTAGAGATGGGCAAAACGTTTTGGTAGATTTAAATCTGCTCTGGATCGTCGGGTTCCTTGGGACCGGAGGTTTCCATCAAACATTCCCAAAAAGGATTATCCATAATTGCGGCTTAAATATCCCTGTTTTGTTTTTAAATTGGTTTGAAGCAGGGGGGCTCGGGAGCTAAACCCCATTCATCTTAGTTCCTGGGATCCCGAAGTCCTGAGATACTTACCTCCATAGGGGATGCTGGTATCTCTGTGCTGTTTAAATGTCCTGGTTACATGGGCCATTAGGAATTTGTGACCGGGACAATGAAACTGATGAGAGATACGACACTCCCAACAGAGATAAATATCTCAGGAAGCAGGTGGTCCCCGGAGCTAAAATGAATGGAGTTCAGCTCCAGAAATATGCTCACATATTTTTAATGCGAACTTCGTGGGCGGTTTTTGGTGGGGGAAACGGATTTGGCTTAAAATATACGGGAAATTCTGAGGAACGGATGTGTACTGTTCCGCCCATCTCTAAAATGACCAGTGGGAAGAATGGTAATACTTTATGACAAGCTAACTCTCTGTAACGTACGTGCTCACCACAAACCTGGACCGGACCGCGGGGCTGAGGTGGGGATAGATATACACCGACCTTAGACCACGAAGCCTGATCTGGGTTGCAAATTCCGTGGTCGTACGTAGCAGGGTCGGGACTGGAGAAGGCAGGATAATCCGTGGACAAGCCGGGGTCAGTATAGGAGAAGGCTGGGTAAACAATATCCATGCTGGGGTTTGGCAACAGGACGCTTGGGAGCGGATTTGTAGCAGGTAACAACGATGCAGGCCTCTACAAGGAGAATATGCAGCAGGTATCCGGAAGCACCGATGCAGGCCTCTGCAGGAGAGAATAGGGGATCCAGTGCGTCAGCACAAAACAGCACCCCCTAGCCGGGTACAGCTGTGAGTAGTGGAGACCACCGGGAGAAGGAGATTGCAGCAGGTAACAACGATGCAGGCCTCTACAAGGAGAATATGCAGCAGGTATCCGGAAGCACCGATGTAGGCCTCTGCAGGACTGGAAAACAGAGAACAGGTACTGCAGACAGGACAAGAAACACTGAGGCTTCAGTGTAACCGCGGCCGCGCGGTGGCGCCTGCCAGTAACAGAGAACTAAGACCAGGAGGCCAGGCAGTCCAAACACAGGCTGTGGCAAACACAGTTACTAGAAGGTCTATGACCAGCAACTTCCTGGTGGGCGGGGCAGGAGTTAAGTAGAACAGAAAGCCAATGAGAGAGAGCTGCACAGGAGGCAGCATGAAGCAGGCTGCAGCTCAATAGCAGAAGCAGGTGATTCTGATTGCAGGTACAAGGGAAGGTTTTCCTACAAGCTGCAAGGTTCTGTAAAGACAAGGTTTCAGCAAAACCCAGGAGCGGATTCCTTACACTCTCAGAGCAGCTTTACACTTGCCTGCTGGAATGTCTATGTTTTTTTCCTATGCTTTTGTCCGAAGGAGCACTCACAATGATAGTATGTATGTGTGTGTAGCCAGGTTACCTGATGGCTACTATTCTGCCCTTGGGCTGGCAGTAAACCCTGGTACAATCAGGTTGCCAGTAGTTGGTATGGGGTTTTCCCCCTTACCTTTGGTACTGCACTTGAGTGACAGCAGGGGGGGTGGTACATCCTGTTGTAGCTGGGACAATAGGGTGCCCGCCTCCTGGCTGTACTTAAGGGCAGGACCGCCCTAAAGTTAGTAGTGTCCTTCCCCTTTGAGGAAGGCAGGTCACACAACTGGGTGCCTGAGATTGGGGCCTTCCCATGTGCTCTTCCCTCCGGGGGAGAGTGAGTGTGGACCATACCTCTGCCTCTGCTAGGGAGGTGGGGAAGAGCTAGGATGGCTACGGTGCCCTTGGCCTGTAGTGACGGTCCAGGGACCATAATTCAGTGAGAGCTGAGAGTAAGTACTGCATCCGGCAGAAGACTGCCATGTAAATGTGCTGTACAGAGTGAATAAACCATTCCTGTTGTTTATACAGTACCTCCTGCCTGGTGCATGAACTTACTGGAGGGAGAGGTAATACGTTCTACCGTGGAAGATCACCTTCAGTTCTTGGAGTCTACGGCAGATGGAGGCGCTGCACAGCTAAGAAGATATTTGGGGTATGAACCACAGAAGCCTGTTCCTGTGTCCCCACTACCATCGGTGGACGACTCTGCCCTCCTGTTTCCAGCAGGTATATGCACCATACACCCTGCAATGGCCCCTATCTGTGATTGGGTGGGGGAAACACCGTTACATGTGTTAAGACAAACAGCAACAGCATCAACAAGAACTGCAGTGGTATTCTATTACAAAGACAATCACTTTACTATGTAACTAAACCCACATATCTTATTCTCTCAGTGTTAGCAAGTAATGCAACACAGTGTTTCATGTGTTAGTTAGCTCTGCAGGCACACAGCTATCGCCATCACGGTTAACGTTATTGAGCAGTACACTTGATACAGCCAGTGATAGCATAAACTGTACCCCTCACAGCAGTATATTGTTATGTGGTTTTGTGTTTGCAAGTGTATTATCAAACACCATTGTGTCAATTCTGAGATGTAGGAAAACTTTATGTGCGTGACAAAAATGTAGTTTATATTATTCAGAATAGATATAAACATTAATAGCGGAACAATAAAAACTGGACTAGTGTCTGTGCAGGCAGAGAGTTATTTAGGGAGAAAAGTAAACATGATGGGTACTTTAAAAACATGGACAAATAATTAGTGTAAGGTGAGAAAAGAAAATGTGACAAAGTTTCAAGTAAAAGGTTGATGGTACGTGATATCTAAAGTAGTGCCGAAAAACTAATGCTGCGTGTGTGGCTTCGCGCACGCCTATACTTGCCGCGATCTGTGCCCTGCAGGGTTGCGCGATGGGGTGTGTGGTGAGGGCAAGGAGGGGCAGGTGACGTCACGTGAGCGGTTTGCCTTCATTGGCTGAACCGCACACGTGACCGGGCCAATGCACGACAAATTCAAACCAGTTTGTCACGGGAAGTACCGGTTGCCCCGTCGCACTCATGCACGCACGATCTATGCACAAGCACATTGGCATCCATTTGTTTGTATTCGTCACTCGTGCCGTCGGATCTGCTAAGGACGCAGCCTAAGGATGGGGTGTGAAACGGATCTCCACTCTTGAGCAATATAAATCAAGGGTGCTCATTGTTTTTGTCCAGGTGATGGGAGAGCTGCTCATATCCCCCATTTAACCATCTGAGTGAATGCCAGGACCATGAAGAATATGTTTTTAGTCCCAATGTAAACTTTCTCCTTATCCCACAAAGCCACAAGTCTAAAGGCAGCAACCACATAATATTAGGCAGATCTTTCAGGTAAATATTGTAACAGGGGACTTACCCTGTTCAGAAAACTTGCCTCTAATCCAGCAGTGTGCTGGTTAATTGACCAGCACCTGGCTGATTAGAGGTGTTAGAAAAAGCCTGCCTTTGAGACAGAAAGTGAGACTCCTTAGCTCACACCTGAGCTGAACTAGGAGACAGAGCAGAGATTCCCTCGTCCACAACTGGGCTGAACCAAGGAAGGACAGATGTCTTGAGCGACAAGCTGACCACAAGACAAGGGGGACAAGATTCTAACCTGGAGCCCTTAGTTTGCCTTAGCGCACACGGGTGCAGATCCATGAGAGCAGAGAAGCTTCCCCTACAGCAGCCCAGCTAACAGATAAGACTTTTCGTATAAGACTATTATCTATGTCTATGTGTATTGATAAATGTCTCCATGATTTGGGGCTGGTAAATAGCTTAGCTAACCAACCCAGTCAGAGAGGGCTGAGCTACATGTGTAGATAGTCTCCAAAGCAGAGAGAGGTTTTTTTGTTTGGCTTATTCTCTTATGTTGATTTTTGCTGTGTTTAAAGCGACAGGCACAATAAAGCCTTGTTTTAATTTCACCTTTAAACAGTCTCCATTGTGTACCTCTGCACATGTCCTCCTACAAATATGTTTAGCCATCAGCGGGGTTGAATAAATATAAGATAATGTATGCTCATGTGAGGAAACAGAATAGTGATAGATGTGCTGAAAAGATTAATAAATGTGCCAATTAGTATCACAAATGGCAGTGAAGGAGGGGAGTAAATTCAAAAAAATGAACTCTAAAACAAAACCTCATCCAAAGAGGGGAAAAAGGAGAGTCTGCAGCTATCCAGGAAGATGGCTCGGTATCTCGGGTGCTAGATAAACAAGGAAAGCACACGACTCTCATAGCGAAGTAAGTATAAAAATTGTAGTGGTTATTAATTTATTTTTAAAAACATGTAACCAACCCCCTTTCCCCCGTGTCTAGAGAAACTACCTGTGGTGCTTTACCTGAGTGGATAACAGGAGGCCTGATCCTCCGCCACTGGGAGCCTGGGGTGATCGTGTTCGTGGTTACACAGCGCCTCCACCTGGGAGAGATCCTAACACAGTAGGATTACCCCTCTCAGGAACCCAATACATACAGTAAATACACACATCGGATATATAACAACAGTTTTTACTGACATAAGACACACAACAAAATATAACAGTGACCACACAAAACTCTGCCCCACAGTAACACCACCCTAGTGGAACCCCCAAAGTACTGAGGTGCCTGGGCTCTTAATCAGCTAGTGTCCACACACCAGGCCCACCCAAAGAGTGTGTGTGGAGTAACATTACCCACAGTGTATATGGCCGTTGGCGAACGTGGTCCCACGTGGTCCAGACCAGGACAACCTGAACATGTTGAGCCATCGGGCCACGGAGTGGTCCCATGCTGCATCTACCAAATCCTTTTCATCCGCCACTGGAGGAATCTCCCGCAAGGAGTGTGTCCCTGTAAAGTGTCTATGGTGAGTGCCGGTGGTCTGGTCCCATTACTCGAATCCCAGGTCCCGGGATTTCTTCCCACGGCCATTGTCCGATGTGGTACTCAGTCCGGGTCTTCAGGACAGGGCATCGGCTCCGATGTTTAAGGGCCCAGGCTTGTATTTGAGGGTGAATTGATAATTGGACAGAACCGTCTGTGGCATCCAGCTTGGCAGATGTCAGAAAATAGGTCAGTGGGTTGTTGTCTATCCGGACCTCAAAGACAATTCTGTATAAATAGTCATGGGGCTTGTCGACTACTGCCCACTTGAGTGTGAGGAACTCCAGCTTGCTGATGGGGTAGTTCTGCTCTGATGGTGTCAAGCTTGGCCACTGGGCGGAGGCCAGCAGGGTACTTCTGGCTGAAACCACTGAAATCCACTGAAACTTGCGTCTACGTGTAGAATGTACGGCTGCTATATGTCGGCGGAAGACAAAACGGGTGCTTCCGTGAGGCTCTTCTTGAGGCCGGTGAACTCCTTTTTGGAGGTGGGCGTCCACTTGTCTCCGAAGGGTGTCCATGCGGATGCGGCCTTCTGCCGAGGTTCCTCAGGGTATTTATTCAGGAGATTGCTGAGAACCTTGGCTTTGCTGGAGTAGCCTTCTATGAAGCGTCGTAGTATCCACAGAATCCCATGAATGACCGCAGTGCCATCACATTGTCGGGTCTGGGCCAGTTCACCACGGCTTCGACCTTAGCGGGGTCGGTAACCAGACTGTCTGCGGACACTATATGACCCACTTAGGTGACTGACATGTGGCAGAACCGGCATTTGTCCAGGGACAATTTCAGGACTTCCTTACCCAGTCTGTCTAATACATTCAGAAGACAATAATATCGTCCAGGTAGACTAGGTATTCCCAGGATTCATATGCCCGATGGTCTTCTCCATCAACCTTTGGAATGTTGCTGGGGCACCATAAAATCGCTTGAGGCAAGCGGGTGAACTGGATGAACCCGAGGGTATAAACAAACGCCGTCTTCTCCTGATCTTCGGGGCTCATAGGTACCTGGTAGTACCCAGACCTCACATCCAGCACACGCACCTCTGGCTTCCTGACAGCGCATTGAGGATCTCTTCTATCAGCGGCAATGTGTACTGGTCTGGCATTGTACGACTATTCAGGGTCTGGTAGTCTACGCATAGGCAGACTGACCCATTCTTCTTGCATACCACCACGATCGTGGAGGCATAGGAGCTACGGGATTAGGTCACGATGCCTGCCATCTCCATTCCCTTCAGAATGTCCCTAACATCCTCCACATCTCTGTGAGCGATACGTCTGGAACGCTTCTGGAATGGCGTGGTATCAGCCAGCTGGATTGTGTGCTGGGTGGTCTTACTGCAGCCCACATCCATCTCGCTGGCGCTTAGCTGTTTCTTCTAGTCTGCTGACATGGTCGATTCCCCGAAGTCGTCTTGCACGGTAGCTGCGTTCACATGAGCTCGAGGTTCTACCAGTGTAACCGGGTATATCCAACCCAGTCTTTGACCAATGTCAAGTGGCATAGTGTGAGGAGAGATGTTCTGGATGATCACATTGATCCTCCCAGGAATCGAGGATTTCCACTCTCTTATCTCTAACACTATCTTGTACCCTCTAAGGGCATCTTCCTCAGGCGTGCTATCATGGTAGAAGTACCAGTCGGCCTTGTCACTGCCCGGATAGCAGCATACCGCGTACATTTACTTCACTCCCCGTGGTGGAATCTCAGCCAACCCCGCTTTGTGATTGAAGAGTTTACCATTGTCCTCTTGGGCAGCGACCCTATACCACTCTTCTTTGAGTACTGGATGGATCCGTATAGAGGATAGGGGTAGTTCGCCAGCCTCTTGTAGATAAACCCAGATCACTGCCCGCACCACATTGGCATTTGTCCCCAATATGATTGGGGAACTTGGATGTTCCCAGTGCTCGGGGCATATCAGAGCCTCCACCTCCATGGGGTGGGTCTTGTTGGTGTTCAGTTGTGGTATAATCAACTGTACTTGCACCACACCATCAATGGGGTAGACTTCATTGCTAAGGCCCCATAGCTTCATCTTCTCCGCCGACTGCATAGGCAGATGTTTCAGATGTTGATTGTAGAATGGTCAGTAGATGATAGTCACTTGTGACCCGGTATCCAGGAAGGCCGAGGAGTATATGCCTTCCACGAGAACTCTTACGATTGCTGCTGGTCCCACTTGACTGTAGGCATCTGGTTGGGGTGCTTCATCAGGGCAATTCGCTGGGGTGCTCTCCAAGGGCATGAAGGCCGTTTCTGTCGGCTGCACCATGAGGGTCATGGTCCTAGAAGGGGATGTCCTGGGCTTTGGGCAGTCCTTAGAGAAGTGACCTTCTTGACCACAGTTGTAGCAGTGGTTATCTCGGTTCTCACCGGCGCTTGAGGTAGGGGCCACCGTCCAAGGCATCCTGGATGGGGCGGTTGACACCCCTTTGCACTCTTCCTTGCTAGACTCCTTTGAGGAAGTCACATATCTCTCTCCTTTGGAAGAGTCACGAGATGGTCTAGGGGTCTGGAACTGCAAGATGGCCTCTTGATCTTGTATTCGATCCATAAGGTCCTCATAATTAGGAGGATTCTCTGTAGAGAGGGTACACCAGATCCTAGCCACTAGGGGGCTCCCCGCAGAAACTGCTTGGTCCGATAAACATCCAGCTCGGCTACACGGATGACCTTTTTGTTGATCAGGGTCCACAGTGCTAGCTACCTGAGTGGCTTACAGGTGGCCTGATCCTCCACCGCTGGGAGCCTGGGGTGTTCGTGGTTACACAGTGCTTCCATGTGGGAGAGATCCTAACACAGTAGGATTACCACTCTCAGGACCCAATACAAACAGTAAATACACACAATGGGTATATAACAACAGTGTATACCGACATAAGACACACAAGAAAATATAACAGTGACAACACAATACTCTACACCACAGTAACACCACCCTGGTGGAACCCCCAAAGTACTGAGGTGCCTGGCTACTTAACCCGCTAGTGTCCACAGACCAGGCACACCCAAAGAGTGTGTGTGGAGTAGCGCTACCCACAGTGTGTATGGTTGTTAGTGCACATGGTACCTTTCCTGGGCTCAGACCAAGACAACCTGAAGATGTTGATCTGTTGGACTACGGAATGATCCCACACCGCGTCTACCGGATTCTTTTCACTCGCCACTGGTGGGATCCTCGCAAGGAGTGTGTCCCTGTAAAGTGTCTATGGTGAGTGCCGTTGGTCTGGTCCCAGACCGCAGGCCGTAGCTCTTACAGTCACTGAAGCAATGCTTGGCACGGTCAGGACTAAGGGGAAGTGTCCCTATCTGGGGCCTTCCCTAAAGCAACCACAAACTTGGTGGGGGCTCTGGGCCTAGCTGGGGCCTACGGTCAAATCTAGGCCTAGCCCAGGGAAGCACTGCTCCCTGGACACTACCTCTATCTTCTGCCTACTGCTCCAGACTGGCATGATCCCCACCGTGTGCCAAATGAATCTCTCTTGCTTGCTCATGAATGCTGCAACCTTATTGGCTGTGCTGTGCCATGTGAACTGCATCCCCTAAGGCTGCTGGGATGTGTAGTTCCCTGCGGAGCCTCCTTCAAGAAGGCTGCTGCTGCGGTGGTGTGTCTGCACATGCGTGTCGCTCTCAAATGGCCGCCGCGACCTCAGGGCTCTATGTGCATGTTCAACTTGTCATCTGCACATGTGCGGCAACAAAGATGGCGGCGCCCTTTAACTGCGTCCCGCCGCGAAGCTCCCGCTGTGCCACAGCCCTCCTGCACCTCTACCGGCACCTATGCCGGGTCCACCTGGCACTCCGGTGGCACCCGGCGTCTCCCTGCAGCCTCCCCCCATGCTCCCCGGACCAGGAGGTAAGGGGACAAAGGGGGACCTGGCTACACATGTAACAATTGCTGGGTTTGTGAGTTTGGAATGAATAAATGTGTACCTTTTTCTTCTAAGATTACGGGTGAATCATTTACCATTTCTAATATAATTAATTGTTATACCGACCATGTAATTTTCCAACTGGAATGTCCTTGTGGACATGTATGTCGCACAATATGTATGTCGCACCATATGTGAACTCAAAGTAAGAGTTCTGGACCACATCCATAATATTAGAATTTGTTCAGAAACTCACAGTAAGATGTGTGTATAATATTATATATATATATATATATACAGTGTTCGACAAACCTATACATTTGCTCGCCCCGGGCGAGTGGATTTAACATCGTGGCGAGCTACTATTGGCCCAAGCAGCACACGTTTGGTACTAGGTGGCGAGTAGATTTTTTTGTGTGGCGAGTAGATTTTTTGGTGATTTGTCGACCACTGTATATATATATATATATATATATATATATGATAAAAAATCACTGGCACTCCAATAGAAATTCAATAATGAATAGGTGCATGTCCCATATAAATAATAAAAGTATACATTACCGCATAGCAGCAAAAAGGGAGACAGCACTCAGGTGAATGAAAATAAATGTATTAAATAAATGGAGTTATGTGCTGTATTTAATACATTTATTTTCATTCACCTGAGTGCTGTCTCCCTTTTTGCTGCTATGCGGTAATGTATACTTTTATATATATATATATATATATATATATATATATAAACAAACAAAGAAAGTAGCACCAGTGGATGTGTGGTTAATATACTAATAAAATATAAAAATGGAAGATAAAAGTGTGAATACACGAGAAAAAATATATATATAAAGTAATAACCACCACAAATGTGTATATTATATATAATACTAACTCTAATAAAACACAATGACTAAATACACAGTTAATAAAAAGAAATAATAATAAATATAGAACCAGTCCAAATGTTAAGTCCAGAATATATGCAGTAGTAATATCCAATGGAAGGGGAGTTTCAGGCTGCTCTCAATTGGATGAACCACATCCAGTGGAACCTGTAGAAAAGAAAAGAGGAGAGAGCGCACACCCCATAGCGTAAAAAGATAATTTATTGGACGTGATGCGTTTTCCCCTTTGAGAAAGTCGCTGTTGCGGCGAAATTACGTCATCACGTCACGACATTACGTCATCACGGAAGTGCGCGATCAGGTCAGATCACGCATGAAGTTTCTACAGACCGTGTGTTATCCTGAGCTGTGAGAGACACTTAGCCGAGCTGCCGTGCCCCTGCAAAAAGGGCTATACTTTGCCATCCAGCAGCCCTCCACTGACTGCCAATACAGATCACCATCTTCTCTGTGGATTTCATCTTTGGACTGCGGTGGACACACCAGTTTGGCGGTGATACATGATTTCACAACTGTGCATTTATATTTGAATCTTGTGAGTGCGATTCCTATCACCCCCCATTCCTCCCCTCCCCATCTCCGTTATCTTTTTACGCTATGGGGCGTGCACTCTCTCCTCTTTTCTCATATATATATATATATATATATATATATAAATATATATATATATATATATATATAAAATCAAGAATGTGATATATACGTCTTATTAATATTCAATGTATAAATTGTTATTTTTCATTAAATAAAGACTTTCTGTCTTTTATGTTTGATAGTTGTGCTTTAGTATATAAGTGTATTTTTAATGAGTAAAGTTACCGTTACTACCATGTGTAGAAAGTTAGTCTCTACCGCAATTAGAGACCATCCTTCTAGTTGACTGGTTAAGCCTTGATTGCTATATGCATATTAGATAGATGAATAGAACTCAAAATCAGAAACCCTGAGGAAGTTGAAATACTGATGAAACGTATTGGGAACTGTCACTCGGAGGCTACCATCCCAGAAGCAGTAAAACCAATCACCAGTCGTTTGGCGACCCCTGCTGTTTCCCCCAAATACAACTGGGAGGAAGCAGGGAGAGCGGCCAAGCACTGTGTGTGCAGGTTGAAGATGGGATTCAATTGGAATAGATCCAAAAGGGCGAGAGTGGACCTTAAAACACTCACTGCTGTATAATATCAAGGAACGTGTGACTGTAATTCCTTTCCTGGCTCCATGTCCATTTTTTATGCTTTAGTAAACAGTATTATGCTATGTGGATGTCATTTGGTTTTTCATGAGGAGACCTTTGGTAAGGACGCCAACAGTCTATTGCAATCACGTTACTGTTGGAACAACTGTGTACTGAGTTCGTTTGTGGGAAGCTCCCTTAAAGCAGCAGTCCAAGCTGCCATTTAAAAAATAAATACATAAATCCCTTTAATATGTGCATCAATACAATCCACACAATGATAAGTAATTAGCTAAGTTGTAGATCGATCCGTTCTCCTGTGAGTGATCGGCGAAGATTCGGGTCGGGGTTCACTAAATGGCTGTTGGTGCAGCAGAAGAGGACCAAAGATGCAAAGCTCTGTGGGGAAGATCATGTGACCAGGCAATCACTAGATACAATTGGTGCGCTGGTAGAGATAGGGCAGGGCTCAAGCAGGGGTTTGCCAGAGCCTGTTTCAGAAGAGGAAGGGGATGTGACTTAGTGAATGTTGCTATGGAAACAAAAAATATTTGTTACATTATAATATATTAAAAATGTTATTTCAGAGATATATATATATTTTTTTAATGCTACCAGTTTTTTCTCATAGTACAGACCTGATTTACTATATTTCCTCGATTTTAAGATGCCATTGATTGGAAAAAGCACCATTTATTTAATAACAATTTTCGGGGGAAAAATAAACACTACATAAAATGTCTATTTTGCACATACGCAGGCAATGACAACTTAAATGAGAGCACCTTCAGCCTGTCATAGGGCAATAGCAACCTCTTGCTCAGCACTACGGGCGGTGCGCTTGGGTTGTCAGCATTGCGTCCTATGAACGTCATTCCGCAACGTAGAAGATCACGTGATCCTCAGTTGACTCACATTAGTGACCAAATTGGTACAGGAACCATACCTGTTTTTCAAAGACATTGATTGTAAGACGCATCCCGATTTCAGAAATGGTAAAATGTGAAAACAAGGGCATCTTATAATCGAGGAAATACGGTATTAAAAAAAACACATGTAGAATATTGCTTGCTCTGTAACTTTAAGCACAGTATCACAGTGGTTATAAAACTTTTATATATTGCTCACATTTTATTTGTAACTAATTTGTGCCAGTACTATTTTTTGATACCTTTGTAACACCCCTATTCCACTCCAGCATGAGGGACAGAGTGTATAGTAAAAAAGAAGTGTTGGTAATAGTCTCTGTGGCTTTAACAGGATTTGTACTGACTCAAAGAGTGTAAATGCTCAGTGGTTTACCTGGTTGCATAAACAGGACAGGTCTTCGGGTGCATCTCAGGGTAGTCAAATACATGCTGGCTTGTGTGAGGAGGGTGCAAGGAACTTTTAACTTGAATTTATTAGAACAGAATTTAGGCATACACAAACAGAACTATGACTAATCCGGGCCCCTCTAGATTTTCCCCAAACTGAACCTTCTTGTCTTGGTCTGAGATCCACATTCCTTCATCTTGAGTGGCCTGTTCTATCCAACTTTCAAAGTTGGGCCTAATTCCGCATTCATCTGCTAGGGCATTTGTGTGCTGCGGGGTCTTCTCACGCCAATCCCAACCCCACCTCGTTCTGCTAGTAGTGATCAATCAAAAGGTAACATAAGAGGTGAAGATCATACAGTATATGAAAAACTATGACAAGTAAGCATACTTATAGGTTAGATACTGAAAGAAATGGAACCTGTATGGCCTTCCTACTCTTCCTTCAAAAAGATCAGTCAATGTAACGGCAGGAAAGGTAGAGTTTCCATCTGGCAGGCTGTTATGGGGGGGGGGGGAAACTGCCCCTTAAGTGCTGAATCCTGGTACTGATACCCTGGGTGATCAAAAGTTAAGGAAATGCGCTTTAACAGCCAAAAGGAGAAGGTAGGGGGTAATCGAGATCCCTATACTAGACCTATACTAGATGATGTAAACCTGTGAGAGACCAATAGCCGTCGGAGCCTCCAACGGTGCACTGATACACAGTCTGCCACCTCGCATAGTAGTTACATATACTTATCCAGTGGAGGCCCTTGTGTACATACGAGGAGACTCTCTTCTCTTCACTGACGGCATACTAGCACTCGTGTTTGGGGGCCGTCTCCTGAAATGTATATGTACTAACAGTTCACTGCAAATCTCATTTCTCTGGTTTATGGGACATCTGTACACAGCATTTGGTTAAGAGCTTTCCTGTCTGGTCACAGTACAGAGATCTCCTCCGGACAGCGTTATCAGACCTTACAATTCACAGAGCAGAGACAAACATCTGGCTTACCAGGGTCACTATAGGTCGTATCTACAGTGCACACGCCGGTCGGGGCTATTAGTTACCAACCTAGGATTAATATAGGCTTGACCAACTTGATATATAGTCCTATATCACCTACCCATAGATCAGTCGGTATACAGACACAACATCAAGTATGTACATTATAATGTAACCGTACTCTGACCATTACTAAAGTCATGTGACATCAAGGGTTACATCAGGTCAATCTCTCCCATGGTGTAGCCCTGTTTGTCTACTGCTCATGTGTTAACACTTATGTACATACCTAGGGAGTATATAGGTTAGGCTACCACTTGCTATAGCCCTATGCCATTCTACCCATAGGTTAGCTGTTGTATTCATTACAGCCCCTTGATATTAAGGTTATATTAGGTCTATCCCTTCCACGCTGCAGCACAGACTGCGTTTTGCTCATGTTTAAACACCCTGTGTATACAGATTTCATTGGCCTTACCTTTGAGTGAGACTGGGTTCTTGTATTGTGTTTAAGCCAAATAAGCAATACATATAATAAGACACAAATAAACTCAGACCCTTTGAATAAAGTTTTATTTTCATTTATTTAATGAGATATCAACAAGTCTGAATATTAATTCCCAGTGAACAACGCTGATTTATATATACTGCTCAACAGCAGAACATTCCCTCCTCTATCTACAAGTAAAGCATACCCTACTGAGGGACTGCTTGTTAGTGGATACCTTTATTTATTCATGGTTACCCACTATTATTGTTACAGTAGGATCCTGAGTATATACTGCACTCAGCAATTGGATCCAGCACACATTCAGATTGTCATTTTAACACCCATTATTTTAGTTTGTTGTATAAAATAAAATATGGTTTTTAATTAATAACACTAATCATCAGAGCGTGAGCTTGAGTTCCTGACTTGGGTCACTTTCTCTTCTGTGATTATAATCGTTATATACCCAAGAGCACCGCTCACATACAAACCTAGCAGTAGCGGTGGCTCCTCACCACTTTCGAATCATTTTGTGCATACCTTGCTACTTGAATATCGAGGTAATTCCTAATCGAACCCAGATGTTCCAGGATCCTGGTCTTTAGTTGTCTGTGTGTTTACCCCATATACTGTTTCCCACATATACATGAGATCAAATAAATGACTCCTATGGTCTGGCAATTAATAAAACCCTGAATCTTGTATTTCTGGGTTTTCTTGGAGTCCGTAAAGTTTTTGTTGCGATCATCAAGCTGTAGGCCTTACATCTCCCACATGGGTAGGACCCTGTGGTCTAGGTCATTAGTGTCAGGGTCATATCTATAGCTCTCCCTCTCTCACAGTTCCCTTGTTTGTCCACCGGATGTGCTGCTACTCCTGTCTTCTTTGAGATTTCCTCTGACTGTTTTCTATTGGTTCTATTATAGTTTCCTGGCGTCTGTCTTTCCCTGCATTTATAGTTTCCTATCTTTTGGTTAACTTTGCCTCTGATGTTCTAGAGCCTTTCTCTGGCATAGCCCTAGTTTATTTAATAAAAGGTCCTTGCCTGCAATATGGCTTGTACCATCCTGTTCTTGCGTCCTTGTACCTTGTTCATGTGGATTCCCTGTTGCTAACCACAGCCTGTGTCCCCGACTACGATACCGTGCTGCCTGCCTCTGACCTGGCAGAGAAGCCTGTGACTTGACTACAATACTATGCCGCCTGCCCTGGACACCAGCCTGTGACCTGACTACACCTTAGCTTACTCCCTGCTGTTCTGACCACTTTGGTCCATCCTGCACCTGAAGCCCTCTGACAAAAAACAAAGGCAATTCCTGGACCTCACGGAAACAGACTCAGCAGCCTGCATGCATCACCCCTTCTTCTTGGTGGGGTGGAAGACTCTTTTTTGTTGTTGTTTGTAAATCCTATTGTGGATTGTAAAGGTTTTTTTTTTTTGCTTTAATTCTTCAGTGGGGCTAGTTATGAATTGCTGTTGATTTTTGTCCCTGAGAAAAATTCATTTTGCTTTTTGTGCAAACCCCAGCTGAAATGGCTTTACCAGTACCTAGAAGCAAACCTTCCATGGTGGTAAGGATATGTAGCCAGGTCTCCTTCGCCTACCTGCTGCCCCGCGACCACACATCTGTTTTCTCCACTGCCGCGGGTCACTCGATGGACCCGCCGGCACTTCTGGAGGGTGGGGGCCAGTGCAGGGAGCGCTTTGCCATTCCGGCGGTCCCCGGTGATTCACGAGCAGGGCGCCGCCATCTTCATGTAGGTCGCGCATGCGCAGTAAGTCCCTGACGGCCCTGCAGAGATCGCGCATGTGCAGGACAGCGCGAGGAGAGCCCGCGAAATCCTGGCCTACCAGGGAAGGCTCTAGGCAGGGATTACGAGTCCCATGAGCCTCTGCGCGCCCCACGTGATGCCAGGGAGCCAATAGGGCTTAGAATCTTCCTACAGAAAGGATACATTTCGCGCGCTGAGCCCACGCTAGTTAGTTAGAGCTGGGAGCTAGGAGGGAGCAGGAAGGGTGTAGGGAGCAAGTGAAGCTCCTGCACCAAGTAGGTTTCCCAATCTCAGATAGGCCCCAACTCACCATCAGGCCAGTGGGTAATTGATAAGGGACAGCCCTAGGTTAGGGACGCTGCCCTTAGGTTCGGAAGGTGCCTTATTGTCCGGTTACAGCGGTCAGTGCTGTGAGGGCGGACAAGAGGGCATCGTGTCAGGCTGTAGTGCGTTGCTGCAGGGATAGGAGAGGCAGGTAGCGTGAGGCAACTGGGGGGGTCATAGCGGTAACCAATCCGTGGACCATGGCCCAGGGCCCGCGTTACAGTAGTGTGGGTGCAGGGGGGGGTCAGGGACCTACCTGCATAGGATAGGCGACCCCGTAGGCCCTAGGAGTTTTCCCCTAAAGTCATGCAAGGTTGCAGCGTGTGTCACGTTGGTTCACGGAGTCAGTTAAGGACTTCCTTGGTTACACTGCGCATCCGTGCAGAAGGTTGGGCGCCGTTCTTCGTTGCGGCTGCAGAGGCTATCCTTGTGGGATCGTCCTGGAGAGGGGTTCCGGTGTTCTTTGGTCACCGGATCCTTTGTGAAGCCAGTTGCAGGGCCTATCACACTCACACGGGACATAGTGGCTGCGCAGTCACACATATCATTCTTACTGTGGAGGTGAAGGAGGAGGTAGAGGTAGCGTCTTGCATGACGCCGTGTATAGTGTCGCCTCTAGGGAGGGACACCGGTTAATATATGTACATGTGTATGAGATTGCCTGCCAGTAAAGTCATTGATTGTTTTACCTACGTGTGGAGTGATATGTGTATATTTCCTGCGAGGAACCACTCCCCCTCTGGTGGGAGCCATCGCAGGTGGAGGCGCAGCACCCAATATAGTATTGCGCGAGTAACCCCAGGCTCTCCGTGGCAGAGATTTAGGCCCTGTGAGCCTACAGGTGACACAGCACATAGTAGCGGCTTGCTAGCGATAGGAAGCAGGGTTACATTTGGAGGCGCTGCTGAGATCAGACCTGGGGTGCCCAATAGTTGTAGAGTACCAAAAGTACGCAATGAAAAATGTTACCAACCACAAGCCACGAGGTCCATATCTGGGCCAGTACGGTTCGGGAGCTGTATCGTCAAGTGGAGGTGTTGGGGGATGGTCCCGCTCATGAGGAGGGGAGGGCCCTTCTAGAGTCCCTAAAGGAAATCCTGGGCCTAGACGGAATGTCACCAGATCAGGAAATAAGCCGGGCCAATGCCCTACCCGAAGGCTACCCCCTTATGTATGGAAAGAGCCCTAGTGTAGTTGAAAGGACAGTAATCAAAACGGAGGCTCCCTTGGGAAATGCTAACCGGGAGTCAAACCTAAAATGGCGTCTCGCGCCAAGTCAAGAGAGCACCCATGTGGCATATCACCCGCCTGCACAAAAATGTTTTGCAGAACCTTGTCCGGGTCTGGCGGGCAAACCCGCGCCCCGCCCCTGCGAGGTAATTGGCGCAGCACAGAGACAGAACACCCCCATGATAGAATGTGTCTCTCCTTTGGATTCCACCAGTGGGAGGAAGCTCAGTGATCCCCAGTCAGTAACTTCTGTTCCCCGTAAGAAAGGCAAAAACTGCCGCCAACAGCATCCTCAGTTGTATGGAGCCTGGCTGATGAAAGGAAGGGATGTATCCTTTCTGTTGTGCCCCTGTGTACAAAAGGACTTGCAATTGTCTGGTGGTATGGATTGTGACCCCTTTAAGCTACCGGCAAAATATCAGGTGGCCGAAGTGGGTAATGAGGGCTATATACAATGTGTCTGTAATCAATGTGACTTTCCAGGTGGCAAATTGACCTGGGGACCCAAGTGTGCTTGCTGCGGAGCACAGTTCCTGGAGCCAGAACCAGCGGAGAAAGATAGGAGTGGCCTCTACACCCCGAAGGGAGGTACCCCCTGCTCTGACTTTCATCCCTGGCTGTATAGAGTCATATGGACTCCAACGTCCAGCTTGCCACTTGTAGTGTGCCCATGTGTAGTCAGAGACTGGAATGTGACTGGTGGTGGAGCGGACGGGTCCTCTACGCTACCCGTAGCGCTCACGACAACCGTGGTAGATGGGGAGGAAAGCCTGCACGGCCATCTGAACGAATGTGCTTGCCCCGTAGGTGAATTGACCCGAGGGCCCAAGTGCCCCGACTGTGAGGTACAGTTCCTGAAACCCAGATTGCCGCAGCCTATTGGACCGCCAGAGAATGGAGACTTATCCCGTCTCCTGGAGGAAAAAGAATCTCTTGTGAACCAGCTGAGCCAGGGCAAAGCTTCCTTCACCCAGACCATCGAGGAACTGAAGAGGAAGCTAGAGGAGGAGACCAAGTCAAAAAA
Organism: Ascaphus truei; assembly: GCF_040206685.1. Lineage (NCBI taxonomy): Eukaryota > Metazoa > Chordata > Amphibia > Anura > Ascaphidae > Ascaphus > Ascaphus truei. The sequence continues at coordinate 62,491,798 of NC_134487.1, forward strand.
TGCCTTGGCACACGCGCTGCAATCATCCCGGCATGACTACGACCTCATGTGGGAGCAATATGAGGAGGGCCAGGAAGCCAACATCGAACTGCAGAGGTTTCTTTCAAAAGCCACCGCCAAGTGCTCCTCACTGGAGAAGACCAAGCACCATTTACAGACAGAGGTTGAGGACCTGGTCAGTGACCTGGAGAGATCCAACTCCGCAGCTGCCGTCTTGGACGAGAAGCAGTGGAACTTTGACCAGATTCTGTCGGGGTGGAAGCAGGAGTACGAGGAGACGCAAGCCGAGCTGGAGTCCTCGCAGAAGGCGTCCCGCGGCCTGAGCACCGAGCTCTGCAAGCTGAAGAACGCGTACGAGGAGTCTCTGGACAACCTGGAGACTTTCAAACAGGAGAACAAGAATCTGCAAGAGAAGATTGCAGACCTCACCGATCAGATCAGCGCTAGCGGGAAAATTTTTCATGAGGTAGAAAAGGTGAAGAAAGCGCTGGAGCATGAAGAGAGCAAAACTTTGAGGATCCCGCTGGAACTTTCTCAAATCAAAGCCGACATGGATCGGAAACTGGTCGGAAAAGAGGAAGAGATCGACAATCTAAGACGGAATCACCAGCGGGCTATGGACAGAGGAAAAGGTCAGGACCTCCCGGTATACCGCATGTGCGAGGCGGATGGCTGGGTAAAGGTCTGGCCAAGGGACATTGCACTATTTCTTCCACCAGGGGGAGGAAGTATAAAGGAGCCAGTAACTGTTACCCCTGAGTACGATTGTCAAGAGATTATCACGGCGGAGGCTCACAAAAGTCAAAGTGAGGTACCCCCACATGGTCCGTTAAGGGCATCCCACAATTGGTCTCAGCAAACAGCAAACCCTCAGCTGGCCTCGGGTACTGCAGGGTTTGTTATGTGGTGTACCCAGTCATACAAAGCACATGTGATTCGTTGCATGTTCTATGTACTGTATTTTTATTGTATGACGTTTGGACACGGTTACGTCGTTCCCCAAGCGGGGACGTTGGATTTTTTACCAGGGGGAGGATGTAGTCATGTCCCCTTCGCTTACCTGCTGCCCCGCGATCCCTCATCTGTTTTCTCCGCTGCCGCGGGTCACTCGATGGACCCGCCGGCACTTCTGGAGGGTGGGGGCCAGTGCAGGGAGCGCTTTGCCGTTCCGGCGGTCCCCGGCGGTTCACGAGCAGGGCGCCGCCATCTTCATGTAGGTCGCGCATGTGCAGTAAGTCCCCGATGGCCCTGCAGAGATCGCGCATGCGCAGGACAGCGCGAGGAGAGCCTGTGAAACCCTAGCCTACCAGGGAAGGCTCTAGGCAGGGACTACGAGTCCCATGAGCCTCTGCGCGCCCCACGTGATGCCAGGGAGCCAATAGGGCTTAGGATCTTCCTACAGAAAGGATACATTTCGCGCGCTGAGCCCACGCTAGTTAGTTAGAGCTGGGAGCTAGGAGGGAGCAGGAAGGGTGTAGGGAGCAAGTGAAGCTCCTGCACCAGGTAGGTTTCCCAATCTCAGATAGGCCCCAACTCACCATCAGGCTAGTGGGTAATTGATAAGGGACGGCCCTAGGTTAGGGACGCTGCCCTTAGGTTCGGAAGGTGCCTTATTGTCCGGTCACAGTGGTCAGTGCTGTGAGGGCGGACAAGAGGGCATCGTGTCAGGCTGTAGTGCGTTGCTGCAGGGATAGGAGAGGCAGGTAGCGTGAGGCAACTGGGGGGGTCATAGCGGTAACCAATCCGGGGACCATGGCCCAGGGCCCGCGTTACGAGTAGTGTGGGTGCAGGGGGGGTCAGGGACCTACCTGCATAGGATAGGCGACCCCGTAGGCCCTAGGAGTTTTCCCCTAAAGTCATGCAAGGTTGCTGTGCTGTAGGGACGGTCACGTTGGTTCACGGAGTCAGTTAAGGACTTCTTTGGTTACTCTGTGCATCCGTGCAGAAGGTTGGGCGCCGTTCTTCGCTGTGGCTGCAGAGGCTATCCTTGTGGGATCGTCCTGGAGAGGGGTTCCGGTGTTCTTCGGTCGCCGGATCCTTTGTGAAGCCAGTTGCAGATCCGAGCACGGGAGTGCTCGGCAGGTACTCTAAATCTACAAGTGCACCAACAAGGCCTATCACACTCACACGGGACATAGTGGCTGCGCAGTCACACATATCATTCTTACTGTGGAGGTGAAGGAGGAGGTAGAGGTAGCGTCTTGCATGACGCCGTGTATAGTGTCGCCTCTAGGGAGGGACACCGGTTAATATATGTACATGTGTATGAGATTGCCTGCCAGTAAAGTCATTGATTGTTTTACCTACGTGTGGAGTGATATGTGTATATTTCCTGCGAGGAACCACTCCCCCTCTGGTGGGAGCCATCGCAGGTGGAGGCGCTGCACTACAGGTGACACAGCACATAGTAGCGGCTTGCTAGCGATAGGAAGCAGGGTTACAGATAGGAACATATGTTGGGTCTTAAACCTGTATTATTGATGTTGCTTCAAAGACCAGTGCACTTTTTTTTAATCCTCTGCAATGCCTGATTTAACCCCTGCTGGTTCCAAGATTCCCTCTACAGATACAAGCTTGCCTTTCTCTGCAGTACCTGGTACTATAACCACTGCAGATTTTCAGACTTTCACTTCCAAAACAAACCTGCCTTTCCCTGGCTCCTCTGCAGTGGTATAACCACTGCTGGTTCTAAAGACTCCACTTCAGAGAGAAGTTATATTTCCCTGATTACTCTGCAGTGCCTGGTGCGACCACTAATGCTAACTCACAGGTTTCCATTTCAAAGACACAAGTACTTCCCATTGTGTTTCCTGTATTATGTGATACCCTCGCAATGTGCGATATTTCTATTATTGAGTCTAAAGCCTCAAATATAAAAACAAGTTCCTGTTTCTCTGGTTTCCGTGCTGTGCTTGATATTTCTATTGCTAATTCCAAGGTTTCTGTTTTAAAGATGCATTCACTTTTCAGTAGTGTTTCTGGGGGGTTTTGTTTCCCTATTTCTGATTATATGGTTATCACCTTGAAGACAAAATGATCTCTCACCGACTGCTGTTCAGAGCCCGAGATACCCATTTCTGATTCTATGTGCGATGGGTATGTAGCCAGGTCCTCCGGTACCACCCCTTCTTACCCTGGTGCTAGTGGGAGCTGCCGGGGCGGCCGCGGCACCGGGGACTCCCGGAGGTATTGGCTCAGGGCGCCACCATGATATGCGTGATTTGCGCATGCGCAGTAGCGTGATAGTTGCGACGGCCCCTACAGATAGAGTTGCGCATGCGCAGTGATACAGGAGAGGCGGCCATTTTAGATAGGAGCATCCCTAGCGGCGGCCATTACCAGGGAAGGCTCTGTGTGGGACTAAAAGTCCCATGAGCCTCAGGGAGTTGGGATACCAGGTGGTCACAGCAGCCAATGGGGTTGTCGGAACTCTCTGCTCTCTGATTCTGAAACATTCCGCGCGCTGGAGAAAACAGGCAATTGGTGACAGTTTGTGCTGGGAGGCAAGGGGAGAGAAGGTGCGTAGTGCAGGGGGTCAGTGACCCACTGCATAGGCCAGAATATTCCCCTAGGCCCCACCGCAGGCCCTGAGTCACCACCAGCTTGTGGTACTGCAGGGAACAGCCCTAGATAGGGACTTTACCATTTACTGATAGTAGCAGTCAGGGACACAGCATCTTCCTGAGCTACAAGGTGATCTGTAGTTTGGGATCAGACTGCATTGTGGAGTCAAGCCTCGTGAGAGACCTCCCTGACAGGAACTACCCGTGAGAGACGACGTTGGATCTGCGGATCCTTTTCGAAGTATCAGCGACCAGGTGCTGGAGCGCCCGGCAGGTATTATTATAAAGTGCACCAACACCGGTACCTACAGGCGCTGATCCCATCTTGGGGGGTGGATTTCTTGGGGACATTAAAGGTTAAGTGACCAAGGGACTGGTCCAGTACATTGGACACGGTGTGGGGTGCACACGGTGGTGGGGAAGGGACACTTGCACAGTGGGTGCACTTTGAACTACTGGTATATAGCTATATCATTCTTATATGTGTATATGTCATTCAAGCTTATAACTGCCATATAAGTGTGTATGTTCGCTAATGTTATTTCATGTATATGTGTTATTAGGCCCAACATATATATATATATATATATATATATATATATATATATATATATATATATATAGTAAACTGTTACATATACTTGTGGTTTGTTATTATTGTTCTTGTCCAGGGGAATCTCACATCTAGGGGATCCTGGGCAAGTGGAGGCGTTACCATTTACTATTGTTGCCCCAGGCTCCCAGATAGCGGAGGCTCAGATCTCGGTGAGCCAGCAGGTATATACAGCATCCTGTCTAGTCAGCAGGAAAGAGGGTTACAGGTATGTGAACCACACAGAAGTTTTTTAAGCAAAAAGTGTGAGCACAGTACCGCTGATGCTTAAAAGCTTCCTAAGGTAAAGAGGAAGATATAGAAGAAAGGAGGTTCTCAGCTTACCGGGGAAGTTGCAGAAGTAAATAAAGAGGACCCTGCAACATCAGGAAAGCATGTGTTAGAAAGGAGCCGAGATATGCTGCAGCCTAGAGTGACTAGCAAAATTGTCCCAGGAGTGGTGGCAAAGAAAAAGGCTGGGCAAAAGAAAGATGAAGCCTTGAATCTAGATAAAGATGCCTTAACACAGACACTTCAATCTGCATGGAATGAGATTTGTTGCTTATGGGGACAATTGGATAAAGAGCAAGGAGCCAAGGCTGAACTACAAAAGTGTCTGTCCACAGCTAAGTGTGTATTTGTGGAGAAAGAAAAGCATCAGTTGAGTCACATGGAGGACTCGTCGGATAATCTGGAGAGGTCATGCACTGATGCCTCCATGTACCAGAGTTTCTTTGACCAAGTTGGTGCAGCATTGAAAGGATCTCAGAGGGAAGTTCAATCTTAGCACAGAGCTGGAAACCTCTCTGGAGAGGATTTGCAGTTTCATCACAGAGGTACGCTCATTGTGAGAGATCTTCGAAGGGTTTAGTAGTGGTTTCGAAACTGTAAACCAAGAATAAATGAATCTGCAAGAAATAAATTCAATTTTGACTGCTCATGTCCAGTGAAGGAAATATGAAACTATGAATTAGGATTGAAGAAACCATTAGTACGAGAAAAGTAAAGGATGCAATTGGCACTGGAAGAAGCAGAAGGTGCCTTGGAAAAGGAAAGAGGCAAGCCCTATGTTTCCAGTTAGAACTTTCTAAATTCAGAACAGACTCTGAAAGTGAAGCATCCTAACACTTCAGAGATATTACAGAGCTCTTATCCAAGGAAGGATAGGGAGAGTTAGCAGCGCAAATGCTTCACAACTGTCGTCATACTGGCTGCCTACAGAGGGATGAAAGTTAGTCTGCTTTAGAGCCAGAATAAAGCAGCCTGCATTCTTCAGTCGATTTGGAGAATGCACCTCTGACTGACGGGGCCTGAGACGCCAACACCGGCAGACCCCCGCTGTTGGCGGCCCTGCCTGTGAGATATGCTAATAGCTAGATTAGCTTCATCTGTGAGCAGTTCAAACGTATAATGTCACAGTAATGCGACTCATCTGCTGATCTGCTCACACGGCTAAAGCTACAGCCTAGAAAATCAGTGGTTGTGGGCCGTACACCATTCCAGTCATTAGCTTGGTACTTTGGGCTTATCAACCCTCTATAGTTGGCATGGATATCCTTTTAGGTAATGTGGGATGTGACTCCTTTAAATATACATTAGCATATCTCCCAGCCAGGTACCTCAGGTGTGCTCCTTTTTCAGAACAGAAATGTCTTCCTAATTTTTTTTTGAGGGACGTTTGAGGGGCTATATATACACACAACTTGAGACACTACTAAATCTCTCCCTCGTCCATTCAGATGAGAGTTTAATGACCGATTTGGTCTAAACAATCTATGCAATTCCAGAAAACGGATTTGGACTATTTCGTCCATCTCTACTTGATAGTAATGTTGTGTAGCCCTGGTTCCTAGCGAACACAGGCCACTACCATATGCTGTAGTACCTGTAGGCTCACAGGGTCTGAGCCTCTGCCACGGAGAGCCTGGGGTACACACAACACCTATAATTTGGTGCAGCGCCTCCACCTGCGATAGCTTCCGCCCGAGGGGAAGTGGGTCTTCGCAGAACTCATGTACATAACACACACAGCAATGTCCTTTAACCAATCAACTTTACTTGCATAAACTATATATGGATTACCAACAGGTGTCCCTCCCTAGATGAGACACTATACTCGGCGTCTCGTAGAACGCTCACCCTCCCGTCTCCCTTCACCGGGTGATCCCACCCCGTGTCCATCTCCCCTTGGGAATAGTTCTCCCACCCTCCAGTGAGTCAATGAATGTGTATGAGTGTGACTGCGCAGCCACTGTGTCCTGGATGAAAGATGGTACCGTTGGTGCACTTTCGAATTACCTGCCGGGCACTCCAGTACCCGGTGCAGCTACAATCTTCACAAAGGATCAGCGAGGTGTAGATGACGTCACCCGTAGGTGCATAGGGCGATCCCACCCAGACACGCTGCGGCTCAATAGCGGGGTCTGAGCCCAGACCTCCCGCTCACTTGGAACTGTCCCGGTGGTGATAGTGTGGCAATAAAGGGAACCGGAACCTAACTATGGCCAGTCCCTAGCTCTGCTTGTCTCTATGGGGACTCAGGGCCTAACTGGGCCTGGGGCATGCGGCCTATGTAGGGGGCGGTCTGCCTCCCCACACCGAAGCTCCTTCTCCTCTCCTCTCCAACTCTGCCCTCACGTGCGCGCAACCACTTCCTTTTCCTCCTGGCCTCGCACCTCATTGGTCCAGGCGCATCACGGGGACTCGCGGGGGCTGCTGGGACGTGTCAGGCACTACCTCCTTCGCGGGCTTTTCCTCACCCTCGATCTGCGCATGCGCAACCTCTGCTAGGCTAAGTCTGCGCTGACGCCAACCACAACATGGCGGCTCCCTATGCGGAACCTCCGTTATCGGAGTGTTCCTAAACTGCAGCATACCCACCCATAACAACCGAAAAGGGTGGAAAGAGGGTCCTGGCTACATCCTCCCCCCTGCGGATTCCAACGACCCCGCTTGGACGATACCTTACTTGGCACAACGTTATATAATGGAAAATACCTAACATAACATTCTTCCTCTAAATCAGATTGTACATCTCACTAAACATCATAATTACTGATTTCACTCGATTGCAAGCCCACTGCTGAGCCTCATAGTGGGGTGCCCCAACTTGATCGTAGGCCATCCTCATTGGAGGTTGCCCATTCCTCTGACTTCGCCTTAACTGCTGTTCGGTCACTCCCACGGGAGAGTGACTATCTGAGTCTTGCACCTGGAGTTCTTCCCTTGAGGGGGTTGCGATCTCTACATTGTCCAGAATGGGTACAAAGCACGGGCTCAGTGGATCCAACACCGAATCTTCCGGAGCCACCCCCTGAGGCGAGCGCTCCCGGAGCCCTTTACCCGAAGCTCCGCTGGGAGGTGCTCTCTGTGGAGGGCCCCTTTGAGAGGTTCCCTCTTGTGGATCTTCCGGAACATTGGAGTTCCCTGACTCTTCTTCTTCCATTGATATCTCCCCATCCAACGAGGATGATGGCCATTCCAAATCCCCCTCCTCCACTCGGGGAATAGGGAGTAAATGATTCCGATGCCAGGTCTTCACCCGGCCCTCCGAGTCTTTAATGCGGTAGACTGTAAGCCCAGGCATTTGAGAGGCTACTTCATACACTCCCTCCCGCCATTGGTCAGCCAACTTATGTTTCCCTGGTACTCCCAGGTTACGGAGAAGCACTGCATCGCCAGGTTTAATGTCTCTGTGTTTAACTTTATGACCATACCGCCTTTTATTCCCGGCATTCAGTTTTTCGGTAGGTAGGCCCGTTGCAGATTCTCTTGCAATCGCTGCACCTAGTGGAAATGTGTAGTATTATGTACTCCATCCGTGGAGACTCTCAACCGTATGTCCACAGGCAGTCTAGCTTCTCGGCCAAACATGAGAAAGTAGGGTGAGAACCAGGTGGAATCGTGTCGCGTGCAATTGTAAGCATGCACTAATGTTTCCACATGCCGACTCCATTCAGTCTTTTCCACTCCCGTTAACGTGCCTAACATGTCTAGTAAAGTACGGTTGAACCATTCCGGCAGTGCATCCCCTTCGGGGTGGTATGGAGTAGTGCGCGACTTATTGATATGCAATAGTTTCAGCAGTTCTTTTATTAACTTGCTTTCGAAGTCTCTTCCTTGATCTGAATGGAGGCGTTGAGGAAGCCCATAATGCATGAAGTACTTCTCCTAGAGCACTTTGGCCAATGTAATGGCTTTTTGATCTTTGGTCGGAAAGGCCTGGGCATAGCGGGTATAGTGATCTGTGATGACCAACACATTCCTTATGCCACGGCTATCAGGTTCGATAAACAGGAAGTCCATACATACTAAGTCCATGGGTCCCGTACTTTTTAAGTGGCCCATTGGGGCGGCCCTGGTGGGTAAGGTCTTCCGCTGAATATACCGCACACACCGTCAGCAGTGATACTCTACTGCTTCTCTCATCTTTGGCCAAAAAAACCTATCTCTCACTAGTCCAAAAGTCTTGTCTACCCCCAAATGGCCGTGTTCATCGTGTAGAGCCTTCAGTACCAAGTAATGCAGTCTTTTTGGCAGTACTAATTGTCTTCTGTTCGGGTGATTATGATACTCCACAACTCGGTATAGCAAATTGTCTCGTATTTCAAATTTGTCCGCTTCCCGCATTAGTAGACCTCCTACATCCCCCGGGGCCTGTCGGAGGAGGGCCGGGCGATTTTGTCGGATGGCATAACGAATGGCCCCTGCGACCGGGTCTTGTTCTTGGTATCGTACCATATCTTTCCAGGCGATGATCTTGTCTGGCGTAACATGCATACCACTGGGGTCTCCATAGGCTTCCGGGATGGCCTTTGAGGTACACCCTAGAGAGTCAGCCACTCGTAATTCGGAGAATGCCACTTGGTCATTGACTATGGCAGCTGTACCACATAGAGCCCTTATTCCGGGTCCCGGAATTTCTTCCCACTAATCTTCGTCGGGGGTAGTGGCCAGCCCTGGTCGCCTAGACAGGGCATCCGCTCCAATGTTCAGGGGGCCTGGCTTGTATTTCAAGGTGAAAGTGTAATTGAATAGAGCGGCCAACCAGAGATGCCCGGCCGCGTCGAGTTTGGAGGAGGTCATGATGTAGGTGAGAGGATTATTGTCGGTCCGCACCTCGAAAGCCACACTGTACAAATAATCACGAAGTTTGTCCACAATGGCCAACTTGAGGGCCAAGAACTCAAGTTTGTGCACGGGGTAGTTCTGCTCACTGGCAGTAAGACTGCGGCTGATATATGCTACAGGTCGCAACCCCTCGGGATTCTTTTGATGTAATACTGCTCCTAGGCCGTTGAGGCTAGCATCCACATGTAGTATGTACGGTTGTTCGGGGTTGGCATAGGCCAGCACGGGGGCCGCCGTCAGACTCTGTTTCAGATCCGTAAAGGCCTGTTCACACTCTGGTGTCCATTTGTCCCCGAAGGACTGTCGGGCAGTTGTGGCCTTCCGGCCGGTATCCTCCGGATATATTTTGAGGAGGCCGTTGAGGGCTTTGGCCCGCCTGGAGTACCCTTCCACGAACCGGCGATAGTAGCCGCAGAACCCCAGGAACGACCGCAACTCCCCCACATTGTCAGGGCGGAGCCAATTGACAATAGCTTCTATCTTGGCGGGGTCCGTAGCAATTCTCTCGCCGGACACTATGTGTCCCACGTAAGTCACCGAGGTCCGGCAGAAGCGTCATTTATCCAAGGAGAGTGTGAGCCCTTCTTGCGCTAATCGGTCAAGTACTTTCAAGAGTCGAGCCTCGTGCTCTTCCAGGGTTTTCCCGAAGACAATGATGTCATCTAAATACACGAGGCATTCTCGGGGGTTCAAGTCACCTAGAGTCTTCTCCATTAGCCGCTGGAAGGTGGCGGGGGCACCACATATGCCTTGGGGCATACGTGTGAATTGATAGAACCCTAGGGGGCAGACGAACGCTGTCTTCTCTTGATCCTCTAAGCTCATAGGTACTTGGTAGTAGCCGGACCGAAGGTCCAGGACACTGAACCATTGGCTCCCATGTAGGGTATCCAGGATTTCTTCTATGCGGGGAAGATTATACTGGTCCGGTACCGTTCGATTGTTCAGTGTCCGGTAGTCAACACACAACCTCACGGTCCCATTCTTCTTTCGCACGACCACTATGGGTGAGGCGTAAGGGCTTCGGGATTCTGTGACAATTCCGGCTTCTTCCATTTCGTTGATTGCAGCTCATACATCCTCTACGTCCCTAGGGGCTAGCTGACGGGAACGCTCCCGGAAGGGTTTGGTATCAGCCATCCTAATGGTGTGCTGGGCGTTGCGACTACACCCCACATCCATTTCCCTAGTAGAGAATACTGATCGTCGTTCTTCCAGCTGTACTCGTAATCGTTCTTTCCAGGCGTCCGACAGTCCGGATGAACCGAAGTCAAAATCTAACGGCGATCCGGGTTCATCCACTCCGGTAGTCTTTACCTGTACGGCTTCATCCACCAAGCTGACAGGGTAAATTCTCCCTATTCGCTGTCCCGCGTCGATGGCCAGGGGGAAGGGCGAAAGATTCTGCACCATCACATAAATTCGACGGGGGATGGCTGTTGGCCAATCCTGGAATTCCGGCACTAGCCGATATCCTCGGCGGACATCTTCTTCGGGGGTGCTTTCTAAAGAAAACAGCTGCTCCTCGTCTACTCATTCAGCGTAGGCACACCAGGCGGGTATCCTCTGCGTCTCGCCGGGTAAGAGTCTGGTCAACCCTCCCTGCCCGCAGAACAACAGTCCGCAGTCCTCTGAGGAGGATAGAGGAGGAACTGGATCCATCTGGACCAGCTGCAACTGTAGGCTGGACATGGGCAGTTCGTTGGCTTCGTGTAGATAGGCCCGGATGACGGCTTGTACAATGTCCGCATTCGTGCCTAGGATGATCGGGTACTTAGGTGTATCTTTGGGTTCGGGGCACACCAAGGCGTCCACCTTCATGGGGTGAGACTTCCCCGTGTTGAGCTGCTGTATCTCCAGATCTACAGTCACCAGCCCATCGATGGGGTAGTCGTCATTACTTAAGCCTCGTACTTTGATATGCCCTGCCGCTCTCAGAGGCCGCTTCTGGAGGTGTCGATCATAGAACCCCCGATATATGATGGTGACTTGAGACCCCATGTCCAGTAGTGCGGAGGAGTAAATCCCGTCCACTAACACCCGGATCAACGCTACCGGTCCCACGCGGTTACCCTCCTCTTCGGGGTCTTCGCCACTTTGGGTGGACACCGGAGTTTCTGGGCCGACTGCATACACACCGCAGACCATGGCATGGGGCGTGAACTTCTTGGGTGACGGGCTTCGGTGGCGAGACTCTCCCATCCGACAATCGTAGGATATATGTCCTTTCTTCCCGCATTTGTAGCAGGACATATCCCGGGGTGGGGTACGGCGATCATACGGAGGCGAGGTTCGCCCCGCGTATTTCGGCCGTTCAGGACCTGGTTTGTCTGGTGGTTCCTCCTTCTTTTCAGCACTTCCTTTTGGCTTAGTGCTGCTGACTACTTTAGCCTTCTGGGGAGAGTGAAGCATAAGATGCGTCTCGTGCTCTTTGACTTGCTTTAAGAGTTTGATAAACGAGGGAGGGGGCCCTCGAGTTAGATTGTCGTGAATCATGTTTGCTATAGGGTGAGTAGGACTGGACCCTCGTAGGTATTGTTTGCGGAGGTATTCGTCCATCTGGGAGGCAGCCACATATTTATGATGCAGCAGGGGCCCAAGGGAGATTTGCACTCGGTGTATATAGGCAGACAGGTCTTCACCATCCTTTTGATTGATGGCATAGTATTTGGCCCACAAGGCCCCATCATCCTCGGTCCCGCTATATGCCTCAACTAGGAACTCGATCATCATAGGTTAGGTTAGGTCGGGGTACTGCTCTCGATGAATGCTGATCAATGTGGATGCCGGGGGTCATAAGCACTCCATGAGTCGTTGCTGTTTCACCACGTCGGTGCAAGACCATTCCTCCATTACTCCCCTAGTGTGCTCCTTCCACGGGTCTATCCCATCCTCTCCCGTGGGCACAGGTAGCGTCCCCGAGAAGGCCTTTAATTTCCGGTAGCTTTGTGAATGCGTGGCTAAGGTAAGTGCTTCTACTAATGGCGGTAAGCTGGAGGGGGCGGTTAACTGGTCTATCTTGTTATTGAGTTTCTGCAGGATATCACTACGTACCCCTACTTCGGCGGATGCGCTAGACCCAGGATAGCTATATTCCGACTGACAGCTGGCCGCCTCGCTTGCGGGATAGCGAGCAAAAGGAAGTGTGGGGTCGTCATCATCTAGTTCCCCCACAGGAGGGTCCCGAAGTGGATAGACAAAAGGGCTGCTGCCAGGTGGAGCATCGGGCAGCGGCAGATATTGAGGGACGGCAGGTTCTAGTACTACTAGGTCTCGCCGGCAATCTACTAGCAAAGTGTTCCATTTACCATCTTGGTCTATGAGCACATCTACTAGGCGGGCTTTGGCAGAACCCGGTAGTTGTCGTAGGGCCATTTGCAAAGTCTCTAAAGGTAAGGCCATAGGTACTCGTGTCACAGCTACGGCGCGGCGGGCAGGCGTGCGCATTTGCCGCACCCAGTCGCGTATTTCCTGATGGGAAGGAAGGGCCATTGTGGCGGTAATTTTGTTTCAAGGGGCACCCCAGGTCTAAGCTCTCAGCAGCACCTCCAAATGTAGCCCTGGTTCCTAGCGAACACAGGCCACTACCATATGCTGTAATACCTGTAGGCTCACAGGGTCTTAGCCTCTGCCACGGAGAGCCTGGGGTACACACCACGCCTATAATTCGGTGCTGCGCCTCCACCTGCGACAGCTTCCGCCCGAGGGGAAGTGGGTCTTCGCAGTTCTCATGTACATAACACACACAGCAATGTCCTTTAACCAATCAACTTTACTTGCATAAACTATATATGGATTACCAACAGGTGTCCCTCCCTAGATGAGACACTATACTCGGCGTCTCGTAGAACGCTCACCCTCCCGTCTCCCTTCACCGGGTGATCCCACCCCGTGTCCAGCTCCCCATGGGAATAGTTCTCCCACCCTCCAGTGAGTCAATGAATGTGTATAAGTGTGACAGCGCAGCCACTGTGTCCTGAATGAAAGATGGTACCGTTGGTGCACTTTCGAATTACCTGCCAGGCACTCCAGTACCCGGTGCAGCTACAATCTTCACAAAGGATCAGCGAGGTGTAGATGACGTCACCCGTAGGTGCCTAGGGCGATCCCACCCAGACACACTGCGGCTCAATAGCGGGGTCTGAGCCCAGACCTCCCGCTCACTTGGAACTGTCCCGGTGGTGATAGTGTGGCAATAAAGGGAACCGGAACCTAACTATGGCCAGTCCCAACTCTGCTTGTCTCTACGGGGACTCAGGGCCTAACTGGGCCTTGGGCATACGGCCTAAGTAGGGGGCGGTCTGCCTCCCCACACCGGAGCTCCTTCTCCTCTCCTCCCCAACTCTGCCCTCACGTCCTTTTCATTCTGGCCTCGCACATCATTGGTCCAGGCACATCACGGGGACCTGCGGGGGCTGCTGGGACCCGTCAGGCTCTACCTCCTTCGCGGGCTTTTCCTCACCCTCGATCTGCGCATGTGCAACCTCTGCTAGGCTAAGTCTGCGCTGACACCAACCACAACATGGCGGCTCCCTATGCGGAACCTCCGTTATCGGATTGTTCCTAAACTGCAGCATACCCACCCATAACAACCGAAAAGGGTGGAAAGAGGGTCCTAGCTACAGTTGTCTGGTTGTTTTATCTTTAATTCCATCAGAAATAATATTAAGTGAGTTGTGTTAGAGGTACTAATTCCACACACAATCTATTTTATATAAATATGTTCAGCTTTTTAATAAAAAAAATAATAAAAAATCAGATTATTGAATAATCGCCTAAACTGTGAACCAGGCAGTGTAAAAAGACTCAATAAAGCACAGTGCTCCAGCAGTTTTTAAGAAGCTGTACCTCTATTTTAATGATTTCAAAAGGTGTGCTATGGTAATAGCAGTAAGGTGTCTTGATGCTGGACCACGTATATATTACCTCTGCAAGGCGGCATCCAGAAGGCTTTTATCAGAACCCCATGACCATACCACCACCATAAATACTCAGAAGCTACAAGGATTCACTTATTCGCGTTATGCTGGTCATTCAAGTTCCTGAAAATGGCCTGAACTTTATGTAATGACCGCACCAGAAAAGCAGCCAGGTACATCATGTAGATTATCATCCAAGCGCATACCCGGAGAGTGAACAATTACTTTTGTTTATGTCTGTTTGATATTTTAATATAAATTATTGCTGCTTCTGGTCCAAGATGTAGTGGACAACTATGCCAACATTTTAGCAAAAATGACAATTCTGTATGCGTGCTGACGTGTTTGAGCCCCCACAAAATGGTACAAATGAACAAAAATATGGAATGCTGCCACTGGGAAGTAGATAACTGGCATTGGTTATTCTTATGTACACTCATGAGTGCTGATGGTATGTCATGGGCAGGATGGAACTGGTGGCATCCCAGTCAGCCAGCTCAGTGAGCCGCAGTTTAACATGTAAATCTGAGGGTTGCAGGGATGACGCAACAACACGTGGGTGTTCTGAGCAGGGCTTTGCCCTTTTCCAGCAAGGGTGGTTCAAGTCCAGCATATAAACATATAGCAAGGACCAGTGTCCCAATTTAACAGGCCTTTTGTCAAGCTGTTCGCCCTCCAGTTTCAGGGTATGCTTCTTTTATTCATACAGGAACCAGGCGCAAGTGAAGTCTGGGGGTTTTCAAGCCCCTTAACGAGGCAGCTGGGACCTGGTTAATTAACCCAGTATTTTCAAAGCTGGGATTAACCAGGTAACTGCTGGACTGGAGACCTATACATTGGTCTCCCAGGCATATTGAATTCACCCTGTCATTCTGAAGCTCTCACTTCTCATTCAATTTCTCTCACTGGACCCTGCCGCTTTGACCCACTAATTCAATAACCTCTTTGTACAGTTGCGATAGCAACTTTGGTGAAACAATCTAGCCTATTGGATAAGGATGGGCAGGCTTTCTTTTGAAAATTTGAGCCAAAACAAGAGTCTCATTTTTGGTTTCTAGATGTGTGGGTTTTTTTTGTTGTGTATTTTTTTTTTTAAATAAACTGGCCAAACTTTTGGGCTCACATTTATATTTGTTTTAAATCCAAAACTTGAAACAAAATCAGCTGAGTTCTAGCACAACCAACACACATGAATGTTTTAGAACCTAAACCAAGAAACCTATGTACAGCAAGTGCTCCCCTTTACTACTGGGTATTTTCCAGCAAGTCTTAGTGCATTTGAGTAGCTTCCTAAAACCTTCCCCATGTATAAAGCTAAAAGGCTGCATATAATCGGCAAGAATATTGGCCAATTTGACATTCAGCATAAGACCCCTATCGTGTGAGTGACGGTACATACGTTCGCACCT
The DNA here is from genome assembly GCF_040206685.1 of Ascaphus truei. Taxonomy (NCBI): domain Eukaryota; kingdom Metazoa; phylum Chordata; class Amphibia; order Anura; family Ascaphidae; genus Ascaphus; species Ascaphus truei. The sequence continues at coordinate 62,507,411 of NC_134487.1, forward strand.
TATCAAAAGCTGTGTGAACCATGGGTTGGTGTAGTGGATAAGACAAAACTATCCAAGTCTTTGTCTACTGCCAGAGGGCCTCATTACCCAAACATATGCTGCCCACTCCAAGTATGAGCTTGTGCTGGAGCAGTGATCATCATCATCTATCTATCTATCAGTACATTATCATGAGGACCTTCACTGCTAAAACCCTCTGTGTTATTGATTACCAGGAATTGTACCATATTTCAACAAATGTGTGATGGTAGGGGGTAACCAGGTGCTCAAATAAAGGTTAAACCCGTTTTGGTTACCCCTGATCTGTGTATAAGGGTCCAAGAGAGTTAGCTCATGGGCCCAGCAACATTGTACTTTTTCCATGTACTGTATGCAATAAAAGTGTTTTATGTGCTCTGCCCTTTCCGAACATGCCAGCAAGCAGGGATTGCTAGGGTATGAGTTTCAAGGTTTTTTTGCGGAGGATCCGTTAACAGAATGTGCCTAGGAGGTTGGGGTCCGGAGTTGCCGGTTCCCCCATAAATGTACCCGGGAATCATGCCTGATTCTTGGATACATGTTGACACATTGTCCTAGCAATATCTCCCCTTGAAAACGCAAGCGCGACTCACCACTAGGGTACCCTGCTTCAGCATAGCCCAGAAATGAGAATGAGGCACATGAATGGATAGGTATCTCTGTAGTTGAGGGAATCCCTAGGTTAAGGGGGGTACCCCAGCTAGTGCCAAGGTGACCCAGAACCAGTGTAGGGTTTGTGGTTGCCCCAACCGTATATAAGGTTGAAGGGGGACTGAGAGTCCAGCATGAGACTCATAGAAAATGAGACTCATAGGAATAAAAGTACAGCATCTTTCTTATTCTGTCCCCTGTACCCAGAGTCTCAGAAGTATATTAAAACATATATACAGGCATACCCCGCATTAACGTACGCAATGGGACCGGAGCATGTATGTAAAGCGAAAATGTACTTAAAGTGAAGCACTACCTTTTTTCCCACTTATCGATGCATGTACTCTCCTGCAATCATCATATACGTGCATAACTGATGGAAATAACGCATTTGTAACAGGCTCAATAGTCTCCCCGCTTGCGCACAGCTTCAGTACAGGTAGGGAGCCGGTATTGCTGTTCAGGACGTGCTGACAGACGCATGCGCGAGCTGCCATTTGCCTATTGGGCGATATGTCCTTACTCGCGAGTGTACTTAAAGTGAGTCTCCTTAAAGCGGGGTATGCCTGTAGTGTATTAAAATATACTTTAATAATGTAAGGTAACGTGCTTTTATATTCGGAACCGATGTCCAAATAGGCTGCCCGAGCTAAACCATAGGCGCCGGTAAGTCTGCTAGATATCGGAGTTCAAAGCAGTCAAAGGATGCCAGAGGTGTGAATAGCATTTGGGCAGTGGGGAAAGATGGAGTACCAAGTCCGGGGATCAATGGCAGTGGTCCAGGCTTCCACTTACTCAGCCAAACCTGGTGGAGCCTGTCCCAGCAGGTGGCATTGAGATAGCCAGGGATGGAGGTGGCAGATTTCCCGCTGACCCGGCTTGGCTCTGATTGGTTGCTGGGAATTTTCCCATGCGATGATTGGCTGCTGAGTTTTGTGAATGTAACTCACAATACTATAAAGAACATGTGAGCCAACCAGATTCAAGTTCTCCGGTAGTAAGAACGTGAGTAGGCTTTTCAAAGTTGCTCTTGCACAAATAGCAGAGCAACCAGCTTCGATTTCAAGCCCGAAAAGCCTGCCTGCCAGAAACTAAGTTTCGACTTTCGCACCCAAGTTCCCAAAATCAAATGCGGTTGGGATTTCATGCCGATTTGAGTTCAAGAGGATTTGTGGTAACTCGCAGTCAAGAAAGTCCAAGTTCTCAGAAGAGAAGGGAGTGGTGGCATGTGAAACTTCATGCCGATTTGAGTTCCAGGGAATTCCGGGCTAAGTCCCGGTCAGGGTAAAACTCTTATTTAGAGTTCCCTGCACTTAGGAAAGTCTAGTTTTCGACCCCAGTAAGTGTGTCTTTTTGTCTGTATTTTGTGTTCCATCGTGTGCAAGCAGGCACTTTCTGCTGGTACGCGTATGCATATTGACCCGGCCAAATCTCCCCTTAAAAACATAGTAGTAACTCACCAATAGGATGTCTTTATTAAACATATTCCCAGCCTGGATTATAAAGTGTGAAAAGTGTTTTAACTGTGAAGGTATTGGTGTCTACCCAGGCAGCCTATCTACATAGGTGCCAGGATGTCTGCATAGACATCGGAGTTCAAAGGAAAGATGCTGTCCAGAGGTGACAAAACCTGTTGGTGAGTGCGAATAAACTTCAATTTATTTCATTACCTTGTTTTGCTCAATGAATGATCCTGATAAAAAAAAGTGTATATCGCCTTGTCTTCCATGACAACATTTGCTACTGTTTGTGCCCTTATCAGATTTTAAACTTATTTTCCATTGTCAAGGGAGGCCAGGACTTTTAACCAATTTCCTTTGAACTCCGATGTCTATGCAGACATCCTGGCACCTATGTAGATAGGCTGACTGGGTAGACATCAATACCTTTACAGTTACAACACTTTTCACACTTTGTAATCCAGGCTGGGAATATGCTTAATAAAGACATCCTATTGGTGAGTTACTACTATGTTTTTAAGGGGAGATTTGGCCGGGTCAATATGCATACGCGTACCAGCAGAAAGTGCCTGCTTGCTGGGTACTTCCACCGGAGAACCGGTAAATTGGGTCCTGACCCCGTATCCATATTCTGAGTACAGATTGACTCAAATATCCCCCTCACACACCAGAAATCTCTGCTTCCCTGCCAACTTGGAAATGTGAAAATATAAAACACTGTTTAATAGTCATGCATTGGAACATTACACCCAAATACATTATCTGACTAATCCCATATTACCTGGGGAACCTTAGACCTGTGGGAGAACTGGGGCTGTGATACTTGGGTTAAAAAAACAGGATTCTGGGGGACCTGGTGTAGCCCCGGTGTAAGTCATCTCTCGTGTTCACGAAACATGCCTGCACGTCAGGGAGAATTACGGGACTACCGGTATCTTTGTCCCCCGAATTCCTGCAAACAAAACAAATACATTTTGACCCAAATATCCCACCTGAAACTTACACTCCCGAAGTTTCATGTTTCTGGGACAAGGGGAAAAGGTAAAGCCCAAAACAGGTCAGGGTTTTCCTATATTTTACGTGGGACTTCCATAATACACCTCGTCTTCAACTACAGACGGGTACCCGCAAATCATACACTATTTGTGGGTAACAATAGTACTACCGGTAACTCCAGTCAGCAATACTTTATACAGTTTTTAACCCTAGTTGCCCCCAATATACACATCCTTAACCTCCTGCTCCCAATGTCCCTGTCCAGCAGCTATTTCCTAACAAGGATCCTAAATACAGCTGGCATCCCTAGCTTACATTCCTGCAGGGGACCGTAAAATGAGAACAGAATAACAGGGAAGTATATCAAAGTGCATAACTAGACCCAAGAGCTGACACTTTCAACCATAGAAAATATACTGGACACCTAACAAGCTCCTATTGAACCCCCAAAATAACCACAACATATATATAAGCATATGAATGTCACAGAGGAGTGCTACTGAGCATGGTAATATATATTTAAAACCAGAGACAGAACATAAAACACAGACAAAGCTCAGTTTTAGCACATCCAGTGAAAATCATACATGGTACAGTGCCTAAATATATATGTATTAATATCTATTAAGTAAAATGGTCTTTTAGTTTGACATTTTTGGCCAAAACTAATAGATAATAGATATTTATCTTAATAGATATTTATACATATATATTTAGGCACTGTACTGTGTATGATTTTCACTGGATGTGCTAAAACTGAGCTTTGTCTGTGTTTTATGTGCTGTCTCTGGTTTTAAACTTTCAACCATAGAAAAACATTTTTTAGGGGCAGGCAGCCAGCCTTCACCTTTATTATGAAGGCCGGTACCCCCTACCATCCCAGCCATGTAGCCTTATGACAGGTCATGGTAAGTGCAGAAGTACTTAGAGGAGCCCTCTCTTTAAAATTGCATGTCACAAACAACAAGTAACTGCACACTCTTCCTCACAAGAGATGGGGGAATTTTCTGCCTAAATCCGACGCGGGTTGGCCAGTTCCTTTTTCACAGATTAGTCTAACAAAGGCAGATGAGTAAAAATCCGACCGACGGATTGCAAAGAGGAAGAGGAGTACTAATTTAGAAGCATCTCTATATCTATATATATATATATATATATATATATATATATATATATATATATATATATATATATATATATATATATATATATATATATATATATATATATATCCCCTCAAACCTCTCCAAATAAATTAGGGAGATATGACTCTGTTGAAAAAGGAGTACACCCTGATCTGATGTTAACAGCCATTCAAGTTAATGTTATTTCATGTCAGATCAGTGTGCGATGCCTCATATCGGAGCTTGATGAAATCCGGCAGATGACTCATCCCACCACTAGTTGGTTCTTGCAAATAGGGCTTATGTACTCAGTACCGGGTACTATTACTTGATAAAGTACCATACATTTATATTGCTGGTTTGAGCAAGAAAAAAGGCACCCTTCCTAGTGTATATGAATGATCCATTATTGATCTTTTAGTACTGGTGGGGCATGTATTGCACGTGATAATGGACTAATTTTTTGTATTTGGAGACTCAACTGAACAGCTATGGGCACTTTATGCTGGAACGCAGTTAAACACCCAGGGAGATGCTAAATAAATAGAGCAGAAGTATTTTTGCACACAAAAGTATCATTTTGTGAGCATCAGGCTACATGAATGTACACCGTCATTACTAATTATAACCAAAGTACAGAAGAAAATCTATGCATCTATTAATACAGTGAATTAGGGAAGCTCTTCTGAGGTAATGTAATATTAATTAAATATCTAGCTGGGATTTAAAGGCTTGCATTGTAAACCATCATGTAAAATGACAGGCATGCATATTTAACAGAGTATAGAGAAGCAAGGAGCACAGCCAGTGTAGAAATATGCAGGAAGAGTCCTGTAGAAAAAAATGTAGGGCACAACTCCACGCTAAAACCGAGGGTGGTTTATTGAATAAGTGCACAGGGACAGAAACACAGCCCACACACCAACATGTTTCGTCCCACTTGATAAAGTCCCGTGGGACGAAACATGTTGGTGTGTGGGCTGTGTTTCTGTCCCTGTGCACTTATTCAATAAACCACCCTCAGTTTTAGCGTGGAGTTGTGCCCTACATTTTTTTCTACAGGACTCTTCCTGCAGATTTCTACACTGGCTGTGCTCCTTGCTTCTCTATACTCTGGTTCATTCTATCAGGATTGCACGCAGTGGAACTTCGTTATGGATGGATTTCGGATTCCTATACACTCAATGGAAAGGTAATGGGCAGTAGCCCTCATTTTGTTACCTTGGCCCCTATTAAGGGAAGTGTATATGTTAAGGGGGGAGAGCGGGGTAAACCACATTTGCGGTAGTCGTGCTGACTGACCGCTAGGTCCCATGTTTATGCCCCCCCCTTGACCCTTTTATTATACATATGTTGGAATGATTTATGGAAGTTCCCATCTACTTATATGCTGAAATACAGTTTGTGAGTCCAAACACATATATGAGCGTCAATCTCTACGTATATACATAATGCATATTTAACACGCAAGTATATATTTAGAACAAATTCATCTGTAACTGTCACTGTGGTACATGTACTAAAGCATTGGTTACTGACACGAGATTTCTGGCATTCAATACCTGAGAATACATTCTGGCAAACAATACCTGAGAATAAGAAGATTGAAATACCTGCCTTTGTTCCTCTGGTCTCCTTACTAATCTTAGAAATATGACAAATCCCTTTTGTATCAGTATATTACGTTGATTATCCTGTGTCTTTAAGATCTTTATGTCCAGCTAAAATGGTTATTACTATATAATAACTATATATATATATATATATATATATATATATATATGTATATAAATATATATATACAGCTAAACCCCATTATAACGCGGTCCTCGGGGTCCACCCCGAGACCACCGCGTTAGTAACGGGGTCGCGCTAATTTTTTTTAAAAAAATGGCCGCCGCGCGCCTGATCGGGAGGGAGTTAATTAAATAAATAAATAAAAAAAAAGTTTAAAAAAAATGGCGGCGATTCATCCCTCCTCCCTCTCCCTCTCCCTCTCCCGCAGTGCCCCTCTCTGGGTGCAGGAGGGTCGGTTACATGTCAGCCGCACGTTGTACTCACGGTCACAAGTACAACGCTGCAGAGGCTGCAAAATGGAGACGGAGCCCCCAGGAGGAAAGCTGGGACCGGAGCCAGATGCTGCTAGAAGCAAAGCATTCTGGGAGTGGACGGGGCTGCCTCTGTCCAGCCTCATCTGCCCCTCACAGGGAGGGGGGATCCCCCATAGAGACCTGCCCCCCTCACTCCCAGCCAGGGCACAGGGGTGACCCCAAAACAGAGACCTGCCCCCTCCCTCTCCCTCCCAGCCCCCCTCCCTCTCAGCCCCCCTCCCTCTTCCTCCCAGCCTCCTGGTTTTGCGGTGCGTGGCAACGTGTGTCTGTGTCCTCCCAGCCAGATCTGCTGCTGCTGCTGCAAGAGGGAGGGGGGGGGGGGGTGGGCTGCTGACATGTGAGTTCTGCTGACATGTGAGGTGGGGGGTGGGCTGCTGACATGTGAGGGGGGGGGGTGGGCTGCTGACATGTGAGGGGGGGGTGGGCTGCTGACATGTGAGGGGGGGGTGGGCTGCTGACATGTGAGGGGGGGTGGGCTGCTGACATGTGAGGGGGGGGTGGGCTGCTGACATGTGAGGGGGGGGGTGGGCTGCTGACATGTGAGGGGGGGTGGGCTGCTGACATGTGAGGGGGGGGTGGGCTGCTGACATGTGAGGGGGGGGGGCTGCTGACATGTGAGTGTATTGTGAGGGCTGTGTGCAGTGAGTGTGTGCAGTGTGTGTGTGCAGTGTGTGTCAGTGTGAGCAGTGTGTGTGCAGTGTGTGCAGTGTGAGCAATGAGCAGTGTGTGTCAGTGTGAGCAGTGTGTGTCAGTGTGAGCAGTGTGAGCAGTGTGCAGTGTGTGGCAGTGTGAGCAGTGTGTGTGCAGTGTGCAGTGTGAGCAATGAGCAGTGTGTGCAGTTTGAGCAATGAGCAGTGAGTGTGCAGTGTGAGCAATGTGTAGTGTGTGTCAGTGTGAGCAGTGTGTGCAGTGTGAGCAATGAGCAGTGTGTCAGTGTGTGTAGTGTGAGCAATGAGCAGTGTCAGTGTGTGCAGTGTGAGCAATGAGCAGTGTGTCAGTGTGTGCAGTGTGAGCAATGAGCAGTGTGTCAGTGTGTGCAGTGTGAGCAATGAGCAGTGTGTGTGCAGTGTGAGCAATGAGCAGTGTGTCAGTGTGTGCAGTGTGAGCAATGAGCAGTGTGTCAGTGTGTGCAGTGTGAGCAATGAGCAGTGTGTGTGCAGTGTGCAGTGTGTGTCAGTGTGAGCAGTGTGTGTGCAGTGTGAGCAATGAGCAGTGTGTGTGCAGTGTGCAGTGTGCAGTGTGTGTGCAGTGTGTCAGTGTGTGCAGTGTGAGCAATGAGCAGTGTGTGTGCAGTGTGCAGTGTGTGTGCAGTGTGTCAGTGTGTGCAATGAGCAGTGTGTGTGCAGTGTGCAGTGTGCACTGTGTGTGCAGTGTGAGCAATGAGCAGTGTGTGTGCAGTGAGTGTTTGCAGTGTGTGCAGTGTGCAAAAAAAAAAAAAAAAAATTTTAAAAACGGGAGCCACGGGAAAACCGCGTTATAACCGAATCGAGGTATAACGAGGCGCGTTATAACGGGGTTTAGCTGTATATATATATATGTAACATGGCCTCCCGGCAGTTACTTCTTTGTCTGGGACTTTTCCTCTGTCAGTCCTGTTAGAACAGGCAGTGGAAAGGTTAATTCCTTCAAAAGGCCTCTATGTGTATTCAGCCTTGAATATATAGCCATATTCAAGGGCGGGCCTTGCAACCTGAGGTTTGTCAATTAAAGGGGTGGATAATGGTTGGAACGCCCCCTGCTGTGTGTGGGCCAATCTGTATCCGGCTTTGTTTTGTAATGATTCAAAGTTAGAGACACTCCCCTGAGATGTCCAAATTGAGACACACCTCCTAAATTAAGGTTCAGTTAGTCAGTTAGTTGGAAGAGAGTTGAGTCTGTGATCTACTTGCAGAGAGGAGTGATTATTGGGACTCTCTGTCTCCCTCCACCCATGCTTGGCTGGAGGGAGGGAGCCTAGAAGAATATGCTGCAAGCCAGGGCACTGAGCTAGAGAGTCAGGAACGATGCTGATGATACTGTGCTGCTATACTTCTGCTATGCTGTGATGCTGTGCTGTGACACTGGAATAAAGCTACAGAAAGATACTGCTGTGTGAAATCCATGTCTCTGGTATGTGAAGAGTGTCAGTGGGGGTCATTCCTCTGAAGATCCCAGAGGATCCCTACTGGCTGGAGGCGCTGCAACCACCCAGAGATGATTAGATCAAGATAACCTGTCCCACCCTCTGTCCCTGTCCTGGCTCTTCCCACACTACCGCGGACCGTCAGCCCATATATATATATATATATATATATATATATATATATATATATATATACTGTATTAAGACTGCATATCCATATTGATATAAGGCAAACCATTATCCATGCTAAAATACGCAAAAATGTAAAAGAAGGAAGTGTGTGGCGAGCATGCGCATTTTAAGTGAAACTTCTTTGTCTTTTGTCAGTGACACTGTGTTTTGATAGTGAGTTTTGTGATAGAATTAAAGACTTTGGAGAGTATAATTAAGTAATAATCCCCGAAGATCATGGCATTACTGGCCAATAATGCCCTGGCTGGAAGAGTTGAAGGCCCGAGGCGAAGTTGAAGGTCCGTGAGTAACCTATTGGCTTTAACTGGCACACTTACATCCAGAAAGCTGATACTTTCTTTACTGTGATTCATGGTAAAATTGATGGTTTCGTGACAACCATTGAGGTACTCCAAAAACTGTATTAATTTCCTTTCATCACCTATCCACACCATGAACACGTCATCAATAAAGCGCTTCCACGTGTGGATATTGTTGGATTATTCTGCATTATTTAGGACATATTTTGCTTCAAAGTCAGACATAAAAAGGTCGTGCCATTTTCGCACCCATTGGTGTGCCTTGTACCTGCTCATAAAAGATTTTATTATATCTAAAATAGTTCTTAGAATTATTATTTTTTTAATTTTTTTATTTGAAATGTTTTTATTATTTTGGTGAAAACAACAAAGGAGTTATATGAAATTATCTATACTACAGCACAGTAAATGCCACTTTTAACATTTTTCTTTTTCAAACTTCTGGAAACATACAGTAATATTAGATCAAAATAATTTTCAAAAGAAAAAAGGTTAGAACTTATTTGTGCCATTTTCTCCTATTCAATTTGTTCTTGTGATTTGCGAATTTTTCCTCTATTAAATTAAAATGGATGATATTATAAAAAGAAAGGAAGTAAGAAAGGGCAGAGGAGAGGGGAAAATCAATCAATGGTTCTGGTAGTGTGCTCAACTGGAGTGCTCTTTTTGTTGCTGAAATACCATCTATGTGTGGGATAGATGTGTATAAGCTTTGTACATCTAGGATACAAAGCCAGACATTGTCCCCTGTATATTGATTTTGTCTATTATTTAAAGGAATTCTCTTGTGTCCTTTAAATATGCCTGTGTAGATTGTACCAAAGGTTGTAGTAATTTATCAACAAAGATAGCTAGAAGCTGGAACACTGAATCTGTACCAGCTACTATTGGTCTACCTGGGGGTTTGTCCATATTTTTGGAAAAATGTACAGAATAGGAGTTATCGGGTGTCTTGTATTATAAATTATTTTTGATGTTTATTAATGATGTTAGGATATGCGTCAATTACTATTTTCTTGATTTGTCTGTGTAAATTATAGACTGGTCATGCGCTATTACTTTATACTGTCGGCTGTTACTCAACTGTTGTGTAATTTCTAAGTGATCTGTTTTGTTAAGAATTACAATAGCACCACCCTTGTCTGCTGGTTTTATAATGATCTCTGAGTTAGTCGGCAATTCAATAAGTGCCTTGTGTTCATGTCTGAACATATGACTATGTTTATTGTGCATGCTCTCCCAATTTATCATTTCAATTTCCCCGGAAACTACTGTACAAAATGTTTGAAGTGTAGGGTGTAGGATAGGTGGACTGAATGTGATTTTGTTTCTGCATTTAACCATTTCGAATGCTTGGGACAGTCCCATAGTAAGAGGCCCTTCGCTGCTCTCAACGGAAGCTCGGGTGACTTCCGTGTTGCTTGTGTGTTTCTTTGAAAACAACATTTTGTAATTAAGAGCACGGAAAAATATATACAGTTCTACTTTAGTATCAAACCTATTGCCACTAAAATGTGGAACAAAGCCCAGTCCTTTTTTAAGAACACTGGTGTATGTCAGTCAGTATATATGTTGATAAGTTTACCACCCTCTGTCCTGTGCTCTGCTCCTCGTTATGACTTTGGATCCTCGGCCGGTTTTTGGTTTTACAGCCTCGTCTGGTTTTCTTTTTGGGGCTGGCATGTCCGCTCGTTCTCATAAAAAAAAGGGGGAATGGGTAGGGTGTCCCAGAGTTGCTTGATCGACCTTGGATGATGAAGATGCTGTATTGCGATTAGATGAGTTAGAAGATGAATATCCTACTGGTCTCCTGATGTGTTGTTGTAGATTATTTTTCCAAATGTATACTCTATCAAATTGGTAATCAAACATATCTCTACAGAATTTTTTTTATTTTAATCAACTCCAGCTTTCTGTGGTTAATAATTAGTGCAGTCAATTCATCAAACAATTCTGCCCTTTTATCTTGGAGAGACAATAGGAAAAAACCTGGCGCTTACCTTAAGCTTAATATATGAGGTGTGCTTACAATGTGGCAGTAAGTTAGACCACGGCTCTATGACAGATGCTTTGAGCCAGCATGGAGTTCCCCTCTGCTGCAACCCCAGGGAAGGGTTAATCCGGAACCCTTTTAAAGATATAGAGACATACAAGCAATGGGGGAGCGTGGGATTAGAAAAACATTTGACAATAAAAAACAATAAAATACAATAAAATTAATGTGGTTACAACAATATTGCTGGGGATTGGTGAAAATATTAAATACACTTACACGGCCATGTGCAAGCGGACACGGTAATGTGGTTTCTTTAAGCAATTCCAGTCACTCCCAACAACAGGTAATGGTGGTTTAGAGGGTTTTGAAATAAATATATAAATATATCTGTACTCACACGGCCATGTGTGAGTCCTTGCAGGAAATTGGTAACTTTGGGGTTAAATTAACCCATCTGCATCTCCCCCCAGTGTAGACTCTTCTTTGTTTGCAGTCCAGGATACAGTTTAAGCAGCCGTTATTGCCAATCACGCGTCCGTGATGCAGGAGGAAAAAAAAAAAAAAAAAAAACTTTTTCTCCTTATCTGCAATGGCTGCCTGGTTGATCCGGCTACGGGAGCCACGTTGGGCCAAATTCAGCAGGAACTTTAGAGCTACGCGTTTCGTCGAATCATCGACTTCCTCAGGCTCATATATCATGCAGCCATTGCAGATAAGGAGAAAAAGTTTTTTTTTTTTTTTTTTCCTCCTGCATCACGGACGCGTGATTGGCAATAACGGCTGCTTAAACTGTATCCTGGACTGCACGAGGAGGCCAGGGGTCCAACCACTATGTATGTATGTGAGTCTTGTTGTACCAATTGCTTTTAAAACTAATAAATGTGTTTTAAACCCCACTGACAACGTGCCTCACTTTCTCTACCTACTCCCCCCCCCTACTACCACCACTGGGGAGAGTCCCCATCTGATGCCCAAGACTGGAGTTAGAATCCCACGTTGGTTGCAAACAAAGAAGAGTCTACACTGGGGGGAGATGCAGATGGGTTAATTTAACCCCAAAGTTACCAATTTCCTGCAAGGACTCACACATGGCCGTGTGAGTACAGATATATTTATATATTTATTTCAAAACCCTCTAAACCACCATTACCTGTTGTTGGGAGTGACTGGAATTGCTTAAAGAAACCACATTACCGTGTCCGCTTGCACATGGCCGTGTAAGTGTATTTAATATTTTCACCAACCCCCAGCAATATTGTTGTAACCACATTAATTTTATTGTATTTTATTGTTTTTTATTGTCAAATGTTTTTCTAATCCCACGCTCCCCCATTGCTTGTATGTCTCTATGCCCTTTTATCTTGGTCTAATTGAGATTCTAGTTCTTCCTTCAGTTTTGTGATGTCTTTTTTTAATGTCCCCTACGTCCTGCTCTACTGTAAGGACCAAGTGAGGTCAAGTAAGCATTTATTTAATATGTGAAACCATTTTTTACCATCTTTGAGTATGTGTATCTGTATAAACACTCCCATCCCAACTCAACAAGCCAAATAGTGTGCGTGCCCTATTAAGTGTCTACAGCAAAATCTATGAGAATTGGAAAAAGTAAGAGAAATGTTGACACATTTGCAATGCACATTGACAGTAAATGCTAGGCACATTTTTAGAGAGATTAAGTGTGAGGCACGGTATGAAAGAGCGTGAAAGTGTGACTAGTAAGATTGAAAGAAAGGTGGAAAAAAGGAGAATAAATGGAGTAACAGAATAAGAAAATATTAGTCATGATAACTAAGTCATGAAACAGACAAGCATAGATAGATATACTGTAGCTACCCATATACACGTAGCCGGAGTCAGGATTGGAGAGAGTAGAGTTGTCGTAGAGCCAAAGCCAGGGTCAGTGCAGGAGAATAACACAAAGTCCAAGGTTCCAGGCAAGGTCAGGCAGCAAGGTAAAGGCAGACAGGCACGGAGTAGCGAGGTTCAGCATCACACACAGAAGTTATGCTCGGCAAGGTATGAGAGCACACAGAGCATATTTAAAGGGCCTCCCACCAATGGGAGGTATCCAGGAAGTAGAACTGCTGTTTCTGATAGGCTGCTGGATCGCTCAGGTGCGTCATATTAGACATCCGATTGAGACCACATTAGAGAGTGCGCGCGCGCATCACGCTGGCGACCTGGTGGCGCACCGTCAGTGCGCGCCACGACACCCGCAGGGATAGAGCAGGAGCGCGGAGTATAGTTTCGCTGTGTAGCTCTGACGTCTGAGCGGGGGCGGGAAGGAGAGGCAGGGACCGCAGACCGCCGGGAAGACCGTGCACCGCGAATGCTTGGCACGTCAATGCCAGAGGACTGGGAGAGCACCCTGGATCCAGAAACAGAAGAGACCGACGGGATCCGCGCAGTGCCCGCGTTCCGCGCGCCGCGCGTAAGTACCCCCGTTGGGTTGCCTCTCTTGAGTGCAACAGGAACCAGACGAGCAAGTAAAGGTGAAGGGGACAGAACCGCCAGAATGGCGAATCCTCACAGTAATACATTGAGAGTTACCACTCGTTTTCAAGCATGCCCTGGTCATAGAGTTATGATGAAAAATAATACATGGTTATGAATACATAGTTACATTACGTGAACATGGTTATAAATTATATACAAGACATTGCATGCACAGTTAAAGATAATACATGTTATAGGCGTATGTAACAGTTAGAGACCAGATGAAAATGTGAGACAGCTTTAGTTTTGAAAGAACAGACTGGTGGTGTCCGTGAGAGTCTCTGATAGATTGTTCCAGTTTTGGGGTGCATGGCAAGAGAAGGAGGCACCGACCGGATACTTTGTTGAACCTTGGGACCATGAACAGTCTTTTGGAGTCAGATCTCAGATAAGTGCTGCATGTGGTGTGTGTGGGGAGCTTGTTCAGATAGATGGGTAGCTTGCCCAGAAAGTATTTGAAGGCAAGACAGGAAAGATTAAATTTGTACGTAGACTCAAGTGATGTCCAATTTAGTTATTTGATCATTTCGCAGTGATGTGTGTTGTAGTTGCATTGGAGAACAAAACGACAAATCGAGTTGTATAATTTGCATTAGCATCAACTGTGCGATGCGCTTTCTGTCCAGTAGACTTAGGGCCTCATGCAGTAAGCGCCGAAAAAGTGCTCTCGGCAGGGGTTCAATATCGGCATAATTTTGGCGATTTGCCCTCGCAGTATTCAGGACAGGCCGAATCCCTGGCGAATCACTGCGAAAGCAAAACGCTGAGTAGCCAGTGGTGAGAAAGTCTGTCTCCCGATAACCTGGCGATACGCCGTCCCCTGCCGATATGTGTTTGCAGCAGAGAGAGATCCGCCGCTCTCTCTGCGCAAACATCGGCAAGAATAAAAATATATCAAAACAATTTTTACTCATAGTGTAGATGTGCAGGGGGTTTCCGGAGCTGAACCGCATTGGTTTCAGGTCCAAGGACCCCCTGCTTCCCGAGATTCAGGCCCCTTTGATACTAGAGGCCGGCGGTGGCCCTCGGGTGTTCCCCGCAGGCCTGCAGTACCAATTCTGTACCCCCCCAAAAAATCTAACAACACAAATACTTTACAATAAATACACCTCCTCCTAACACATACAGTACAGTACAGTAATGTGCAAAATTACAATGATCCACATATGGATAATAGTGCATTTGCCCATTTTAAATACCTAAAGAACAATAAATACATTAAATACATATTGCACTCACCCATGTCCGGCTGCCACGATGAAGGCCATCCTCATCTTTATAACCGTCCATGCCCCCTCCGATGCTGCAAAACATAAACAAGAATAAAAACAGCCAATGTAATGTCCCCTAACCCCTTAATCACCATAACGGTTATTAATCGCTACAGTCATTAAGGGGTTAACCCACCCTCACTCACCACTCGGGAGGCATAAATACCCTCCCCCACTACCCCCCACCCTGTGGGGCCTATCCACCCTCGCTCACCCAATACCCAACCGGGAGGCCTACCCACATACCCTTGGGACCAATACCCCCTTCCCCCACCCCCAGTATCCACAATAAAAACAATACACAGCCCCACAAGAAACATCATTATATTTATTACATACATAACCCACCCCCTGTGCCCCCCCATAAATAAATTATTTATTATTTTACATACAGGGTTAATACCCCAGGGCCACGGGAGTCCCCGGTGGGCCTGACGGGTCACCTCACAGACCTACAGTAGCCCAGCACCATGTTTCAAACAGGGTCTGGAGGGCTGCGGTGGTCCCTGCCAGGTGCCATGGACCACCAGGTGGTCTCCGCGGGCCACCATGGACCCGGCAGCCATTTACCCGTGAGAAGTCCGAGGAGACCTCAGGTGGTCTTCATAGGTCTCCCGCAGACCTGAGGAAACAGCCCTGTATATAAAAATAAATAAGCATGTCCTATACATTAAATACATCAAATCCCCCCACCCCCAACACATACAGTACAATAATGTGCAAAATAACTATTATCCAGATAGTGATAATAGATTATTTGCCCATTATTAAAAACATTAAGTAGCATAATAAAAGAAATCAAGTTCTACTGACCTGATCAATATGAAGCCCCCTCGACAGCAAAATCCGTGTCCTCCGTTGCCAATACAATACATAGCCAATACATTGCTATTACATTCTGATATCAATTAACCCCTTAATCACCTTATCGGATAATAACCGCAAAGGTAATTAAGGGGTTAACCCACCGTTCACCCATTCATTTGTACAGTGGCTTCATCATGCAACTATATATATATATATATATATATATATATATATATATATATATATATATATATATATATATATATATATATATATATATATATATGTAGAGGTATCAGTACCGTGTTAGCCGAGCTTCAATAATCAAAAAATAAATAGATGATACCGTTCTGTGGCTAACGAAATGCTTTTATTTGTGCGAGCTTTCGAGATACACTGATCTCTTCTTCCGGCGATGTTACAATGAATGAAGCAAGGATTACTTAAAAACAGTGTCTCTTGGAATGTTATCTGTGCTGGTCCTTCCCCCGTGTGGATGAGATTTATGGCTGGAGGTGTCAAAGGGTAACTGAAAGCAAGTGAAGAAAGAGTGTGTATGTGTATCAGTGTGAATAAAAATGAATGGAGAGCCCACAGTATAAACTGTTCTCTACACAAGGTGTGTGTGGAGTGAGAGGGGATATAAATGGTGTGGGTTGGTGTGGAAATGTGAGAGTTTGTAGCACAACTAAAAGTGTGTGTGGATACTATGTGGTCCCTATTGGTGTATAGGGATGGAAAAATAAGGAGTATTAGTATGTGTGAGAGACAGCTGTGTGTGCATACATATAGCACAGTATGTACATACATGGCCTTTAGCGCTCATGGGAAGAGAGTTCGCTAGTGTCAGTAATGACTCATAAAATTTCGATCTCTGTTTAGGCCACTGCTAAGTGTCCCGAACAGTTGCATAAATTTGTATTCATGCAACCGTCTCTCTTTCGGGGTTTTATATATATATATGTTCGACAAATCACCCAAAAATCTACTCGCCCAACCAAAAAATCTACTCGCCACCAAGTCCCGCCCCCAACCTTACCCCTAGTCCTGCCCCCAACCCGCCCCTAGTCCCGCCCCCAACCCCACTTTAAAATAAAATATATATATATAAAATACATTTAATAAATTCCTAGTCAGAACAACATTCATTTTTTGACATAAATGTATTTTTTGTATTACATTATACTACAATTAGTCTGTGTGTGTGTGTGTGTGTGTGTGTGTGTGTGTATGTTGGATCTAGAAATAAAAGCCAGATGTAAATGACTAGTTTCCTGAACCCCTTAACCAGTGTCTGGACGTCCCCGCTTCACAATATTTAAAGCAGCAATTCCGCCTGGGATCTTACCTGATCGCAGTCCCTCAATGTCCAGGTATCCTCATTCCCGCAATGTTATACATTGGAGGGGAGGTGTTCCCTACCTGTCTTCTGGGTTAGGGGGGTTCTGATGTCTTCCGTGTTAAGTCAGATCTGGAAGAAAGCAGTATAGGTTATTTCGGTGTAGTATAGGCCAGTTAAGATATATAGGGTAAATAACATATCCAGAGTGAGAGACAGAGAGAGTCTGGGGGAGAGAGACAGAGAGAGTGTGGAGGAGAGAGACAGAGAGAGTGTGGGGGAGAGAGACAGAGAGAGTGTGGGGGAGAGAGACAGAGAGAGTGTGGGGGAGAGAGACAGAGAGAGTGTGGGGGAGAGAGACAGAGAGAGTGTGGAGGAGAGAGACAGAGAGAGTGTGGGGGAGAGAGACAGAGAGAGTGTGGGGGAGAGAGACAGAGAGAGTGTGGGGGAGAGAGACAGAGAGAGTGTGGGGGAGAGAGAAAGAGAGAGTGTGGGGGAGAGACACAGAGAGAGTGTGGGGGAGAGAGACAGAGAGAGTGTAGGGGAGAGAGACAGACAGAGTGTAGGGGAGAGAGACAGACAGAGTGTAAGGGAGAGAGACAGAGAGAGTGTAGGGGAGAGAGACCGAGAGGGTGTAGAGGAGAGAGACAGGGAGGGGAGAGAGACAGGGAGGGGAGAGAGACAGGGAGGGGAGAGAGAGAGGGAGGGGAGAGAGACAGGGAGGAGAGAGAGAGAGAGAGAGAGAGAGAGAGAGAGAGAGAGAGAGAGAGAGAGAGAGAGAGAGAGAGAGAGGAGATATGGGGGGGACTGACTGATGGGGGGGAACTGGGTGAGGAGATGGTGACTGACTGGGTGACTTTGACTGACTAGGTGGGGGGGGTGACTGGTTGGGGGGTACATCTGGTGTCACACACACACACACACACACACACACACACACACACACACACACACACACACACACACACACACACACACACACACACACACACACACACACACACACACACACACACACACACACACACACACACACACACACACACACACCCATATATATACACACACACACACACACCCATATACACACACACACACACACACACCCATATACACACACACACCCATATACACACACACACACACACACACACACACACCAATATACACACACACCCATATATACACACACACACCCATATATACACACACACACACACACACACACACACACACACACACACACACACACACACACACACACACAC